>NW_024423453.1:20197121-20235962 GCF_017311325.1 Ursus maritimus | reverse complement strand
TTATTCTGGTTAAGAGTTGGCTTGTGTATCTTGCTGCTCCCCTGTTGGGGGCATATATATTTATAATTGTCATATCCACTTGTTGAATACTTCCTTTAAGAATAATATAGTGCCCTTCTGTGTCTCTAACTATAGTCTGTAGTTTAAAGTCCAGTCTATCTGATATGAGAATTGCTACCCCAGCTTTCTTTTGAGGTCCACTGGCGTGAAAGATGGTACTCCATCCCCTTACTCTCAGTCTGAATGCATCTTTGGGTTTGAAATGAGTCTCTTGTAGACAGCAAATGGATGGGTCATTTCTTTTTATCCAATCTGCAACCATGTGGCGTTTTATGGGAGCATTCAAACCATTCACATTGGCACTAAAAACTGAGAGATATGATTTTAATGATGCCATGTTGCCGGTAAAGTCTTTGTTTGTAATGGTTGTGACTTTCTTTTGTGTATCACTCTTGGGGCCTTTTTACCTTTATAGAACCCCCCTTAATATCTCCTGTAGGGCTGGTTTCGTGGTTACGAAATTGGTTAATGACTGGTGATTCTGAAATGTCTTTATTTCTCCATCAATTCTGAATGACAGCCTTGCTGGATAAAGGATCCTTGGCTGCATGTTTTTCTCTGAAAGAGCTTTAAATATGCTCCCCCAACCCTTTCTCTCATTCCAGGTCTGTGTAGACAGGTCTGACGTAATTCTGATGCCTTTGCCTTGGTACGTGAGAAATTTCTTTGCCCTGGCCGCTTTCAATACTGTATCCTTGCATCTAATATTTGCGAATTGCACTATGACGTGACGTGGCGTAGGTTTGTCATGGTTGAGCTTGGGAGGGGTCCTCTCTGCCTCTTGGACACGAATGTTTGTTTCCCTTGCTAGATTAGGGAAGTTTTCAGCTACAATTTGTTCAAATATCTCTTCTAGACCTCTGTTTTTCTCCACCCCCTCGGGGATGCCGATGATTCTAACATTGGATCGTTTCATGGAGTCAGTAATCTCCTGTAACCTACATTCGTGGGCGTGGATTTTTTTAAGACCATCTTCTATTTTCATTTTTTCCTCTATTAACCCATCCTCCAATTCACTAACCCGTTCCTCTGCTTCTGTGACCCTGGCCGTCAGAGCCTCTAGTTTTGCCTGCATTTGGCTCATAGAATTTTTAATTTCTGTCAGATTTGCTCTCATTTCTGTCCTTAGGGATTCTATATTCTCAGTAACATTTTCCTTAATATTTTTTTCAAGTCTACTCATTATCTTGACCATTGTTACTCTGAATTCCATTTCTGATAATTTGGTTACATCCATATCCATTATTTCTGTGGCAGAGGCCACAGACTCACTGTCTTTTCTTTGCTGGGGGGGGGACTTCTCCTTCTTGTCATTCTGATGAGGAGAGGTTGCGGGGTTGTCCAGAGCCCAAATTATTGACTGGGTCCCAGGCCGTGCCCCTTGTTTTATAGGGATCTTAGGGATGTGGGCTTCTTCTTTAAAGATTTTATTTATTTATTTATCTCAATACTCAGCACTGGACATGTTCATTGGTAGAGATCCAGATGTATCTTCCTGCGTCTCAGGCTGATTCCATGGTTGTTTAGGCTGGTCTGGTACCTATCCAGCTCGACTCAGGGGACCGGCTGAAAAAGGGGTCCCCTACTCCTCCGCCATCTTAACTCTCTCGGCAGTTTTGATTTCTATTTTACCTCTTCTGGTCACTGTTTTTCTTAAAATATTTTATTAATACTGCTGTTGGACATTTGGGATAGTACCATGAAGAGTCAGTGATTTTCCTAATAAACTAATTCTCATTCCAGTTAAAATGAAAAAATAAGTTCTAATTATTTTCTTGTAGCTCAGTGTCTATCTTGCAAAGGTCATAGGCTGAAAATAAATTAACACCAAGGAGAATTCAGAGTATGTGTAAGGGAGAATTTTAACTGGAAATGAAGTACAAGATCCTTGGTTGTTGTTTCTCCAAAATTTGAAGTTATAGCAGTCTGCTGCAAAGATGGCATAGGCAGTTATCCATATATAGGGATTTTAGCCAAGTAGTAAGGACTATTCTGCATCTAAATTTTTTCCTTTTTAAAGTTTATTTAGTTGCAATAGAAAGAGTCTCTGGAAAGAGTAAAAAATGAAATTTATTGGACAGCTGTAGATTCAGAATTTAAAAAACACTAAAGCATAGGAACCAGAGAAGCCCTGATCCAGGACAAGAAAAAAACACACCCCTTTTAGGGTGCTTCTCTTGGTGTTGAGACTGAAACCAATAATTGTTAGTCTTTGCGATACTCTATTGAACACTGCAAATATAGGGGAGTCAAAGTGATTGTGTTGGTTTTACCATACCTTCATTCAAGGGTAAGTATAGCATCACATGGCAAAATCTGAGTATTGTGCAGGGAAAACAACATATAACTACTATTATCCCCTAACTTCTAGATACTTGTAATACCTCTAATAGGAACAAAGCTTTTAATTTTATACATCTGTGTTATATTTGAAGAGAAAATTCATTAAAGAAAGGTAATAGCAACACATTTTGTCTAAGTTTTAAATAAGATTCAAGAGATTCTCTCCTATGAATTTTATTAAGATGGAAGGGGAAACACAAATGCATTGATTGCTTTATATGAGGTGCTTTGACCTTTCCAGAAGGTCTCTACAGGGGAGGTTTGGGTGCTCCAGAAAAAAAAAAAAACCAAAAACCTATTCTAAAATTTTGCATAGGCTAGCCTCTCCCAAAGCAAATCTTTACTGTGATAATTGTATTAATTTAAAAGATGGACATTTAAAGCTACCCTTGAGGAATTTATCAGTGCTACTCTCTTGATGGCAGCTCTAGATTCTACGTCTGCCTGCCAATTTGTGTTGCCCAGGAACCTGGGTTCACTTTACTCTGCAATGAGAATTGTGGTTGATTGGAATAGAGAGAGGATTATGGACCAGTGACAGGACTTGGACTTCTTGCTGGGGAATAGCCATAGGAAGTCGATCAAAGAGATTGTGGATGGGCTGGGAGAATATTTCTAGTGACTCTTGATTAAAATAACTATTAGATATTGATGATCATGGTGTACAGAGGCTGGCAGGCAGACAGATTTTAATTTATTATAGATAATGTAAATGGGCTACTCTCTTTAACACAGAAAAGTTGTGGACAGAGGATAATGCAATGTTTCAAGTAGATGGAAGGTAAAAAGTAATTTTAGCATCTGATTTTGAAAATTAGGTGAAATAATGACCAGAGAAAGTAACAATTATACACTTTCTTTCTTTTTTTTTTTTTTTAAAGATTTTATTTATTTATTCGACAGAGATAGAGACAGCCAGTGAGAGAGGGAACACAAGCACGGGGAGTGGGATAGGAAGAAGCAGGCTCATAGCAGAAGAGCCTGATGTGGGGCTCGATCCCACAACGCCGGGATCACGCCCTGAGCCGAAGGCAGACGCTTAACCGCTGTGCCCCCCAGACGCCCCCAATTATACACTTTCTGACTCCAGGGTGAAATTTGACAGGAGGACATGATGTATTACCATGTGAGTTTAAGGAACTGTAGAATAGCCAGCCACACAGGAAGATTATATAGCTAGACCTGGTAAAGACACAAAGGCTAAATGTTCCTTTAGTAGTGATAGGAACCTGGAAAAATATGCTGATTTTGTATCTGCCTAGGAGCAAATAGCTGGCATGGGAACAAATCTGTTATGTTCTGTATTTGTTGGTATATTTCTTCTACTGCACTGGACCCCAGTGGGCCATTTTGCTTGAGATATTCTTTGTTCCTGGGGAAGGAATCAGCTTTGTTTTGTTGGAATATATGCATACAGTCTTTCACTGTGTCCTTGAAATAAAAAAAAAAGCTTATTCGTGAAAATTTCTGACATCAAGCATTTAATCATTATAAGTCAATATTAATTGTTACTCCTGTGCTTTGCTAGGACCTTGATAGATGGTAGTCACAGTGATGATCAGAGTCAGTAAAATATTCTCAAATGTCTATAATGATTGAATTGTACGTATCATAGTATTAGAGTTAAGTATAATTAAGTAGTTATGTTCTCAGTCCTTGATTATTATTATGTCATATGAAAAATAGATGGTAAATGTCTATTAAACAGAGCAAGTAATTAAAAATTTCGCATTCCTTGCCTGTTTTTGGTAAGAGAGCTTACTGGAAGCACAAGAAACCTAACTGAGCAAGCAACTCAAATTCTGGGAGTTGGACTTAACTGAAATTTATATAAATTGTATCTGATATAGATCTACATGTACTCTCCAGTGATTATTTAGCTCCCACATTATAATATTGGGCCTTCATTTTGCTCCACTGATAGGTTCACATTCAGTCCAATCTTCCCAAGGCATTTCCTGGTAATTGTTTCAGTGGTAGTTTAGCCAGAATTTAGGATTTTCAGGATTTTTTGTGATGCTGTAAAAGTGACTCACTCTTACTCTCAGGATGTGAATGAGGAAGCATTCTGCGGGCAGCTGTCTTTCAATTGAGGGAAGCCAGCTTGAGGATGAATCTTAAACATGCAAAATGGAAGAATAGAGAAAATCAAAAGAACTGGAAATTTTGCCATGAACCCAAAGGCTGATTACTTCTAGAGTTTTCAGTTATACTAGCCAGTAAATTTCCTTTATTGTATTATCCAGCTTAGGTTGAGTTTATTTTTACTTGGAACTTTACTTGCGTTGAGTTTATTTTTCTATTCTCCCTAAGACAGTGGGTAAAGGTACAGATAATTTGAGCTGTAGAGGAGCCCAGAATATAAATGATGACTAGCCTCTCTCACCTATAAAATTGAAGGAAAGATAATCTATGGAGATTTAGTGACTATATAGTGAGACAAACTGTAGTCCTTGCTATTGTATATAGGATTGCAAATATTAGCAAAGTGAAAAGGAATTCAGAGCCACTAAAGGGAATGTATTAGAAAACTAAATTTAGATGGATTCCTGCTTCTTCATAACACTTATCATTACTTGATATTTTATACTTCTATTTTGTCTTTTTTTCTCATAAATTTAAGCTTCACAATGGCGGGGATTTTGTCTAATTCATTTTTTCTTGTATTTCTAGTACCTAGAATTAGGCTTTGCACAGATATTGATATGTATGAATGAGGGGATGAATTTCTGAAAAAATTTAAGAGCCTAGCTCAGATTGGGTAGTATGAATGTATGGTGGAAAATATTGACCCAGTATCATAGCTCTTTCAGAGAATATTCTTTAGCCTGGGTACATGAGAAAAGAGATTATGGAGCTTGTCCATGATTGTGGAATGCCACCTCTCCCAGTGCCTGGCACTTAGTGAATGCTAAATACAACTTGAGTGCTGTATGAAGTGACACAGTGGTTATGCCAGAGGATGGATGGTGAGGAAATCTAGCATGCCAGCCAGAGTAGTATTGACATGACTAACCACTTGGTCCAAGTAGAATAGGTAAGCAGTTTATTAAAGTGATTTGGAAGTCAGAAGTAAAACTACATCAAATTAATGTGACGTTGAAGGCTTGGTTTTAAAGTTCATGGCACAGGTGTTTAATTTCACTGGAGACAACAGAAGTCCTACTAGGTAAACTACTTCAGTCTAGCTTGCTGAAGGTAAAGGTAGCAATGACGAGGCAAAATAAGGTCATAAAGAAATCACCAGAAAAAAATATATAGTCCAAAGACCCTTAGAAACGTAGCTGGACATGTATAAGCATTGTGAGTGTTGGTGGTACTGGGGTTGAAGAAAATTTGTTGTGAGGACTTATTTTAAAGATGGAGAAAAGGAACAGAGAAAGCTCTGATTTCAACCTGCGTTAAAAAAAACACACGCACACAAAAAAGTAGTGGAAAGAATTTATGAAACTGCCTGTCATGTTTAAATTTAGTTAGTAGGCTAAAAGAAGGTTCAAAACAATGGGCTACACTGTTGTAGCTGCTTATTTTTACTGCGTCTGTTGGCAAAAGTCTCTCATTTCTTCACACTTACTTTTCAAAGACCCTGGAGTCCCAGGTTTCATTTAGCAGAGTAACAGCTTTCAAATAATAATCTGGTGTCTGTCTCAGCTTCTGGTTCTCCCTTTCCCTTTTCATCCTTGCCCTCTTGTTATTTTTCTTAGTTCCCTTCCCCACCTATTCCCCTACCCCAACACCTTTTTTTCTTTTCTCCTATTCAGTTTTTTTTTTCTTGATTACAGAAGATGTCAGTTAGCTATAAAAATCATCCCATGCATGTGAAACGTGTTTGGTGATGAAGTCTGGAGATTTCACAGGGGATTCTGTTCCAGGGTGGCCAGTATGCTATATAGCACAACCCTTTCGAGGGTTGGGATCAGCTTGAAGGGATTGAATGTAATTAGTCTCTTGGAACCTATGGAAACTAGGAGCTACTCTATCATTCCAGACAGTGTTGTAATAGAAAGAAGTCTTTGTCATTAGCCCTCGTTAAAATCCTAGTTTCATTTTTTTTAAATTAGCTATATGATGTTGGATATGTAACCTCAGTTCTATGAGTTTCAGCTTCCTCGTTTGTAAAATAAGAATAGTAATACACACCTCAAAGTATTTTGTGAAGAATAAATGACTAGGGCCTGGAAAGTGATTAGTCTAGTACCTGGCATTTGGTAAGCATTCACTAAATGAGAGCTACTCTCATTGTTTTCTTGGGTTGATTCTAGTTTTATGCATTTCCTACCAGTGTCCAGCTCAAATAAATGACACTGCTCTTCTGGAATCTGAATCAGGACTGATTAAGGTGTGTGCTGCTGGAACTTCCGGGCAGAAGAATGTGCTTTTCTGTTAGTGAGGTTATTGGTGTTTGAATGGGTGCTCTTCAAGTGAGTTGCAGGCTAGGCTTGCTAAAACTCTCTTTGGATAATATGGAGGTCATATGGTCGTCCCTTCTTATCCATGGTTTTGCTTTCCACTGTGTCAGTTACCTGAGTTCATTCACGTTTGGAAGAGATGATCCTTCTGATGTACTGTCAGAAGTTCAGTAGTGGCCTAACACTTTGTCACAATGCCTACATCATTCACCTCATGTCCTCTCATCATGTAGGCATTTTATCATCACACATCATCACAAGAAGGGTGAATGTACAATACAGTAAGATATTTTGAGAGAGAAAGAGACAATATTCACATAACTTTTATTATAGTATATTATAATTGTTCTATTTCATTATTAGTTGTAGTTGTTAATCTCTTACAATGCCTAATTTATAAATTAAACTTTATAATAGGTATGTATATATATGAAAAAAATAGTATATATGGGGTTTGGTATTATTTACAGTGTCAGGCATCCACTGGGGGTCTTGGAGTGTATCCTTCGCAGCTGGGTCGGGAATGGGAGGACTACTGTATGTGGCTTCACTGAATGAATTGCATCACAGATGCACCTACACAGCAACATGCAGACCTTTTTGGCTAGTGCCAGTGATAATTACTTTCTTAAGGCATTAGTCATTGGCATCTTAGTTTCTTTTTCATGCCTCTTTATCACTGTCATTTTTTTATTATCAGTTAAAACCTCTATGAATTCAGAGGGTTTGACTGATAATCTTGCACAGTTTGCACTTGTAAGTAGTGCATCTTCCTATAGAGCCAATATCCTATTGCAGAATATAGAGGGTTTTTTTTGAAATATGTGTTGCTTTTATTTTATTTTTTAAAGATTTATTTATTTATTTGACAGAGATAGACAGCCAGCGAGAGAGGGAACACAAGGAGGGGGAGTGGGAGAGGAAGAAGCAGGCTCCCAGTGGAGGAGCCCGATGTGGGACTTAATCCCAGAATGCCAGGATCACGCCCTGAGCCGAAGGTAGACGCCTAACGACTGCGCTACCCAGGCGCCCCTTATTTTATTTTTAGTTAGCATATAGTGTAACATCAGTTTCAGGTGTACAAGATAGTGATTCAGCACTTCCATACATCACCTGGTGCTCATCACAAGTGCCCTCCTTAATCACCATCACCTATTTCCCCCCCCCCACCTACCTCTGGTAGCCAACCATCAGGTGGTTCTCTGTAGTTAAGTCTACTTCTTGATTTGCCTCTCTCTCTCTCTCTTTTCCCCTTTGCTCATTTGTTTTTTTTTTTTTTTTTAAAGATTTTATTTATTTATCCGACAGAGATAGAGACAGCCAGCGAGAGAGGGTACACAAGCAGGGAGAGTGGGAGAGGAAGAAGCAGGCTCATAGCGGAGGAGCCTGATGTGGGGCTCGATCCCATAACACTGGGATCACGCCCTGAGCCGAAGGCAGACGCTTAACCGCTGTGCCACCCAGGTGCCCCTGCTCATTTGTTTCTTAAATTCCACATCTGAGTGAAATCACATGGTATTTATCTTTCTCTGACTGACTTATTTTGCTTAGCATAATAACCTCCTACTCCATCCATGTCATTGCAAATTGCAAGATTACATTCTTTTTATGGCTGAGTAATATTTCATTGTATATATATATACACCACCTCTTCTTTTTTTTTTTTTTTTTTTTTAAGATTTTATTTATTTATGTGACAGAGAGACAGCCAGCGAGAGAGGGAACACAGCAGGCGAGTGAGAGAGGAAGAAGCAGGCTCCTAGCGGAGGAGCCCGATGTGGGACTCGATCCCGGAACGCCGGGATCACGCCCTGAGCCGAAGGCAGACGCTTTAACGACTGCGCTACCCAGGCGCCCCTACACCACCTCTTCTTTATCCAGTTGTCAGTCGATAGACACTTGGGCTGTTTCCACAATTTGGCTGTTGTAGGTAATGCTACTATAAGCATCGAGGTGCACTTACTCCTTTGAATTAGTATTTTTGCATTCTTTGGGTAAACATCTAGTAGTGTGCTTGCTGGACCGTAGAGGGTAGTTCTATTTTTAACATTTTGAGAAATATCTGTACTGTTTTCCAGAGTGGCTGCACCAGTTTGCATTCCCACCAACAGTGCAAGAGAGTTCCCCTTTCTCCACATCATTGCCAGCACGTGTTGTTTCTTGTGTTGTTGATTTTAGCCACAGAATATAGAGCTTTATATTTTATTAGAGTTTCACATGTAAAACCATACTGTTACTCAAATATGGGAAATGTAAGACCTATGAGCTTCTTTATTCTCTTTTGGTGCACAGGCTACATGGCATAGAATTAGAAAGTCATTGTAGTGGGTTTAGATGCATTTTCTCAGTTCTAGGTTTCCCAAGAAATCAGAGCTCAAACTGGAAGTTGCAGAATGTGGGTCATAAATAAATTTTGAATTAATGTGAACACAACACAGTAGTATTTTTCTTTCTTCCATGTTTTCACTGGTATACTTTTAAGATAAAACAGGAATTAGATTATTGGTGAGGTGTTCTATTTGAGCCTTGTTGATAGCTAAACCAGTTTTTATTTATTTATTTATTTATTTTCCATTAAGAAGGTTCTTGTGATGTGTTCTCTTACTGTATCTGGAGTCTTGTATGAGGCTCAGTTTAACTCCTCAGGTCCTGTATTTCATGTGTCTATTGCTGAGGATGGGGCACAAAGCAAAGTCGTGTTACTTTTATAGATGTAAATGCTGTTTTGGTTAGCATAAATTACAAGAGCACCCTATCATCTTGAGATAACTGGCAATTTATTTGTTTTCAGTATTTCAATGTTTCTGAGATGGAGTTTGACCTTTAAAGTTTTTTGGTTTTAGAAATTCATTGTAAATGAAAAGTGTAATAGTTTGCCTGGCATTCAAAACTCACATTAAAAAAAATCTGCTACTCCTCTACCTCCTGTTCAGTTTTAGGCTTAGTACTAGTTTACATTCTAGGTACAATACTTACATAAATCAGAGGATCTAAATAAGAGCTGTAAAAATAACTAATTGGCTAAGGTGAAATACATGTTGTCTTCTATTTTTGGCACCCTGGCATCCAAATGATTTGGTTTTATTTTAAAAATTACACCCTAAGATATTTGGGTTCTGTCATGTATTCTGTACCCTCCAGATGGACTGCTGATTAGTATTGTAGTTCCGTCGTGTGGAAGTTCTTATCTTATGCTGAAGTGAGTTGAATTTCTTACCTTGAACCTGAGTCTCCCAGTAACTTTGTTCTTGACATGTGTTGTTGGCTATCAGTGCCAACTGCCTTTCCTGTTTGAGTGTCTGCTTTCTATCACCTTTTGTGTGCGTTTTCACTGCCTGATCCACCATGGCTTGGATAGTAAGATGAGTATTCTGCTTATGATATTTTTACCCCACCTGTTCCTTTTCTTCTTTGAATTGATGCCCACAGCTTTGCCTTGCTATGTGGGCCTGGCTTGGTCTTCCATATGAAATAAAAATATTCTTCCAGAGGCCAGGCTCAGCATTTTGTTGCATCTCCAAAAACTTCCATCAAAACAAATCACAGATCCAATAAGCAACATTTTCCTCAAGTCCTACCACAAAGCCAACTGTAGAAGTGTCGTCAAGTGCTGCAGCATTTACTGAAATTCTTGAGATGATAGCAGAGCTGTTCAATTTGCATACAATGCAAAACTTCCTAAAATAATTTTTCCTCTCTCCCTTGTTTCCCTTGCTATCTTTTTATCTTCTTTTCTTTCTCCACAAGCCACACGTGTAAACTCCCCTATGGGGTATCCCTTTATTGCCCTTCGTACTGGGATTCTTCCCCTCAGCTGGAGTACTTCATTCAGCAAAGTAAGAACTCGTGACGAAGAACTTTTCTAGCATGTTCCTTGGGAACTTTGGTATGTCCTACTCAAAGAAAAGCCTAAATAAAACTGCTGAGGTGTCTGTGATCCAGAGGTAGGTGACTTTTGCAAAAGTGTATATTATTTAGTCTTCATGAATGTGTGTCTAAGTGTTTGGGTATGAATGTATATGTACGTATGTATGCTTTACCAAGTTGAGATCATACCAGTTATACTGTTTATAACCTGACTTCTTACTTAATAAAAATATCATGGACATATTCTCATTTTTCAGTAGTCTTTTATTATATACTTTTAGTGGCTTCAAGAATTGTACTATATGGATATTTCATGATTTACTTAATATATCATCTTGTTGGCTTGTTTAGGCTGTATAGTTTTTTTCTTGTTATAAATTATTTTGCAATGAATCTGTGCTTTATTATTTCCTTAAGATAAACTAATATAAGTAGGATTTCTAGGTGAAAATGTGATGAGTATTTAAAAGTTTGATCCAAAAAATGAAATTGATTCGAGAGGAATGCTCTCATAGTATGTGAGAATGTCCATCCTCTCCACCCTCACCTATAATATGTACACCTCTTTTTTCATTATTGTATTAGATAAGAGGAATGGTGACTTGTGATCTGATTTTATACTGGTTTTTGCTTTTGCCTTATTTTGTTTCATTGGTTTTTTTCATACTAAGCTTATTCTTCTTACCCGCTTTGCTAGTCAACTACATCACCTAAAGCTTAAAAACTGTTCCCAAAATAACATGAGCAAGATGGATTTTAAAATTAATTTATTTTTTAATTCCAGGATACTTAGCATACAGTGTTATATTAGTTTCAGGTGTACAATATAGTGATTCAGCAATTCTATACATTGCTCAGTGCTCATCAAGGTAAATGTACTCTTAATCCCCCTCACCTATTTCACCCATCCCCCCACCCATCGCTCCTCTGGTAAACACCACTTTGTTCTCCATATTTAAGAGTCTGTTTTTTTTTGTTTGTCTCTTTTTCCTTTGTTCATTTGTTTCTTTAATTTCACATATGAGTGAAGTCATAGGGTACTTGTCTTTCTCTGACTGACTTATTGCACTTAGCATTATACCCTCTAGATCCCTTCATATTGTTGCAAAAGGCAAGATTTCATTCTTTATGGCTGAGTAATATTCCGTTGTGTGTATGTGTGTATGTACATGTATATATACATACATATATATATATGTGTGTGTATAACCACCTCTTCTTTATCTGTTCATCTATTATAACCACCTCTTCTTTATCTGTTCATCTATTGAAGAACACTGGGGTTCCTTCCATATCTTGGCTGTTGTAAATAATGCTGCAATAAACATAGGGGTGTATATATCTTTTTGAATTGAGTGTTTTCATTTTCTTTGTGTAAATACCTAGTAGTGGAATTACTAGATCATCTGGTAATTCTGTTTTTAATTTTTATGCTATAGATGCTTGTATTAAGAAAAAAAGTTCAAATAAACAACTTAGCATTATACTACAAGGAACTAGAAAAAGAAGAAACTTACCTGAAATTTAAGGGGAAGGAAGTAAAGAAAAATCAGAAATAAATAAAATAGCAGAATAAATAATAACATATCATTGAAAGTAATGACCAGTTTTTCCAAAAAAATAAACAAAATTGACAATGCTTTAACTACATTAACTAAGAAAAAAAATGAAGATTCAAAAATGAGAAATGGAAGAGAAAACAATACAACAGATACCACAGAAATACATATGTGATAACAGATTACTATAAAGAATTGTACATTAACAAATCAGATAACTTAGAAAAAACCCTAGATAATTCCTAAGAACCTTAAGTGAGTGGTCTTTATATGAGTAATGAGACTCATTTTAGACCTAAAGATACCCGTATATTGAAAGTGACAGGGTGGAGAAACATTTATGACCCAAATAGATGTCAAAAGAAAGCTGGAATAACAATATTTATATTGGGCAAACTAGACTTTTTTTGTTCTTGTGTTGTTTTTATCCTGCTTAGTATCAGGGTAATACTGGCCTCATAGCATGATTTTGGATATGTTTCCTTTATTCCATTGTTTGTAAGATTTTGATAAAGACTGTCAGTTATTTATTTTTTTTAAGGTTTGGTAGAATTCATCAATGAAATCACATGGTCTTGGGTTTTTCTGTGCTGGGAGATTTCGGATTCCTAATTCAGCTTTCATTGTTGTTATTGGTCTAAGATTTCCTATTTCTTGGATTCAAGATTCATCATTCAATCTTGGTAACTTGTGCATTTTCAGGAATTTGAGTTTTGTCATTGTTCCCATGTAAACACACAATAGATTCCAGTGGTGAAAACAGTTCTATAATTTCACATGTTTGTGACATTCATTAACAGTTTATCACTAAAAAATCTGCCTTTAAATAAAAAACAGGGCACTAGTTAACTCAGTTACTGTGCATGAGTTTTAAAAGAGAATATTCCCCAAACTCCTGAACAAATGATTTGGAGATACCTTTTTCAGAATCTTAAAATGCAGATATTCTTAGAGTGTGGGTTTGCCAATAATAGTAAAGGGAGGATGGTTGAAGAAAACTGTATGAGGTGTGGCATTGTGGATACTAGTTACGAAAGAACTCACTTTACTTCCTGTTACTCAACATGCTTGATTTAATAGACCATAGAGAGATTTGAACAGAGTTATGGGGTTAGATTTAGTTGAAATGCATTTACAAATGGTTGAAGGACGAAGGTGGATTTTACTTTTTGGATACCCTGTTTTGATTTTAAAATTTAGAGACTGTAGTTCTGTTTTAATTGTAACTTTACTTTTATGTCTTTTTAAACTTTTCTAAAAACTTTTTTGTGGAAATCCAATCTAAAATTAGGGTCAGAAGTTTTGTTTATTATACTCAGTGATAATGTTTTAAGGTAGACTTGTTTTGTGGAAATGTGAATGTTAAAGCACTCTAATTTAAAGCATACCTTTTATGGCACTTTGCTGTTACCCCTGTTCCTAATCTAGGAAATGTCTGCATACTTGAAGTTCTCTGTATCTGGTTAGAAATTGTTATTCTTCTGCACTTGGTTGTCAGAGAATGGTGGGGCAATTTAGAGTCCTGTTAGTCAATTTCTTCCAGCCTGACTGTTTCCTGTTTGATGAGTAAACATTTCTACTGTTAATTTGACTGTCTGTGTTAGTATCATTAAGATGTCATGTTTTCACTTCTTATTTTTTCTGTGAGTCTCTGCAGAAGTTTATAATATTGAAACTCTGCATCTCATCCTCTAATAACTTATCTATCAGCTTTTATGACTGTAAGCTATTCTGCATTCCTTTTTATTTCTTGAAATATTCCTTCATTTCTGTTGCTTTTTAAACTTCTCTCTTTCCTTTTCTTCCTAAGCTTATTTATAAAGATCTAGTCCCCTGCCTTATTGTGCTGTTTCTCAGTACAGATTTTTTTGCATAGAGAATTGATCAATTTTTTTTTGGTTCAACTATTCTAATTGTGACTAAATATATAAATATCTCTGGGGCTTATTTTTCACTTGATGTTCAGTTATTTATATCTGATTTCTTCCAGGATGCTTATTAACTTCTATAATCAGTCTAAAATTAATTTCATCACTCTCCTCACCTAAACTGTATATCTCCTAATTGATACCATCATTTTCCTGGTTGCTAAAACTTGAAATGACTTCATCTTGATTTATCCCTCTTTTTGGTATCTTCATATACTCTACTAAAGTTTATACATTTCCCTTTAAAATATCTACTTCACACTTTGGTTTCTTTCAGTTTTCTGTGCCACAATCCCAGTTTAGTCTTTGATCTCTTTTTGTCTAGATTTCTGTTTTGATCTCTTGTCTTTCTTGAGTCACTCTTTCATAAAACGTGCTGCATATATTTTGGTTATGTTAATCATTTACAGAAATGCCTTCTCTGAGTTACTTTCCTACTCAGTAATTTCTTTACCAAATAAATTTAGTTATCTGACCTTGATAATAAAGATCAGTGAGTTTGCATATACAACCATTGGAATGATCCAAAATGAAGACCAGAGAGTTAAAATGTACAGAGCTTCAGTGAGTTGTGGAAAATACCCAAGAGATTCACATGTGTGTAATTGGAGTTCCAGAAAGAGAAGAGGAATGGGAATCACAAAGAACACTTTAAGAAAAATGGCCTAAAATTTCTTAATTTGATGAAAAATATAAACTCACAGAATGAAGACTCACAAATCCTAAACAGAACAAACATAAAGCCACATTATAATTAAATGGATAAAAAGCTAGTCATAAACAGAAAATCTTAAAAGCATCCAGAGAAAAAGGCACATATATACAAAAGAACAAGGATAAAAAAGATGGAGACATCTCAATAAAAACAGTACAAGCTAGAATACAATGGAACAATAGATTTAAAGTGCTAAATACTACAGTTCTTGCATGGTATATCTTTTACTATCCGTTTCTAAGGATATATCTGTATCTTTATATTCAAAATGAGTTTCTAATGGACAACATATAATTGAATTTTGCTTTTTTAAAAATTCAATCTGATAATCTCTGCCTTTTAATAGTAATGTTTAGACCACTAAATGTAATTATCAGTATGATTCAGTTGAAATCTTCCATTTTGCTCTGTGTTTGCTATGGTTATCTTATTTATTCATTTTTCTCTTTTCCTGCTTTATTTTGCATAAAATGACTTTTTAAAAAAGAATTCCATTTTATCTTCATTCTTGGCTAATTAGCCATATATATCTCTTTAGTTTGTTGTTGTTACTTAAAATAACAACTGCTTCTTCTGAAGGAGAGAAGCTATCAACCTAAAATTCTATACTTAGTTAAAAATATTTTTCAAATATGAAAGTGCAATTAAGACTTCTATGGAGAAAGAAAAGCTGAGAGAATTGTTTTTTCAGTAGACCTGAACTATGGAAGTTTTAAGAGGCATTTTTTAGACAGAAAGCAAATTCCATCAGATGGATACTTGGCTCTACATAAAGGAATGGTGAACTCCAAAATGGATAAAAAGTAAGTTTGTATAAAAATAGGTTTTCTTCTTTTTAAATCTCTTTAAAAGATAATTTATTGTTTAAAGCAAAAGTGATAACAATGTGTTTTGGGATTTATAACTTCTCTAAAAATCAAATGTGTTGACAATAACAAAAAGAAAAGAGAAAGAATATGGAAGCATACTATTATAAGATTCTTACACTTTTAAATGGAATTTGTTATATAAACAATTCCAATATTATTTAAATGTAGACTGTGATAACAAAAAGTGTATTTTAAAATCTAAAGCAACAACTAAAAATAGCAATAACAAATTGAAGAGGTATAGTTAATTAGCTATAAGTAAAAAATAAAATAGAGTCTTAAGCAGGCACTAATTTTATTTAAAATAAAGCAGGAAAAGAAGAGAAGTTAACAATAAGACACAGAGAAAACAAATAACAAGATGGTAGATCTTAATCCAACTATATTGATAATTACATTAAATGTAAATGGTGTAAACACTACAATTAAAGGGCAGGGATGATCAAAATAGATTTAAAAAAGCAATACTCAACTATTTGCTATCTACAAGAAACCCACTTTAGACATAAAGACACAGATATATTAAAAATAAAAGGAAACAGTGGAGTAGTCCTATTTATATTAAAATAGACTCAGAGCAAGGAATATTACCCGAGATAATGTAGAATATTCCATAATAGCGAAAGGATAAACTGATCAAGGGACAATACAATTCAGAATAAATGTGTATGCACCACATTATAAAGGCTGAAAATGAAGGGAAAAAAGATAAATAAATGATTAAAAAAGAAAATCGGTAAATACACAATTATAGTCAAATATGTTGTTAATTCTCTTTCATTAATGTATAGAACAAGTAGAAAATCAGTAAGTATATAGAAAACTTGAAAAATACTACTAATCAACTTTACTGAATTAACATTATAAAAGTCCCACCAAATGACAACAGAATACAAATTCTCTTCAATTTACATAGAACATTTATGAAGATAATAGATCACATTCTACACTATAAAGGGAGTCTCAGTAAGTTTTAAGTATGTTTTCTCACTGTAACGGAATTAAACTAGAAATGACTATCAGAAAGGTATCTGGAATATCTCCAATTATTTATTAATCAAGTAACACAGAACCAAATAACCCATGATCTCAGAAAGAAAGGAAATGTATTAGCAAATGTTTTGAACTGAATTAATATTACAACTTGCAAAAATTTATGGGAAGCATTGCTTGGAGGGTAATTTATAATTTTAAATACTTTTATTAGAAAAAAGGTCCTCAAAATCATGATCTGAACTTATATAAAGATATGGAAAAATAACAACGTAAACACAAAGAAAGGAGTGAAAAAATTATAAAAAGAGCAAAACTCAAATATAAAACAAACTCTAAGGAATGTTAAGAAAATCAAATGCTGGGCACCTGGGTGGCTCACCTCGGTTGAGTGTCGGCCTTTGGTTCAGGGCATGATCCCAGGGTCCTGGGATTGAGCCCTGCATTGGGCTCCCAGCTCAGAGGGGAGTCTGCTTTGCCCTCTCCCTCTGCCCCCCATCCGCTTATGCTCTCTCTGTATCTCTCTCTCTCTCTCAAATAAAATCTTAAAAGAAAAAACTTTATGCCATCCATTCCATAATTTAGGCATAAATAGGCAAATTTCTTGAAAGATATAAACTACCAAATTTACTCAAGAAAAAGACAGATAACATGAATATATCTATATATCTTTATCTATATCTATGAATTTGTAGTCAAAATCTCCCTTCAAAGAAAATAAGAAAATATCAGACTCAGATGGCTTCTCTGGTAAATTCTATTAAGACCTAAATACAGAAAATCTTCCAGCAAAAGAAATGAAGGGACTTCCATTTTATGAAGGAAATATTACTCTGCTAACAATACCAGACCAAGATATCACAAGAAAATAATATGATAGATGAATATGCTTTATGAAGATAGATGTAAAAATTCATTACCAATTTTTAGCAAATTAAATCCGGCAAATATAAAAACCAGTACATCATGACTAAGAGGCTTTTATTCTAAGAAAGCAATTGTAGTTTATCATGGTGAATCAATAAATACAATTCATATTAACAGAGTAAAAAATATGATCTTAATAGCTGCTGAAAAAGTGTTTGGCAAAACTTAATACCCATCCATTCATAAAAAGAACTGTAAACAAAGTAAAAATAGAAGGAAACATCATCAACTTGATAAAGGTCATCTACAGAAAATTATAGCTAGTGTCATACATGATTTTGAAAGGCCAAATGCATTTCTTTAAGATTAGGAACAAGCTAAGTATATCTTCTCTTACCACTAAGGTATGCCATTGTTACTGAAGATCACATTGTTACCGAAAATAAATGGCATATGTATTAGGAATAAATAAAACTGTCTTTCTTTGGGGGAAAATTTGGTTGTCTATGGAAAACATGTATGGAATTTATAAAGAAATTTCCAGAACTAATGTGTCCCAAAGATCATAAGTTGAAATGTCAATGTAAAAAAAAAAATCAGTTGTATTTCTATATTGGCAATGAACAATTAGAAATTAAACAATAGAACCATTCACAATAGCATGATAAAAGCATGATATAATTAGTAGTTGATATACGAAAATATGTGCAATGTCTGTGTACCAAAGATTGAAAAGTATTACTGAGGCCAGTTAAAGAACACATAAGTAATATATACTCTGATCATATATCAGAAGATAATATAATGTGACTTTTTTTTCTTGAATTGATCTATTATTTGGTATAATCCCAATAAAAATTCTAAGAGGTTTATTATTATTTTTTTAATATAGAATCTGGCAACTTGATTCTAAAATATATATGGAAATGCAAAGGATCTTGAGTAACCAAAACAATAGGGAACAGAAGATCAAAGTTAGAGGACTTATACTACCTAATTTAAGGACCGACCATAAACCTGTAGTGGTTAAAATTGTGTTATTGGTGTAAAGACAGATCCGTGGATAAATGGAACAGAATATAGAGTCCAGAAATAGACCCACATACATATGACCAGTTGGTTTACAACAAAAATGCCAAGGCGATTTAAAGGGAGAAAGGATATTCTATCCAACAAATGGTACTAATTAGTGCTTTGATAATGTATTCATAAAAAAACAAATCTTGGCATGACCTTTATAGACCTTTGCCTCAAATGATATAAAAATTTGTACTCAAACTGGATCACAGATCTAAATATAAGAAATGAATCATAAACTTTCTAGAAGAAAATACAAGAGAAAGTCTTTGTTGACGTAGTATTAGGCAAAGACTTTTTTTTGAAAGGGTGCAAAATACAAGAAACAAAAGACTGGTAAATTGTACTTCATTAAGGCAAAAAGCTGCTTTTTAAAAAGACACTGTTAAAATGACAGTGAAAGCCATAGAATTGGAAGAAAATATTCAACATATATGTATATATATATATATATATATATCTCAGAGAAAGGACTTGAAAAAATACATAAAATCTTTTGCAATCGAAGAAGACAAAAACTTTGACAAATGATTCATCAAATATTTGGACAGACATTTTACCGAAAAGCTGTATCATTGGCAAGTAAGCAATGGAAATTTGCTCAACATAATTTGTTATAAGAAAAGTATAAGAACAAAATTAAATGCCATTATTTACCCAGCAGAAATTTAAAATGGCTATAGTTATCATGACCTGCTAATTCCTTTCCTAGATATTTACCCAAGAGAAATGAAAATATGTCAATGCAAAAACTCTTTTGTGAACATTTATAGCTTCTTTTTGTATAATAGCTCTAAACTGAAATTAATCTCAGTATCAACTGGTGAATGGACATACAAATCATAGTATATCCATACAGTGAAATACCACTCAACAATAAAATGAAACAAAAGCAATGATACACACAACAACATTAATATCAAAAACATTCTATGTGAAGGAAGACAGATACAGAAGACTAGGCAATGTGTGATTTTATATGACATTTTAAAAAGGCAAAACTATAGGTGCATAAAGAATGGGGGTTGCTCGCCTGTGGGAAGGGGGTCTGAGTGCAAAAAGGCATGGGAATGTTTTTGAGGTTACAGAAATGTTCTGTATCTTGATTTTGGTGGCATTTGTCAAAATATTGAATTGTACCCTTAATACTGGTGAATTTTATAGTATGTAAATTTGCATAAAATTGATTAAAAATATGGGGTAGAAGGTATTTCCATATATGTTTCTTTGAGACACTATTTTTGAAAACATGTTAAGGAGTATTAAAATGCCTGTTTGTATAAAGGTTGGAATATTACTATGCTGATTTAAGAAGTATATTTGTTTGTGTTAAGGCAGTGATATGGTTTCTATAAGGGCAGTATGACTGTGACTCTGTGACGTCTAAATAACTAGATTCTTTGATTTAGGCAGCACAAGAGGTACAGGCCAGAGCAAACTTGAAGAAACTAGTGACAGAATGAAGACATTTTATGAATCAGCTCAAATGAGAGGCAATAGGTTAATATTTAGATATGACTACTAGAAAAAAATTCTTGTATCAACAATCAGAAACGTAGTTTTAAAATATCTGTGCCAAACCCCAATGAAATATTAGGAGAGACAAGCATGATGAGGGTCATCAAGTCTGTACAATATGTGAAACCTCAATATGGGCAGGTCATCTGGTCTTAGGAGGAAATTCCTGAGATGGATTGACAAGGAAATCTGACACCAAGCTTTAGTTTAAAAATCTTAGTGAGGAAGCTGGAGAGAAGGCTGTCATGACAAAGAGAACTGTCCTCTTTCTTTATTTCACACCACCAGCTATATCCAAGTTCCCAGCCATACTGTCTTGGGCTAAAACAATTGCTGGCAACTTCAGTTTTCTTTGCTGACGTATAATTACTTACAAGTTATTTGTGTGGATATATTTTTCCTTTTCCATTGGCATTTTTGAGTTTTAGATTATTAGATTCTACCCCTCAATGTGAACTGCTTAGTGGTTTATTGGTTTATTAGGGAGAAGTGTGGCCACTGCCTCTGGAAGATGCCAGAGTGGTGTATGTAAACCATGATGAGGTTTTAGCCGAGGGTGGATGGTATGTTAGCTTTGGCCTTGAGTTCTTGAGGGATTATGATTGAAAGTTGTTCACGGAGACATATTGCTGTTTTTAGGTTGCCAATTTTGTGGCTTTCCTGTGGAGTTGAACTAGTTTTCATCAACAGCTGTGGTTAATTTTCAGAAGCCAGGAGTAGCCATTTTGGAGGCAAATCTTTTCCTTTCTTTGAATGGTGAATGAATTTTTTGACTCTTTGGTTGCTGTGGTGTATACTTTTTTTTTTTATTGCCTTGATTGAGAACTGATTAGACATGATAGGCTAGGATTTTGTGTAAGCTAAGCAGAGGCCTAACTGATATTCACTGACACTTCATGTAACCAATGAGGATTCTCACATTAATGGTTGGGAAGAGGCCATTTGGGTGAGATGCAGAGACCAGAACAGATAATAATTGCTTGCTGTTTAGTATTTGTCCATAGCTGCCATTTACTGTAGCTCTGGATATGGGTTTTAGAAAGTATATGACACCATTCCTTGTAAGGAGGAAGTGGCTGCTTAGATTTTTTCATTTATTTTAGGTACACTTTACATACAGTAAAACTCATCCTTTTAGTGAGTGTGCAGTCTGTGAGTTTTGACAAACAGTCATGGTAAGCACCAACATAAGTATAGAACTGTTCCATTACCTCCACAAGTTCTCTTGTTCTCCTTTGTTGGCAACTCTTTCATTTTTTTTTGTCCCTTTAGTCTTGCCTTGTCCAGAATGTCATATAAATTCAATCACATAGTATATGGATATTTGATTTGGCTTCTTTAACTTAGCATAATGCATTTGAGCTCCATTCATATTGCATATGGTGAATCCATTTATATTGGTGAATGGTATTTCATTATATAGATGTACCACAGTTTATTTATTCACCAGTTGGAGGATATTTGCATTGTTTTAGATTTTGGGGATTATAAATAGGTTGCTATAAACACCTATATGGTGGTTTATTTTAGGTGTAACTTGGCGGGGCCACAGAATGCCCAGATATTTGGTTAGATATTATTTTCGGTGTTTCTGTGAGGTGGTTTTGGATGAAATAAACATCTAAAATTGGTGCATTTTGAGTAAAGCAGGTAACTCTTCATAATATAGATGGTCCTCATCTAAACACTTGAAGCCCTGAATAAAGCAAAAAGCTGGCCTCCTACACACCTCCCTACTCCCTACCAAGACAGAATTCTTCAGCAGAGTACCTTTGGATTTTGTCTGCAATAATGGCTTGTCCTGGTTCTACATTAGATGACCTCTGGACTTAAACTGGAATATCAGCTCTCCCGGGTCTCCAGCCTGGCTAGCTTCTATAATTGTGTGAACCAATTCCTTATAATAAATCTCTTCGTAGTATATACATAAATTTTATTGGTTCTGTTTCTCTGGAGAACCCTGACTAATACAACACATGTACAAGTTTTTGTGTGAACATAGCTTTTCTTTTCACTTGGGTAAGTACCTAGGAGTAGCATTGCTGGGTCATATGGTAATGCATGTTTAACTTTATAAGAAACTTGATAGGCTGTTTTTATAAGTGGCTATAATATTTTACATTCCAAGTAGCAATATATGAGAGTTACCTTTGCTCTTCATCCTTTCCAACACTTGATATTGTCAACATTTCATTTAAAAAATTTTAGTCATTTGGGGTGCCTGGGTGGCTCAGTCAGTTAAGCTTCCAACCCTGGATTTTGGCTCAGATCATGATCCCAGGGTTGTGAGATCGAGCTCTGCATTGGGTTCCATGCTGAGCACGGAGCCTGCTTAAGATTCTCCCTCTCTCTCCCCCTCTTCCCCCACTCATGCGCTCTCTCTTTCTTAAAAGAAAATTAGTCATTCTAAATTGGGGTGTAGTAATATCTTATTGTGTATGTGGTTTTGAGTAAGGGTGTGATGAACTTGCAACCGGTCTGGAAAAGCTTTTATTTGCTGAGTTATCTTTATATCTGGTATTGGCTCTAGGTTAAGATAAGGATGAAATCACCAAATAATGATCTATAAGTTGTTGTTTTGAACCTAATACCTCCATGGAGTGGTTTTAAAGTATGTTCACAAACTATTTGATATGTCTCCCTTCAATAGGTAAAGCTTAATTCCCCCCACTCCCCATAGAGTAGGTTGACTGACCTACTTCACTTTTAATGAATAGCATATAATGGAATCGATGGTGTATTAATTTTGAAGACTAAAAGGCTTCCTTCTTGCTTTCCTTTTTCTGAGATTACTCCCTCTGGGGAGAGCCCGTAAACTGCCATGTTGTGAAGACACTTAAGAAACCCAATGGAGAGGTTTCTTGTGGGGAAGAACTGAGGCCTATTTCTGAGAACCAATATGGAACTGAAGCCTCTCCTGTCTCATGAAAAGAGCCATCTTGGAAGTTGATCCTTCAGCCTCAATTAAACCTTCAGATTGTTGCATCCCCAGCCAACATCTGAAATGCAACCTCATGAGAGACCCTGAGCCAGATCCACCCAGCTATGCTGCTCCTGCATAGAGACTATGAGATAATAAATGTCTGTTGTTTTAGCTGCTGCATAGCAGAGTAATTTGTTACTTAGCCATAGATAAGTAATGTAGATTTTGGTGCTGAATTTGGGGTGCTATTATAATGGATACCTAAAAATGTGGATATGGCTTTGGAATTAGGCAGTAAGCAGAAGTTGGGGGGACTTTGTTATTAATTATTCTGGCAGAGTCTGGGGTACTCCCCCAAATTATTGCTCTTGTGTTTTAGCTTTGTTGTAAATATTAGGCTTTACTTGATTTTAGTTTCTTTTAAATAGGTTTTGCAATGAATGACTCAAATTATGTGCAGAGGATCATTTGCTTTAGGACTTTAAAAATGTCATACAGTTACCAAGTAAAATCATAAATCATGAAACACCCTTATCCAATTTCTTAAATATCTTCCTTTTAGTGATTACTGTAACAGTAGGAAGTCCTTGTCTCAATTTTTGTTTTAAATTTTAATCTCAGTATGAGGTTTTAAAGTAAAACGTTTGGATGGAAATAACTGATTATCTGGTTCCAAAGGACATTTCCAAAAGCCATCTCTTGGGCATAATGCATGCACCCAAGTTCTCACAGAATAGGAGATTTACCACTTAAGGAGTTTAGTATCTTTGGTGTGTAGTTTACATGTACATTCTTTAAGCTTCAAATTTAATTTCTTTGGCAAGCCAAGCTATTCTTTGTACTAGAGAAGCCAGATTCTCCTTCAATCTGGAGGCCCTATACTATACTAATATATCATACCTGCCTTCCATCAATTCCGTAGTGCTACATAAATTGTTGAATTCTGCTTTTTGGCTTTTTCCTGGCCAAGGTGTGAAGAGGCCCAGGAGAGAGAGGAAAGTAAATCAGAATGTGTATACTGTCTTTTCCTCTTAATAACCATGTCTGACTTAATCATTGGCAGAGCCGAAGCACCCTCTTTCCCATGATTGAGTCTTACTTCTTTCTGTTCTTGGGGTTGTGATGCATACATTTAAACTTGTATTGAATCATTAATATCCAGAATTGACAGAGAAAGAGAGGAGAGTACTATGGAGAAGGTACCATATACCATTTATATCACACAATAACTTAAATATGTATCAGATTGGCTGGCACATTTTGGCTAAACTTGTGGTATTGAGTACTGATCAGGATCTCAGTCAGTTCAAGCTGTAACTACCAGCATGTCTCAGCTCAATTTGGAAGAAATTGTTGAAGGTCATTCTCATGGAGTGTATGAAATTGATCCTTTGTGCTTGGATAGAATATCTGGCTGGTTTCCTGCAAATCTTCTGGCAGAACATGGTATACAATATTCAATAGTTTGAATATTAGCTCTGGACCCTAGGAAATATATTGAGGTAGGCATCCAATACATATTTGCTAGAACCAAACTTTGCTTTTGTGGAAACTCAGTTATTTTGTTCCTTTATTGTCATGTGCTCATTGTCACTTAGTGCCTTTTTCCAGTGATGGGTTCAGTAAATGGTGAAAATTACCTGGCATGAAATAAGCTAATATGTATATGTGTGGAATGTTCTGTGTCAGTTGTACCATTATATAGTGTGCCTGTTTGGTGTTCTAGGAAGTATATTTCAGGATGGAGTCAGGAGTACAAAAGGTTTATTTGGGTCTAACACCTGTGAAAGGAAAAAGCAAAGAAATGGGATTGGGCAGGGCAAATCAACAGATTATGATATAGACCAATTAAAGTTTCTGCCAGTCCTTTGGGGAGCTCTATCACAAAAGTCTTCATGTGGAGTAGTTCTACATCTGGCTAAAATGTCTAGGCCCTTGTACCATGCTCTTTTTTTTTTTTTTAAAGATTTTATTAATTTATTTGACAGAGAGAGAGACAGCCAGCGAGAGAGGGAACACAAGCAGGGGGGGTGGGAGAGGTAGAAGCAGGCTCCCAGCGGAGCAGGGAGCCTGATGCAGGGCTTGATCCCAGGATTCCGGGATCACGCCCCGAGCCGAAGGCAAACGCTTAACAACCGAGCCACCCAGGCAACCCCCTTGTACCACACTCTTAATCAGTATTAGCTTGGAGCCACCTTGAGCAGAATATGGCCTTGGTTCTGAAGCTGAGGCTGACCCTGAAGAGCTAACTGCTGAAGGCTGTCAGCCAACATTTTTTTTTTTTTTTTTTTGCCCCGGGCACTGCATTTTTTCTTGATGGATCTGTGTAACATATCTCCATGTTTGCTACGTGAGGCTAAAGGCAAATCTTGTTTCAGCTGTTTACTGTACCATCCTTACCTCAGTGGAGGTCCCAAAGACATATCTGTAAATATATACAGAGATGTGTACATTTAGGGAGACAGTAAAGCCTTCTTTTCTGCAATAGTTTATTAATAAAAATAAAAGTCAAGTGGAAAATGATAAAGTGTTAAAAATAATTTGTATCTGTCTTAAACATGTTAATGTTATTCACCAATCTTTAAATAGAGACAAAGCCTTTTCTTTGAGTGCAAGTCTTCTGTATAGAATCTATTTTATCTTTCATGCATAGGGAATACCAGTAAAACATAATCTAGATTTGCACTTTTGTTTTCTTAAAGCAGAGCAAAACTTTATATACTTCATACAATCTGAAAATAAGATTCCTTGAATTTTCATGAATTTTCCATCAGTATTTCATAGTTGTTTTGTGCCAGTTTAATTCAGTGATGTTTTAAAATGATTTATCTTTACTTACACTTTTCAAGTCATTAGACTTAATTTGTATCAAAACATCTTCTTCTCTTTTTGCAGTCATTTTTATTGTTTAGATTATATTTAATAAAATTTATTACACAAGATATACGTAGGTTGGAGAACAAATAGACTTCGATATGTATATAACTTAATAGGTGAGAGCATAAGTATTCAGGCTTCCTAGAGGGGTATATTAGCTCCAACCCTTCAGTTAGTGGTGAACATTGGTGAGTATCCTTTGTAGAAGGGAAAGAGTGTCAATCAGGCAAATAAAAAGAGAGCTTTTGCAGATAAATCTATAGCTGTATCTCCAACTACATCTGCAATTATAGCTATATCTGTTAAAGGACATTCCAGAACAATAAACATTTCATTACTAAAGAGGGATATGGAGCCAAATCACTGCCTGGTATCTTTGGTGAAGTGGGCTGGGTTCTAAGAGAGCCTCAAGATGTGTTTTGACCTATTAGCATAAAGCCAGGACTAGTGTAGGTGTAATCAGGCTGTTAGATTCTTTGCCCCTCCTAGGACCTACTTTGTTTCTATTTGGCTATCCAAGGGGCTCCCAAAAAGCCCTCTAAGTGCTAGTCTTCCCTAGTTTTGTTTCACAGTACCAACTGCCTGAGATAAAGTGAGCCAAGAGAGAACTTTAGAACAGAGATAAGAGTTCAAGAAGAAGAAAGCCTTTCTTCCAGATCAGTTCTATTTATAATTGCTTTAGTTCTCTAAAAGTTCTATCCTCAACTTCATGTGTTTGAAAGGCTCCATTGTTTCCCTTAACTCTGGCATTGAAGAGAGGAGATCTTGAGAGCCCCTAAAGGTTAGCATGTCCTGTGAATGTCATATTTATTTTTTATTTTTTTTAAAGATTTTATTTATTTATTTGACAGAGATAGAGACAGCCAGCTAGAGAGGGAACACAAGCAGGGGGAGTGGGAGAGGAAGAAGCAGGCTCATAGCGGAGGAGCCTGATGTGGGGCTCGATCCCATAACGCCGGGATCACGCCCTGAGCTGAAGGCAAACGCTTAACCGCTGTGCCACCCAGGTGCCCCATGAATGTCATATTTATACATATTTTTAAGGTTAATGGAATTGGGCTTTTCTTCCATTAATTTTTGTTGATGGCTTGAATGAATAACATCTGCAAACATCTGGCTGGAACATCCCACCAACCTGGACTAACTAAAGCTATCACCCTACTTTTCATATTTGGGGGAAAATTGGTGAGCAGGTAGCTAATGATATGATTCAGGATTTCTGAATGAATTAGTTAAGCTGAAAACCCTAGTAAGAGTCTAGGAAGTCCTAATTCATTCAAGATGCAACAGACATACGAGCTACCATATCTGATGTCCCTTATCTGTCCCAGAAGTGATTTCAGGGATGAAATTCATTCTCAGTGCCAAGATTTCTTAGCCAGCAGTTTTTCCTCACTTTTTTGGGCACTGCAGTGTACATTTTCCCTTTCATTTATAAATAGGTAGGTAAACCATTGGTGGATATTGGTATCAAATAGAATGTTGTAGCAGAAAAGGGAGAGTAGTAGATGCCTGAGGCGGGTGGGGGGATGAGGTAGTTGAATGTTGGGCATTAAGGAGGGCACTTGATGTAATGAGGACTGGGTGTTATATGCAACTGATGAATCACTAAATTCTACACCTGAAACTAATAATGCAGTGTATGTTAACTAAATTGAATGTTAATAAAAATTTTTTAAAAAGAAAAAGGACATTTTTCTCACTAGCTTCTTAATTCTTAACCTTGATCTAATATTTAAATAAAGCATGGTGATTGTTATGGTTAGGTGGAAAGATTTTAGGTAAATATTATTGTATTGGTCAAAATGATCATCTTTAGTACAGAGCTCCTATATATATGTTTAGCCATGAGACTATCAAAACATTTAAGTAAGAATACAATATATAGTCAGAGCAATTCCTGGCATCTATATATATGTCCCCGATGGACCTGTTGCAGGTGTTCTTTGGGGTAGGGAAGAGAAGAGGGAGAGTTTATCAAGGTTGGTGTTGTGTTACTATCATGGTGTTCACTGTAGTTTCTTTTGAAAGTACATTAGGAAACTGATCAGCAGTTTAAACCAATCCATGGCTTGGGACTTTTCAGTAAGATTTTCTCTTTAGAGTAGAGCAGTTTTTTTCTATGCATTAAGAAGTAAGTGTTTCATAAATCACAGTTAATCAGTGGAGAGTTTTTGTTCTGTCAAGAGAAAGACAATTATCATATGGTTTCTCATCTATGAAACAAGAACTAGGAGGATCGGTAGGAGAAGAAAGGGATAAAGAAAGGGGGGTAAATCAGAGGGGGGAGTGAAGCATGAGAGACTATGGACTCTGAAAAACAAACTGAGGGCTTTGGAGGGGGGCGGTGGGGGAATGGGATAGGCTGGTAATGGGTAGTAAGGAGGGCACGTATTGCATGGTGCACTGGGTGTTATACGCAACTAATGAATCATCGAACTTTACATCAAAAACCAGGGATGTACTGTATGGTGACTAACATAATATAATAAAAAAATATTTTTTAAAAAAGGATAAAGGACAGTTGTTAATGAAGACAGCAAAAGCTTGTGTTGGAAGAAAGGGCCAGGAATCTCTGCTTGTTACCATGGACTTGTAGAGCTAAGTGACAAGTGGACCCTACTCCTCACAAGAGGCACAGTCCTTTGGGATATTTGACTTCTATAAATTGTCTTGGAAGGTCTTTTAGTCTTTATTTTGGTCTAGGGCAAGATACCACTTTCAGTGGACTTCTTTCTTCTTCTTAAAAAATAATTTTCTGCCTCATTTTAGTTTCGGTGAGTATCTCCTTTTTATTTTGGGTTGCAGTATTAGTTACCTACGTGTACCTACTCAGGGGCCTGTAAAGGTTTAGAAGCAGAGCGTAGTTGAAGTGAAATAATCTTTACGTCTTATGAAAATACACAAGTGAGTCATTCTTTATTGAAACTGAAGGCTCAAGTTAGAAATTTTTTTCCCATAATCTTTTAAACATATGTTCAGCGGAGAGAAAAAATATATTTAGGCTGGAATCTTCTACTAAGTTAATAAAATGTTAATGTTTTTCCATGTTATGCATTCAGACATTTCTGGGGTCCTGAAGTCACAGTGGCTAAAACTCAGTGAGACAACACTAACAGTAGAGTGAGGAGTGTGGAAGAAAGGGAGGTGCCCAAAGATTGCTTTTTATCTTTGCTGTTCTCACTTTCTCTTATTGGGTTGGGCTAGGCAGTTACAGTTGCATAATTAAAGAGTCTCCTTTCCAGAATGTCTGCTTTACTCATTACATAGAAGAAGGTTAAACAAATTGGTGTGTGGTATGGGGAAATGGTGTGTGTCTGTGAGTGTGTTTGTGAATAAAAGGATCTTACAGACTTGATAAAAGCAAGCTGACTCTGTATTTATTTATTAGGAATGCATAAGAATACAGTAATGCCCCCAGAGATAAAATCCTCTAAGTTCTAGAAGAAGTAAAAATTTGGAATTTAAAAGAAACATGGTAACATATATTATGCTTTTTTTCTGTGGTGGACAGTAATACTTTTTTTAAGTGTAAGACCTCTCCCCTCCCCCACCATTGCTGGTGATGGAACTTTTCCCCTTTCTTTGAATGAAAGAGCTTTTGGCACTTACTGATAATTGAGAACATCCATCTTTTATCCCTAATAGGACTGACACCGTTGAGGTCCCAGGCACACATATACCCCCAAATCTGCACAAATACCTTTTGGGGCCCCTCTGTCATCAGGGTACCTACTTTCAAGAGAAATAGATGAGATAATGTCTGTAAGGAACTTTGAGAAAGCTAAGCACCCAAAATAAAATATTTTTAGAAGAAGTTATTACTTTGCACAGGCGAGACCTAAATGTGTAATGTACAGCCAACTGAGAATAACAAAGAATTATAGTGCCAGTCAAAAGCAGCACTATGATCAGGGGTGGGTGCCTAGGACCTGAGAAATAAAAGGTTGCACAGAAGGCACAGAAAGAGAGCAAAGGAAAGTCAAGGACTGGATTAAATGGCCAAATAGAGACCAAAAAAGCCTGAGAACGTCAAAGATCACAGGGGATAACAAAGGAAATAGGGGTTGGGCTTCTCAGTGCCTCACTTTCTTTATTCAAGCTATTCTTAATTTTAAAAAGCGTTATCTTTTCCTTTCCATCTTGTTTTCTCATGCTCTTCATTTTAATTTTTTTCTTATATTTACTTTCTCATTTAGATCATGAACAAAGCTGAGGAACAATTCTTAAACACGGCTTTTATCACATTACTTTCCTAATCAATGGTGTACAGTGAAAAGGCTTTGTCTATTATAGTAATTTTTCCAGCATTTTAAAAGATATCTTTCAGATGAAAGATTACTTAGAAGAGTAATTGTAAAACAGTTGAAATTACAGTTATTGAAGTTGGAGTGGAAGAAAGAGGCCTAGAATATTGCCTGCTCAGATTCTCTTCACCCCCCTCCCCCGCCCCGCCCTACTCCTGTGGATCTAGGAAGCTTCTGTAACTCCCTGATTGTTGGATAAAATCTAAACTCCTCAGTTGATATTCAAGGTTTTTGATACCATGGACTCATTCCTATAGTACTTGGTCACTCATTCCTATGATATTCATTCCTCATTCCTATATAATACTTGGTTATCCTTACCCCCATCATTATTTTTGTGTGCCTCTGCTTTTCTACTTGGGCTCTTGCCACACATTCTTGTATCTGTCTTTATATTTACATGCTCTTCTTGCTTAGAATGTTCTTCATTTGAATTATGTACAACTCCTTTTGACTTGGCTATATCCAGAGAGGCTCAGCGGCTCTTGACTTCTGCCACTGTATTCTGCTTTTCCTTTTACTTCATGGACTTTTGCTGTCACTCACACATTTATTATTGCTGCTCAGTCACAATATCTGAAGACCTTCAGCTTAAAAGCCTATTACTACTCAATGCCTGAAGGACTGTGAACCAAAATACAGAAACTCTGTTGTGAAATCTCATCTCTTTAGGTAGAACCTAGAGTTATTACTGCTTCCCAAAGCTTGGCATTTTTATCTGAATAGGGTGAGCTCTTAGGCACCATAGGTACCTGGTCTGTATGACTGCTCTTTTTCCTCAGTACCATATTTGCCCTTTAGTACAGACGCTAGTGTTTGAATCTATGTAATTTTGATGTTTCCCTCTCAAGAGATTGGATCCTGTCTTTGTCAGTGCAGATTCCAGTTGAAAGCATGCTTTATCAGGATTAATAGTGTCATTGTTCTCTGGACAATGAGCTTCAGGAGTCTCTTAGATGTAGTTTCTTTGCATAGGCTGGTTTGGGCTTTGTCACAGCATGATAGCCTCAGGGCAGTTGGACTCCTGTGGTGGGTCACTAACTCACTTACTGACCTCATCTCAGAGGTTATGCGTATCAATTCCACAACATTTTGTTGGTTTCAAGGAAGTCATAAACCTTCCCTAATTCAAGGGTAGGAGAATTAGACTCCGTGTTTTGATGGGGAGTGGCAAGTTTCCAGAAAAACGTATAAGAAGTTTCTGGAAAATTCAGTCTGCCACAGCCTATATGTATAGTTTTTGGAAAATGCAGTCTGCTACAGCCTATATGTATAGTTACAGTCAACATTTATGAACGTAACATAAACAAAAATAAACTTGACTACTTGCTTAGGAAGTAGTATAGCATTATAGATTATATTCATATATTGTCCATTCTAATAATTTAGATATTTAAATGTGATTGATGGTAGTGGTTATTACTGCCTTTAAATAAGAGGTGATATATATTTGAACTTCATTAATGTATTGCACACTGGGTGTTGGAGGTTGTAGTAGGGACCAATATTTAGCCTCATGCTTTAAAGATGATTTAAGAATAGATGATCAGGAGCTGGCTTGTTTTCTAAGTAGAGCTACCCAGGAGAGCAGTTCAGAAGTATAATGGGGGAGAGGGCTCTCATGATGGGCTGAGGGGAAGATGCTAGTCAAAGTTAGAGATATAAAGAACGGAAGGATAAGAATGCTGACTGAGCAATTTGTCAGGAAAGGCCTAGAAACTAACAAAAAAAAGATGACGGCAAAGATATGCCCAAATACGTATTGGGTTAACAGTCACACCAGGAACTAGTCTCATAAACATGGCTCATGTGTTAGTTTGAAGGTATATTCTTAAAACAGCAGAACAACATTGGACACAGCATCAAGAACTCATTCTGACTAATGAATTTGCTAAGAGTTGCCTTGTTTATAGATTGTGTGAGGTTTTTAATAATATTTTATGTTGTCAACTGTAGCAAATTACTTAGAGAAATCTCTTTCTATATATTTACACATCTATATCTAATTCTGTCTGTATATTTATTTGTCTTTACCCATATCTGTATCAGTCTCTATCTTTATTCCTCCAAGATGTCAGCTGGAGATTCACTGCCTCTTAAGAACTAGAAATGATTGGCTGAAACTTCTATTTCCCTTTTATTTCCCACTTTCCAAGATTTCTGCAGTTTTTGTGGGAACAGAGAGATGTTTATAATCTCGTGATAATCTCTAACTTTGAGCTCTTGCTTGTGCCAAAATAATTTAATTTGTGGGTTGTCCCCAAACCTAGATGTTTTCAACTTATTTTCCTAAACAAAGTCAGTTCCGTTCTCTATTGGTTAGTGTTTGCTGCATAACAATTTACCTCCAAATTGAGTGGCTTACAAGAAAAACTGTTTTATTCAGTTCACTATTCAGTGGGTCAGCTGGGCTATTTTAAGTCAGGTCTGGCTTGGTTGACTTCTACTGGGCTCTCTCACGTATCTGTGGTCAGGTGGAGGTTGGTGGTGCCAAATGACCTGGGATGGCCTCATTCATATGTCAAGAGTAGGTAGGCTGGTTCGTTTTGTAGGTTGAGTGACATTTGAGCTGAACAGCTTGAAATATGCTTAGTTCAGTCTCTCATCCTATATGCAGCTAGACTAAGCTGCTTCATGTGATTGTCTCAGAGTTCCAAAGAATCACACTGTGTAAGTGGCTTTTCAAGTCTCTGCTTGTGTTACATTTGCAAATGTCTCGTTGGCCAAAACTGTTCACATGGCCAAGGACAAGGCGAATGTGGGAAGGGTCAATCTGAGAGTGTGACGGAAGTTATTACGGTCATTTTTGGCCAACACTTGACTTAATCATGCCTTCCTGAGAGAAATTTTAGTGTCAGCTGTTAAATGCATATATTTTATTTTATTTTATTTTATTTTATTTTATTTTATTTTTTATTTTATTTTATTTTATTTCATCTTTTTAGAAGATTATAGATATATTTGTCATTCATCACTTTTAACATTTTGTAATTTTTTACAGTGAATATACATATGTGTATTATACATTACATCATAATCAGAACAAAGCAGCTTTGTTTAAATCTTTTTTAAATTGAAGTATAATTAACAACAAGGTTATTTTAGTTTCAGGTGTAAAGTGCATGTATTTTAAACTCTGATCCTTACTCTCCTGTACAGACTCAATTTTTCATTAGATCAGGGAAGTATTTTCTGCTTTTGTTTCTCTTTTGAAATAATAACAAAAACAAAAACATAAAAGAAAAATGTGGTGGGAGTGGCCTTTGGGAAATGTAAGGAGACTTTTTATTTTAATATAGTGACTGAGGGCTCTAATGACATTAGTGGCAGAGACCAGAAATGGCTGAGCATTCTTCAGTGTGGGGACATTTGGCATAGTGCAGTTAAGGCTCGTCTTTCCCCTGTTGGGAAATCACAGCTACATGTACCAAGGGGGACAGTTTTCTTTTCGAATGAATTTTCTTCCTCCTTCACTGTTTGAAGAAGTAATTTTATGATGGAAGAGAAGGAACACTAGAGTGAGTAAGAGGATTCTAATTTTATCTGCACCACACTCTAACTATAAGACCTGGAGCAAATCACTTAAGTATTCTGGGTCTTTTTCCACCTTAAAGTAAAACGTATGAGATGAAATATATGTGTTCCTGCACTTACTTCTGTCCCCATTCCACAAAGAATTTGAGATGGCGTGCAAAATGAATAAAACACAAAATAAATATTTGAGGAAACCTATGCAAGAAGGGGAGAATAGATAAGGAAAACTGGTTCACAAAAAAACATACTTTGAGAACCTATATAGCCCTTAGAAATAGACCTCAAGTTTGGTGAGGGAAACATTATCATTATAGGAGTCACAGCCACTGGAAAATGAAAATAGTTATTTCAGGTGAAACAAATTATTTTGTTACTGAAACTTGAGAGAACGTTATCCTTTAGGATAACATAGTGATGTGTAGAAGACCCATATTCTCAAAAATGTACAGTAGGTATGTTAAACAATTTTCATAGTGATTTCTTATATCATACGGTAGAAATTAATGCTGTAACTATAAAGGGACCAAAATGATGATGTCTAAATATGCACCTCTGTTGATTTGATTGTCTCAATGATAATATATAGATTATTTTCTAGAAGAATGTTCTTAATGGAGGTCCTATAGGATGCCCCCAGTGAATATTATTTTTAACAACTGGGTCTCACTGATCTTAAGATCCTTTCTATGTCTACGATTATCACTTGTATTTTGGGAAGAAAAGAGACTTCTGGTTTGTATTAGTCTACTAGGGCTGCTATAACAAAATATCACAGTCTGGGTGGCTTAAACAACAGAAATTTATTTTCTCATAGTTGTGGAGGATCTAAGTCTAAGATCAAGGTGCCATGAGGGTTAGTTTCTAGTGAGGCCTTTCTTCCTGCTAGCATACAGCTGCCTTCTCACATGGCCTTTCCTTTGTGTGCATGTAGAGAGAGAGAAAGATCTCTGATCTCTCTTTGTTTAGTAAGGACATCTGTCCTATGAGATTAGATCTCCACCCTTATGACATCATTTAACTAGCCTTAATCACTTCCTTAAAGGCCCTGTCTTCAAATAGTCACATTGGGGGTTAGCGCTTTAACCTATGAACTTCGGGAGACACTATTCAGTCTATAACCTGGTTCTTTGATAATCAGTTGGCCGACTTATTGAGGGCAGGGATACATTGAATGTAGATTTCATTTTATTTATTTGTTTCTTGGGAATTTCCAGTTTGAAGCTAACGGAACCATTCATTTTTCCTCCAACAAGCTCTACTTCGTGTATACATAAAAAAATTTCAGAGATTTGACATCTGTATTTAAAATAATAAATGCATATTATCGTATTCTGATGTATCTCACCTCTCAGAATGCCAGTTGAGGTAATTTCACCAATCATAAATGAAAGTGGCCCTTAGGCCTGTCTTGAGAGGACTTCTTGGTATTATATGACTTCTGGGATACCTGGGAGAGATTCATATCTTGAGAATCATGTGTATGTGTGCACATGTGTGTGCGTACATGTGTTTAGACACTAATGCTAAAAATACAAGTAAAGTGAAGTAAGTGGACATAAATACTTATTGTTTATTGAGGGGTGATACACACCTTTTGCAATACTGTTTGGCAAAGGGCAGAATCTAGTCCATCGTATCCTCCCTCTTTATTTAATAACAGAAAATATGTTATAGGGCAGCTAACATGCTTTGTAGTTTATCCCAGTGGCAGCCTCATTCACTAGTTCCCTGGCAGCAGCTGTATCAAATGAAACCTAAGTAAAAGAGAAGAGAAGAAGGGGAAGAGTTGGAGAGGGTGGAGCTTGAGGTGGGAGTAGTAGTGAAAATAGAGAGAAAGCAGAGTTGTGAAGAAAATTGACTTAGGGTGGTATTTTGCTGAATCTTTGTTATATTTATGTTAGGATATGTTTTATTGGCTCATAAAATTCAGTCACATGAGTAGATTCAGAAGTAAAGCATTAAACCTCAGTCTATTTGTTATCATTATCATAGTGTGAAAACCATTTCCATTGCAGGTGTTTCAAAGACGCATGGAGGTTACATGACTTAAACATTAACATATTATTCTAATAACATGAAGCTGGCACCCTTTGACCCATAAGCTTTAACTTTAATAATTTCCAGGTTAGCCCCTAGCCAAAATATGTTTTCCCTTCAATTTTCACACTGGTGTACTTTCTTTAATATAAAGTACTGATATAATAAATAAATTATATCCAGATGAAAGCCTGTGATCTGATACCTCATCCCAGCGCAGAGCCTGCAAATACTAAAGCAAACATTTCCCAACAACATGCGGCCTGTATCAGGGACAGAGACCCAGGGATCTGGCTGAGGTCGTATTTGATAAGACAGAGAATTAAATGAATGGAGAAGTTCAAGGAAAGATTACCTTGAACAAAAGTCTTAGAGGTCAATACTTCCTTTTTTATTCTCCCATAAAGTGGAGGGAGAGGAACAAATGAAGAGAAAAAGCAGACTTCATCACAGATTGAGAAACTTGGTGTCAGATGTGAAAAAATCCTCACCACTGTGAAGTCTGCATCATGAAGTGCACCACACATAAAAGAATGAATGCATGGGTTCAAGAGTCATCTGGGAATGATTGGTAGTCATATTATTTAGCTTCCTGCACACTAGATGTCTGTAGGCAGGTTATCTATTTTATTAGTCATGGAGCCGGTGATTTCTTAAAGCTTTTTTTCTGAGGGAGTTCATCTGCCTTATTCTCCACATAGGATTTCCCTAAAAAAGCACAATGTATATTTAAAAAGTTGCTATTTACTCAGGTTTAGCAATCTTGAAATTAGTGATTTCTAAGAAAGAAGGGCGACCTGTATTTTAACATTGTACAATGCTCTGAATGGATATTCTGTTCATATCTAATAATTATGTACATTCCTCTTTTTTAGTGAGACAATCAGATTCTTTCCTCTGCTCTCCTTCCTTCCTTTGTCCCTCTCCCCCTTCCTTCTTCCCTCTCTTCCTAACTTCCTTTCTTAATTTGTTCCTTCTTCTTTTCCATACACCCTACCTCTCTTCCCTCCCTACCTCTTTTTAAAATCAGATAGTCAGGATGGCAGCTAAGGGAAGAAGAGAAGGATCATCCATGGTTGGTGAAGAGAGTTGTAGATGAAAATGCAGACAGTCCTTTGGTAGTAATGTCTTTTGAGTGAATTAAGCTTTTGACACCCTCTCTCTCTCTCACATACACATCCATGATACTGTTGTAGGAATGTGCGTTGTCAGAGAGAAGGGGGAAAGTAAGAGGCTTAGCGTTTGTTGAGCTTTTTTTTTTTTTTTTTTTAAGTACCAGGCTCTGTTAGACTGTTTTGTTTGATCTTCATGAGACCAGGAAATTCTTTTTTTTTAATAATTTTTTTATTACATTATGTTAGTCACCATAAAGTACATCCCTAGTTTTTGATGTAAAGTTCCATGATTCATTACTTGCGTATAACACCCAGTGCACCATGCAATACGTGCCCTCGTTACTACCCGTCACCAGCCGATCCCATTCCTCCCCCCCCCCCCCCGCCCGAAGCCCTCAGTTTGTTTCCTAGAGTCCACAGTCTCTCATGGTTCATTCCCCCTTCTGTTTACCCCCCCTTCATTCTTCCCTTCCTTCTCCTACCAATCTTCCTATTTCTTATGTTCCATAAATGAGTGAAACCATATAATTGTCTTTCTCTGCTTGACTTATTTCGCTTAGCATTATCTCCTCCAGTCCCATCCATGTTGCAGCAAATGTTGAGAAATCGTTCTTTTTGATGGCTGAGTAATATTCCATTGTATACATATGGACCACATCTTCTCTTTTTTTTTTTTTTTAAGATTTTATTTATTTATTTGACAGAGAGAGACAGCCAGCGAGAGAGGGAACACAAGCAGGGGGAGTGGGAGAGGAAGAAGCAGGCTCCCAGCGGAGAAGCCTGATGTGGGGCTCAATCCCAGAATGCTGGGATCATGCCCTGAGCCGAAGGCAGACACTTAACAACTGCGCCACCCAGGCGCCCCTGGACCACATCTTCTTAATCCAGTCATCTGTTGAAGGGCATCTCGGCTCCTTCCACAATTTAGCTATTGTGGACAATGCTGTTATGAACATTGGGGTGCATATGGCCCTTCTGTTCACGACGTCTGTATCTTTGGGGTAAATACCCAGTAGTGCAGTTGCTGGATCATAGGGTAGCTCAATTTTTAGCTTTTTAAGGGACCTCCACACTGTTTTCCAGAGTGGCTGTACCAACTTGCATTCCCACCAACAATGTAGGAGGGATCCCCTTTCTCCACATCCTCTCCAACAATTGTTGTTTCTTGCTTTGTCAATTTTTGCCATTCTAAGTGGCGTAAGGTGGTATCTCAGTGTGGTTTTGATTTGAATTTCCCTGATTAGACCAGGAAATTCTAACGAAAAAAGCATTCTGCAGAAAAGTAAATATTTCTGATATCTGGTGTTGGTGTCCATTAATTATCACCATTTGTGTAGTGCACAAACTGTTTAAAAAGTACATATTATTTTCACTATATCAAGCTTTTCCTCACCATGTATATTCAAAAATATGTACTAACATAGATATAATACCAGGAATTCACTGTTCAGTAACTCAGTTATTAACAAAATATTTATGGATTGCCTATATTGTCCAGGCAATGTTTTAGGCATTAGAAATACTATGATAAAGAGGATAGTCAAGGTTATTGCATTAAATATTTATTTGTTTGCTTGTGTTTGCGCATATGTGTGCATTTATTTGGCTTAGGAAAACTATGACATTACAGTGTGGAATTATGTAATGATAGTGATAATAAATGACATTAATTGGACACTTTCTATATGTCAGGGGCTCTTGTCTGCTGAAGGGTGACTGCATATTAGATTCTTAGAAGTGGGACCTTTAATGTAATTTTTCATTTTGATTAAAGAACCAGTCATATGCTACCTTACTCCAAAGGCATCTTGAAAGGATTCAAATAATATGGCACAAGAAAATA
>NW_024423453.1:20137377-20197111 GCF_017311325.1 Ursus maritimus | reverse complement strand
ATGATACTGTTGTAGGAATGTGCGTTGTCAGAGAGAAGGGGGAAAGTAAGAGGCTTAGCGTTTGTTGAGCTTTTTTTTTTTTTTTTTTTAAGTACCAGGCTCTGTTAGACTGTTTTGTTTGATCTTCATGAGACCAGGAAATTCTTTTTTTTTAATAATTTTTTTATTACATTATGTTAGTCACCATAAAGTACATCCCTAGTTTTTGATGTAAAGTTCCATGATTCATTACTTGCGTATAACACCCAGTGCACCATGCAATACGTGCCCTCGTTACTACCCGTCACCAGCCGATCCCATTCCTCCCCCCCCCCGCCCGAAGCCCTCAGTTTGTTTCCTAGAGTCCACAGTCTCTCATGGTTCATTCCCCCTTCTGTTTACCCCCCCTTCATTCTTCCCTTCCTTCTCCTACCAATCTTCCTATTTCTTATGTTCCATAAATGAGTGAAACCATATAATTGTCTTTCTCTGCTTGACTTATTTCGCTTAGCATTATCTCCTCCAGTCCCATCCATGTTGCAGCAAATGTTGAGAAATCATTCTTTTTGATGGCTGAGTAATATTCCATTGTATATATGGACCACATCTTCTTTTTTTTTTTTTTTAGATTTTATTTATTTATTTGACAGAGAGAGACAGCCAGCGAGAGAGGGAACACAAGCAGGGGGAGTGGGAGGAAGAAGAAGCAGGCTCCTAGCGGAGGAGCCTGATGTGGGGCTCGATCCCAGAATGCTGGGATCATGCCCTGAGCCGAAGGCAGACGCTTAACAACTGCGCCACTCAGGCGCCCCTGGACCACATCTTCTTAATCCAGTCATCTGTTGAAGGGCATCTCGGCTCCTTCCACAATTTAGCTATTGTGGACAATGCTGCTATGAACGTTGGGGTGCATATGGCCCTTCTCTTCACGACGTCTGTATCTTTGGGGTAAATACCCAGTAGTGCAGTTGCTGGATCATAGGGTAGCTCAATTTTTAGCTTTTTAAGGGACCTCCACACTGTTTTCCAGAGTGGCTGTACCAACTTGCATTCCCACCAACAATGTAGGAGGGATCCCCTTTCTCCACATCCTCTCCAACAATTGTTGTTTCTTGCTTTGTCAATTTTTGCCATTCTAAGTGGCGTAAGGTGGTATCTCAGTGTGGTTTTGATTTGAATTTCCCTGATTAGACCAGGAAATTCTAACGAAAAAAGCATTCTGCAGAAAAGTAAATATTTCTGATATCTGGTGTTGGTGTCCATTAATTATCACCATTTGTGTAGTGCACAAACTGTTTAAAAAGTACATATTATTTTCACTATATCAAGCTTTTCCTCACCATGTATATTCAAAAATATGTACTAACATAGATATAATACCAGGAATTCACTGTTCAGTAACTCAGTTATTAACAAAATATTTATGGATTGCCTATATTGTCCAGGCAATGTTTTAGGCATTAGAAATACTATGATAAAGAGGATAGTCAAGGTTATTGCATTAAATATTTATTTGTTTGCTTGTGTTTGCGCATATGTGTGCATTTATTTGGCTTAGGAAAACTATGACATTACAGTGTGGAATTATGTAATGATAGTGATAATAAATGACATTAATTGGACACTTTCTATATGTCAGGGGCTCTTGTCTGCTGAAGGGTGACTGCATATTAGATTCTTAGAAGTGGGACCTTTAATGTAATTTTTCATTTTGATTAAAGAACCAGTCATATGCTACCTTACTCCAAAGGCATCTTGAAAGGATTCAAATAATATGGCACAAGAAAATACTTAAAAATAAACAAGGAATATGAGGTAATGGAAAAACAAGGTGAAGAAAGTATATAGAGCTGGCAGTGAGGCTGTGAGATAAATTACTGGCCACAAACCTCCAGGTACTTTTCACCAGGGATAGGGGAAATGGGAAGATTCAGGGCCCACAAGGAAGAAAGGAACTAGTTGTTGAGTAAAAACATAATTTCTGATACTGAGACTAAGAGTTCTTTTGTAGGTTCTTGTGCATGATGCCATATATACTTAATAGAAACACAGTCTGTCTTTCATTTTAGGTTGATGGCTTCAGTACATTTAATTCAAGAGCAATTCGGTAACCACAGCTCTAACGGGACAGAGGGGAGAGGTTGAGTGTAGGAGTAAATGGAGTTGAAAGAGTGGATCATATAATGTTCTCCAGTTATGAAGTTTTCTGATTTTTCTGGCTTAATTCAAGGAAAGGTTATATAAGAGGAACGTATGGTCTGCATACTCTCATGTGATCCTTCTTAAAAATTATATCTTTCAGCCAAGCATTTAAAAGGCATTGATCCACAGTAAGTTCAAGATTAATTCCAGTGTCAAATATTTGGAATTCAGATATTCTAGATTAGCTCAGCCTTATGCTTTAACAATCAATCAGACTGGAGATAGAGTTGACATCCTACAGGAGGGCATTATTTATGAATTCCAAAAAGTTCTCATTACAGTATCCTAATTCCTGTGACAATACTCTTAGGAAGTTGCTTATAAACCTTCACATCTGCATTTGTGTTTATATTATGTGAGCCTTCACCCCTTTAAAGTGATCTCTGCTTTATTTTAATGATTCTAGTTATGAATCTTAAATAAGACAGTGTCCTTTTTGTTTTATCAAACTATCTGTATTTTTTTCTATTAGTGAATCAGTGCATTTTATATTTAGAAGACAAGGAGTAATTCACTCATTGTCATGCAGAATGAGCATTTAGATAACCGTCTTTCTATATTTTTTCTAGGAATAAGCTTAAAAATAAGTCTTACATATTATTTCGTATTTTACCTTTTTTTACTTAGCTTATCCAGTCTTTTTCCTGGTATAGCAGTGTATTTGCAATAGTCTTTCAAGGTTATGTAGTAGTCTATCCAGTTGATGTATTATAGTTAACTATATAACTTACTCAACCACTTCTAGGTGTTATGATATTAGGGGCAAAAGAAACAGGAAAGAAAGGGAGGTGAAAAAGAGCTAAGATGAGTCATCCAGAGTTATGCCAATAAATGCCCAGAGACTTCTGTCTTTTAGGAGATCAGAAACCCACAATGTTACAAAGAGCTTTGTATGGTAATAAACAAAATTAAGTATAAAATGTGAAAAAGTTCCTTTCTTAGTCTCCTCCCCCTCTCATATATTCTGCTTTACCAGTAGACATGATCGAAATGTTTTGAATATGAAAGGGAAAGTGAGCACGAGAGAGGTTACAGAAAGTTGAGCCAATTAATCGATTTGATGTAAACTACAGCAATATCCTAAATTCTGGATCTAATATAATCCAACACAGTAAGGTCTGGATTTGTTTTTAGTATAGCTGGAAATTTCCACAAAATTTCTAAAGGTAGCTTTATTTAAGACAAATTTATTAGTATTTTCAGAGAGCTACTGTCTTGGTGGGTAAGTGTTGAACATTATTATTAATAATAGAACTAAATTTACAAGGTACTTGAAGACATTGTACTGAAATATGAATCCATAGTCTTTGAGAGGGGCTGCCTGGCCGTCTAACATTTCTTTTGCAGCCTCTCTTTTCTAATAGTTTTATAGCAGAACAAAACAACTGTTAGATTTGAAATATTACCTGATTTCAGAACCTCATTTTCTGTAGGATGCAGTGTACTTTTCAAAGTCTGGGACAGAACAACATGTTCTAGATTCCGGATGGAAATCTCAGCATGGAAACTATGAAGGGCATCTCTTGGAAAGCAAAACTTGAGTCTGCAGCTCTAACTCACCCACCAAGTGCTTCCTCTGAAGTGTCCCCTGTGAGTTTAGAGACCTCTTTTATTGCCAGTAGCACATTTTATACATCTAAGCATTGTCTTTAGTAGCTGCATTTATTTCTATCATTAAAGAATGACATTGCTTTATATTTGGTTTCTTGGAGCATCGTATGGTGGAGGTGGGAAGTTATTTATATGTGGCAACAGTCAAATCCTCATTCAGGTTCTATCTGTGAGGTTTATTTAAGAACAGTTTGTTTTTCTTCATGTTGCCTAACACCATGTTCCCCCCCCCCCGCCCCCAGGGGTTGCAATTTATAGTCCAAGATTTGTTTGGTGATTTGGTTTAGGTCCCTCTGAGCAAGTAAAATCTTTCTTGGGAATATAATTTTTTTCTTTATTTTTTTTTAAAGATTCTATTTATTTATTCGACAGAGATAGAGACAGCCAGCGAGAGAGGGAACACAAGCAGGGGGAGTGGGAGAGGAAGAAGCAGGCTCATAGCGGAAGAGCCTGATGTGGGGCTCAATCCCAGAACGCCGGGATCACGCCCTGAGCCGAAGGCAGACGCTTAACCGCTGTGCCACCCAGGCGCCCCAATATAATTTTTTTCTTTAGACACCATGCTGATATTTTGTGAAAGATAGTGATTTTTTGTTACATTTTGTTTTGTTTTAGAGAATGAAATTTATATAAGCTTCTGTTTCACTACATATCAGTGGTTTTGGAGGTGGGCATGAGTGGCTGCTACAGTATTATTTAGTGAGAAGAACATTTGGCTGGGAGTTAAGACCTGTTCTAATCCTGACTTTTTTTTTTTAAAGATTTTATTTACTTGTTTGTTTGTTTATTTATTTAGAGAGAGGGAGAGAGAGAACACAAAGTGAGAGTGAGAGGGAGAAGCAGACTCCCCGCTGAGCAGGAAGCCTGATGCAGAGCTTGATCCCAGGCCCTGAGATTATGACCTGACCTGAAGGCAGATGCTTTGCCAACTGAGCTACCCAGGCGCCCCTAATCCTGACTTTCTTACTATATAATTGTGTTCGCCTATCTTCTATCTAGTCTGTTGGATCACATCTGATTGTGACTATTACCATTCATTATGTTTTAGGAAAACTTTATTATGGACATCTAAAAACATACGAAAGAGAAGAAAAAAGAAGAAAAAAAAGAGCTGATGTATACATCTCTTGATTTCCATAGTCTTCAACACATGGTCATTCCTGTCTCATCTATGTCCACCCAGTAGCACCCCGTCATACCTCAGAAACATTTGAAGCAAACCCTAGATATCATATCTGTAAATATTTGTATCTAAATATTTTATTATGTATCTCAAAAAGGTAAAGGTTCTTCATAGACACAGTCACAATTATTATACTTAAAAAATTCCTTAATATGATCAAATGCCCAATTGATACTAATATTTTCTCAATTATATTTTTCAATGTTTATTTGTTTGGGGATCTACGTAAGGTCATATACTGTGATCGTTTATGTTTTTTTTAAAAGGTTTTATTTATTTGAGCGAGAGAGAGAATGTGCAAGACAGATCACAAGTGGGAGGAGGGGTTGGAGAGGGACAGTGGAGAGGGAGAAGTTGGCTCCCTACTAATCAGGGAGCTTGACTCGAGGCTAGATCCCAGGACCCCAGGGTCATGACCTGAGCCAAAGGCAGAGCTTAACGGACTATACCACCCTGGTGCCCCTAATTATGTTTTTTAAGTCTCTTTTAGTCAGTAGATTCTCTCTTCTTTTCTTCTTTTTTTTTGCATCTCTATGGGCTGTTCAACACATTCTTTTGTGTTTTCAGTAAATTGATAGATTTAGAGAACTGGTGAGATTCAGGTTTGAATTTTATGTTGTTGTTATTATTGATATTACTTCTTACATGGTGTTTTCTACTTCCTAGGAGGTACATAATATCTTGGCATTTCTTTCTGTGAGTTACTAAACCACTGATGTTCATTGTCTAGGTTCATTATTTAATTACAGTTTGCAAAATGGTGATATTTTTTTCATTATTAGCTGCAGAAAACTTCTGTAAAGAACTTTCCCTCATTGACCATCATTCCCCTAAGGTATAGGCCATTGTAAAAGGGCATCAAAAAGCTTTGATCCTTTTCATTTAAATACTAGTTTTCAAAATACTAGTTCCCTAAAATCTTGCAAAGATGAACATTTTTTGCAGGGGTAGGAGCAGCTCAATGGTAGCATATTTTGAACACATTAATTGAAATTCATTTTGCCCATTTCAAAATATTGTCTCAGGTTTGCACTATTGAGCTCATTCAGGTTGCTTCCTGAGACTTTTGACATGATCCCAGTATTTTTTGATAGCTTCTTTGCTTCTGGAATGATAAGATGTTCAGGCTCATTTTGTGCATTTGCTGTGCCAGATCTGGAATCAGTCATTTCTTCAAAGAGCCCTGATTCTTTTTAGTGGGATATGGTGTTTAGAGGCCATAGAGGCAAATATATGTATTTGTATACATATATATGTGTGTATATATATATATTTATTGTATAAATACATACTTAGGTACAAATAGTGTATGTAGTATATACATATATAAACATATATTTATTTATATGTTGTATATACTATGCCAAATATACTATAGTACCTATATACATATATAGCATATGTGATAGCTTAGTATAATTAATTTGCATTTATGCAATGCATTATGCAAATGGTTAAAAGTCTTTGAACATTTTTTACTATAAACTGTCTCTGTGTATCTTTTTTTTTTTTTTTTTTTTTTTACATTTTACTTCTTTATTTGAGAGAGAGAGCGTGAGTGCAGAGTGGGGAGAGGAGCAGAAGGGGAGGTAGAGGGACAAGCAGACTCCATGCTGAGTGTGGAGCCCAACCTGGAGCTTGATCCCATGACCCTGAGATCATGATCTGAGCTGAAACCAAGAGTCCTACAATTAACCAGTTAACCAACTAAACCACCCAAGCACCCGTCTCTTCATATTTCTGGCCTGTTTTGGTTGTTGACCTTTTCCTTCTCTATTTTAATAGCTCTTTATATATCAATTATATCAGTTCATTGCCTTTGATATATAACAGATATTTTCTCTGCTTGTCATTATTTTTTTTACTTTGGTTTTTTTGTATGCAATTAAAATTCTTTTATGGGATTAAATTTAGTAATCCTTTCTTTTATTTCCTGTGAATTTAGATCATAGGGTGTTTCCCTGCTCCCAAGTTAGAGGTATTGTCCTTTGTTTCCTTATAGTATTTGTATAGGTTCTTTTTTTTTTTTTACATTTAAATCCTTGATTCATTTGGTATTTACTTGGTGTATGGTTCAAGAAAAAGATCCAGTTTTACCCAATACCATTTATATAAGTCTGTGTTTCTCACTGCTGTGACAGTCCCAATCCACATCCTTCACTGGCTGCTCTGTAATAATTGAGATGAGCACTGTAAATTTTTCTCCTTAGCCAGCTGGTGTGATGTTAAGTTTTGTTAGAAGAGGGTGCTGGAAGGACGCTGGATGAGAAAGTAGTTTCTCTAGGGCTTGGAGGCTTGGATCCTGTAGAACAGACAGCTCTCTAGCGGCCAGCTCCTATAGTGGTTAGAAACTTCCTCTGGAACTCCCTTCTGTTGTTTTTACGGTAGTTGTGCAGCATGGAACCTTTCTGAGGATGACTTTCCTCAGTGCCCCAGAGGGAGGATTTCAGTGAGTCTTGCTTGTGTGTGTTAACAGAGCAATTTATCTTTCATCCAATGTTGTATGGCTGTGCCCTCTCTATCAAGGTCTGGATCTCAGACCTTGTGTGTGTGTGTGTGTGTGTGTGTGTGTGTGTGTGTGTGTGTGTGTGAGAGTTGGCTCTTTCTTGGGTACTCTTAAGAGTAAGTCGCTTCTTACACTAGAGGTAGCGACTGCTCCTTATTTCTGCTACTTCTGTATTCCGTGGAGTTCTCTTTACTTCTTACTAATCTCTTGTACTCCCAATTTCTTGTTATAGTTAATAATTATTTTTTAAATATGTTTTAAAATGTTCTTTTTTTAAAGATTTTGTTTATTTGAGAAAGAGAGAGAGAGAGAGAACGAGTGGGGGAGGAGCAGAGGAGGAGGGAGAAGCAGACTCCCTGCTGAGCAGGGAGCGCAATGTGGGGCTTGATCCCAGGACCCCAGGATCGTGGCCTGAGCCTGAGGCAGACATTTAACTGACTGAGCCACCCATGTGCCCCTAAAATGTTATTTCTTTTATTCATTTTTTTTCCTAGAAGAATCCCAATATCTTTTAATTTTTTAAGATAGAAAACTTTAGGGAATATAAAAATAAAAGTACTTCTTGGGCATCATATTTAAAATATATAAGCCTTAATGAATAAGAAATATTAATTCAATCTGCTAAATTATAGGTTACTTCAAAAATTGTGATGATACTAGATACACTTTTTTTACTTTTTAAAAATTTTTTAAAAATTTTTTAAATTTTTAATTTTTTAAAAAAGATTTTATTTACTTATTTGACAGAGAGAGAGAGCCAGTGAGAGAGGGAACACAAGCTGGGGGAGTGGGAGAGGAAGAAGCAGGCCTCCCAACAGAGCAGGGAACCCGACGCGGGGCTCGATCCCAGGACACTGGGATCACGCCCTGAGCCTAAGGCAGACGCTTAATGACTGAGCCACCCAGGCGCCCCAGATAAACATTTTTTTAAATTGAAGTACAGTTGACATATAATGTTATATTAGTTTCAGGTGTACAACATAATGATTTGACAGTTCTGTACATTCTATGGCACTCACCATGATACATGTAATTATTATCTGTCACCATACAAAGTATTACAATATTATTGGCTGTATTTCCTATGCTGTACTTTCATCCCCATGTCTTATTATTTCTTTATTTAGTTAATGATTCTTTATATTAAAATATCCTTGTTCAAATAACTGTGGTTTGTCACCTGATTGGATCTTGACTGATAGACCCAGTGAGATGCTGCCTTTATTATAAACTAAATGTCTATATGTAATTTGATCCTTTTCTCTATTTTTCTGTTTTGTTCCATTAGTTTGTCTAATTTTGGGCCAGTATCAAACTGTTTTAATTATAGAAGTTTAACAGTATTTTTAAAAAAGATTTTATTTATTTATTTGAGAGAGAGAGAGCATGAGCAGGGGGAGGAAGAAGCAGACTCCTCACTGAGCAGGGAGCCTGACACAGGGCCAATCCCTGGACCTGGGGATCATGACCTGAGTTGAAGGTAGACACTTAACAAACTGAGCCACCCAGACACACCAAGAAGCTTAATAATATTTTTAAAAAGTCTGTTAGTGCTTGCTTTTTCTTACTGCTCTTCTTTCCCAATATTTAACTAGCTTTTCTTGCTTGTTTATTTTTAAAAATGAATTTTTCATCAACCAGGGAAACACCTGGTATTTAAATAAAAATTTGGATTGTATTCAATTTATAAATTAGCTTAGAGAGGACATCTTTATGATATTAAGTCATCCTGTCCAAAACCAAGTATGGTTTTCTATTTGTTGAAGGGAACTTTTGAGTATTTATGCAGTGTTTTCTGATTTTCTCCTCAGATACAGTTTGAGCCTCCAGGTATTTCCTTTTCTTTTGTTGTCATTATATCTTCTAGTCAGTTTTTTGTTTATAGATACGGAGGCTATTGGTTTTATAGTTAGTTATTCACTCATTTTTATTATTTTTTGTAGTAATTTTTTTGTTGCTTCATTTGGGTTACTTCCTTCTTTCCAGTTCGAGTACCTCTAAATGCTTTATCTTATCTAATAGCATGGATAATATTTCCATCACAACGTTAAACATTAGTAGAGATACTAGCATTGTTAGTAGTCTCTATCTTAGTGGAATAGTCTCTAGTACTTTCTCACTAAGTAAGATTCTGGATTTTGTGTGGAGGCAATGTCTGTTAAATCCTAATCTATTGATTTCTTTTAAAGATTTATTTATTTATTAGAGAGAGAGTGTGTGAGCATGGGGGAAGGGGCAGAGGAAGAGGAGAGAGAATCTTAAGCAGACTCCACACAGACTCCACACTGAGCATGGAGCCCAATTCAGGGACTTGATCTCATGACCTTGAGATTACGACCTGAGCCAAAACCAAGAGCCAGGGGCTTAACCGTCTGTAGTACCCGGGCATCCCTACTGGTGTTTTTTTGTAAGAAAATGAATGGGTCCTTGATTTTGTCAACACCTTTACTAAATCTGTGAAGACAAACACGACTTTTCTGCTTACCTCTATTAATAGGATGGATTATATTAATGATTTCCTAATATTGAACTATTTTTGCATTCCAGAATAAACCTTACATGGTCATCTTTTATATTTGTTAATATTCTATTTAAGATTTTTATATCTTTTCATAAGTGAAAGTAGTTTTTCTTTTTTGTGTTTCTCTAAACATCATCAAGTTTAGAGAGGAATATTATAATTGCTTCACAAAACAAAGTTTGAAGTTTTCCTTCTTTTTTATGTTAGCATTAGAATTATCTACTTTTTAAAGATTTGGTAGAATTTCATTGTGAAACCATTTGGGTCTAATGCTTTCTTTTTTGTTGGGAAATCTCCAAACTACTCTGTATATTTCTTTCCTGACATTAGATGTAATTAAATTATCTGTCTCTACAGGGGAAACTTTTGCTTAGTTATATTTTTCTTAAAAGTCATTCATTTTTCATTTAGGTTTTTAAATTTATTTGCACAGAGTCATGCAAAGTGATTCCTAATAATTTAAAATTTTCCTCTTTTTGGTAGTTATTTCCTTCTCCCTGTTTTTTCTAATTTGTTGTATTTATGTTTTCTCTCTTTCCTTAATTAGGTCACGTAATGTTTTGTCTATTTTACTGACTCTTTCCAAAGAACCAGATTTTAGATTTGTTATTTAATTATAGTCATTCTTGGTTTTTAACTCCTTAATTTCTACTTTTATTATTAATTACTTCTTTCTGCCTTATTTTGGTTTACTTTGTTATTGTTTTTTATTTATTTTATGTTTTCCTTAATTTTTTTTTTAGAGGGAGAGAGAGAGAAAGAGCACACATGAGTGGTGGGGGAGGGGAAAAGAGGGAGGGAGAGAGAATCATAAGCAGGTTCCATGCCCAGCGGGGAGCCTGACTCTAGGCTCCATCTCATGACCCTGAGATCATGACCTGGGCAAAATCAAGCGTGTGTTGTTTAACTGACTGAGCCACCCAGGCATCCCGTTATAGTTTTTTTTTTTTAAAGCAAGCATTTAATTAATTTTAGTTTTTCCTTTTTTATTGAATTTGGTATATAATGCTATAAGGTTTTTTTTAAAGATTTTATTTATTTACTTGAGAAAGAGAGAGAGAACATGCATGTGCAAGGGGGGGGAGGAGCAGAAGGAGTGGGACAAGCAGACTCTGCATGTGCTGAGCACAGGGCCTGACTCAGGGCCTGATCCCAGGACCCTGAGATTATGACCTGAGCTGAAATCAAGAGTCAGATGTTCAACTAACTGAGCCACCCAGGCACCGCAATAATGCTATAATTTTTTCTTTGATAATTGCTAAGCTCCATTCCACAGATTCTGACATGGCATCAGGTTGCAGTTATGGTTACAGTTAGTCTTAGAAGGATCAAATGATCTGATTTATGTTTTAGAATGATATTCTGGCTTCAGTGGCAAGTCAGAGCTTTGGCAGGAAAACTGTAATAGTTCAAATAACTGATGATAAGGACCTGAGGCAAGGCATTGGTAAAGTTGCTGGAGAAAAAATAGTGTTAATAATTTAGAGGTAGACTTGATAGGATACAGTTACTAATTAGATGAGAGAAAGACAGGGAAGAATAAAAAATAATTCTTATATAATTCCAGTACTAAATGCCAATGTTTGGGGATTTTTCTATACCACCAAGCATTTCTCCTATACCAGCTGGTTTTTCTACAATTCAACTCAGTTCTGACACTGTCAACCCAGAGATAACATCTGATTCCACAGATTAAGTGTTCAGTTCTACAAGACTGTTCCCCTCCCCACTTTACTTTAGAGGCCAGTCTTAAGTGTAGGTTGGCACCTGTGCTTCTGATGGGCTTTTAATTGGAGGATCCCACATATTCTCCTTAGGTTTGATTAATTTGCTAGAGCAGCTCCCAAAACTCAGAGGAACATTTTACTTACTAGGTAACTGATTTATTATAAAAGGATACAACTCAGAAATACCTATTTGGAGGAGATGCATAGAGCAAGGTATGGGAAAAGTGTATAGAGCTTCCATGCCCACTGCAAGTGCACTACTCTCCCCAAATCTTCACATGTTCACCAACCTGGAAGCTCTCTAAACTACATCCTGTTGGGTTTGTATGGAGGTTTCATTGCATGGGTATGATTGTAAATCATTGGCAATTGGCATTTAACTCAAGCTCTAGCCCCTCTACCCTCCCCAAAGGTCAGAGGGGTGGGACTGAAAGTTCCCCTCTAATCACATGGTCAGTCCTCCAGGAAACCAGCGATCCTGAGGTGTGGTGCAAAAGTCACATTATTAACATAACAAAAGACACCTTTGTTGCTCTCATCACTTAGGAAATTCCAAGGATTTTAGGAGCTCTGTGCCAGTAACAGTAGACAAAGACCAAATATATATTTCTTATTATAAACCACAATGTAACATCTAATGATTCTGGATTTGAGGTCTCTTCTTCAAACTGGAAATTCAGGAAAAGAAGCAAAACAAGTTTGAGGGTCAAGAAGTGAGGGGTAGAAATGGTATCTATGATTTTAAGCATGCTGAATTTGAAATTCCTGTGGGGCATCTAGGCGAGAACTTCGAGTTGGAAACCTTATTCTAGAGCCTGGAGATAGGTGTAAATTGGATGTGTGGTTTTGGATTTAATAGCTGCAGCTATGCATGCTTATGAGATCTTTTGAGTCTATTTATGGTGAGAAGGCCATGGTTGGAAACAAGGCTTCCAGCCTAACTGCTAATTTTTTTTTGTTGTTGTTATTGAAGTATAATTAACCTACAGTATTATATTTGTTTCAGGTATACAGTATAATGAGTCAACAATTTTATACACTTCTCTGTACTCATCAAGATAAGCGTACTCCTAATCCCCTGTATCTATTTCACACAACCCCCTACTTACCTCCCCTCTAGTAACCACCAGCTTGTTCTCTTTGTTCTCTGGCTTTAAGAGTCTGTTTTTGTTTGTCTCTTTTTTAGTTGGTTTGTTCATTTGTTTTGATTCTTAAATTCCACACATAAGTGAAATCATATGGTATTTGTCTTTCTCTGACCGACTTACTTCACTTAGCATTATACCCACTAGGCCCATCCATGTTGTTACAAATGGCAAGATCAGGGGCGCCTGGGTGGCTCAGTCATTAAGCGTCTGCCTTCGGCTCAGGTCATGATCCTAGGGTCCTGGGGTCAAGCCCCGCATCAGGCTCCCTGCTCAGTGGGAAGCCTGCTTCTCCCTCTCCCACTCCCCCTGCTTGGGTTCCCTCTCTTGCTGTGTCTCTCTCTGTCAAATAAATAAAATCTTAAAACAAACAAACAAATGGCAAGATCACATTCTTTTTGTGGATGAGTAATATTTCATTGTATATATATATATATAAATATATATACACCACTTTTTCTTTATCCATTCACATATCAATGGACTCTTTGTTGTTTCCATATCTTGGGTCTTGTAAATAATGCTGCATTAAACGTAGGATTGTATGTATCTTTTTGAATTAGTGTTTTCATTTTCTTTGGGTAAATCCCATAGTGGAATTACTGAATTATATGATAATTCTATTTTTCAGTTTTTGAGGAATCTCCATGCTGTTTTCCATGGTGGCCACACCAGCTTGCATTCCTACCAACAGTGCACAACGGGTTCCTTTTTCTCCACATCCTCGCTTACACTTGTTATTTTTTGTAGTTTTGATTTTAGCCATTCTGACAGGTGTCAGGTGATATCTTATTTTGGTTAATTTGCATTTCCCTGGTGGTTAGTGATGTTGAGCGTCTTTTCATGTGTCTGCTGGAAAAATGTTCTATTCATATTCTCTGCCTACTTTTAAATTGGATTGTTTGTTTCTTTAGTGTTGAGTAGTATAAGTTTTTATAAATTTCAGATATTAACACCTTATCAGATACATCATTTGTAAATATCTTCCCCCATTGAGTAGGTTGCTCTTTCGTTTTGTTGATGCTTTTCTTTGCTGTGTAAAAGCTTTTTATTTTGGTGTATTTCCAACAATTTAATTTTACTTTTGTTTCCCTTACCTTTGGAGACATACCTAGAAAAACGTTTCTGGGGTTGATGTCAAATTACTGCCTATGTTTTTTTCTAGGAGTTGTGTGGTTTCAGGTCTCACATTAGATCTTTAGTCTATTTTGAGTTTATTTTTGTGTATGGTGTAAAAAAGTGGTCCAGTTTTATTCTTTTGCATTTTACTGTCCAGGTTTCCTAGAACCATTTATTGAAGATACTGTCTTTACCCCATTGTGTATTCTTGCCTCTTTTGTCATAGATTAATTGGCCATACAAGTGTGGGTTTATTTCAGGGGTTCCTTTTCTGTTGTATCAGTATATGTGTCTGTTTTTGTGCCAGTACCACACTGTTTTGACTACTACCACTTTGTAGTATATCTTGAAATTTGGGATTGTGATACCTTCAGCTTTGTTCTTCTTTCTCAAGATTGCTCTGACAATCCTTTGGGGTCTTTTGTGGTTCATACAAATTTTAGTATTAATTGTTCTAGTTCTTCGAAAAATGTTAATGGTATTTTGATAGAGATTAAATTAAGTGTCTAGATTGCTTTGGGCAGTAGGGACATTTTAACAATATTGGTTCTTCCAATCTGTGAGCATGGAGTATCTTTCCATTTGTTTGTGTTCTATTCAATTTCTTACATCAGCATTTTATAGTTTTTGGAGTCTGGTCTTTTGCCTCCTTGGTTGAGTTTACTCTGAGGTAATTTTTTGGGTGCAGTTGTAAATGAGATTATTTTCTTGATTTTTCTTTGTGCTACTTCATTATTAGTGTATATAAATGCAACGGATTCTGTATACTTATTCTGTATCCTGCGACTTGACTAAATTCATTTGTCAGTTCTAGTATTTTTTTTTGGTGGAGTCTTTAGAATTTTCTGTGTATGGTATCAAGTCCTCTGCACATAGTGAAAGTTTGACTTCTTCCTTACCAATTTGGGTGCCTTTTATTTCTTTTTGTTGTCTGATTGCTGTGGCTAGGACTTCTAGTACTATGTTGAATAAAAGTGGTGAGAGTGGAAATCCTTCGCTTATTTATGATCTTAGAGGAAAAGCTCTCAGTTTTTCACCATTGAGTATGATGTTAGGTGTGGATTTTTCATATATGGCCCATATTATGTTGAGGTATGTTCCTTCTAAACCTACTGTTTTGAGTTTTTATTGTAAGTAGATGTTGTACTTTGTCAAATTTTTTTTTAATCTACTGAGATGATCATATGACTTTTATCCTTTTTCTTGTTATGTGATATATCGATTGATTTATATATATTGAACCATCCTTGCATCCCTGGAATAAATCTCACTTGATCACGGTGAATGATTTTTTAAATGTTGTTGGATTTGGTTTCTAATATTTTGTTGAGAATTTTTGCATTTATATTCAGAGATATTGGCCTGTAGTTTTCTTTTCTGTAGTGTCTTTCTCTGGTTGGGTATCAGGATGATGCTGGCCTCATAGAATGAATTTGGAAGTTTCCCTTCCTTTTCTGTTTTTTGGATTAGTTTGAGAAGAATTGGTATAAACTCTTCTTTAAATGTTTGGTAGAATTTGCCTGTGAAGCCATCTGGTCCTGGGCTTTTGTTTGTTGGGAATTTTTTGTTTGTTTGTTTTAAATTACTGATTAAATTTCATTGCTTTTAATATGTCTGTTTAAATTTTCAGTTTCTTCCTAATTAGGTTTTGGAAGGTTATATATTTCTAGGAATGTATCCATTTTTTCTAGGTTGTCCAAATTAGTGGCCTGTAATTTTCATATTATACTCTTATAATCCTTTATATTTCTGTGGTATCAATTGTTATTTCTCTTCCTTCATTTCTGATTTTGTTTGAGTACTCTCTCTCTCTTTTTTTTTTGGGGGGGGGGGCGGTTAGTCCAGTTAAAGTTTTATCAATGCTGCTGATCTTTTCAAAGAACCAGCTCCTGGTTTCATTGATTTGTTCTTTTGTTTATTTAGTCTCTATTTTATTTATTTCTGTTCTAATGTTTAGTATTTCCTTCCCTCTACCAGCTTTGGGTTTTGTTCTTCTTTTCCTAGCTCCTCTAGGTATAAGGTTAGGTGGTTTATTTGAGCTTTTTTTTGCTCCTTGAAGTAGGCCTGTATTGCTATAATTTTTCCTCTTAGAATAGCTGTTACTGCATCCCAAAGATTTTTGCCATTGTGTTTTCATTTTCATTTGTCTCCATGTATTTTTTTATTTCCTCTTTGATTTCCTGGTTAACCCACTCATTATTTAGTAATACGTTATTTACCCTCTATGTATTTGTGTTCTTTCCAGATTTCTTTCTTGTGATCAATAGTTTAATACCATTGTCATCAGAAAACATGCATGATATGATTCTTTTGTATTTATTGAAACTTGTTTTGTGGCCTAACGTGATCTATTCTGGAGGATGTTTCATGTACACTTGAAAAGAATGTGTATTCCACTGGTTTTGGATAGAATGTTCTGAATATGTGTTAGGTACATCTGCTCCAACATGTCATTCAAAGCCACTGTTTCCTTGTTGCTTTTCCATCTGGAAGATCTACCCTTTTTTTTTTTTTTAATTTTATTTATTTGACAGAGGGAGAGAGAGCAGAAATAGGCAAAGAGGCAGGCAGAGGGAGGAGGCTCCCCACTGAGCAGAGAGCCCACACGGGGCTCAATCCCAGGACCCTGGGATCATGACCTGAGCTGAAGGCAGACGCTTAATTGACTAAGCCACCCAGGCACCGTGGTCTATCCATTGACGTTAAGTTGGGTGCTAATGTCTCATACTATTATTGTATCACTTTTAATTTCTTCCTTTGTGTTTGTTTATAGTTGCCTTATGTATTTAGGTGCTCCCAGGTTGGATGCATAAATATTTATAGTTGTTATATCCTGTTGTTGAATTGTTCCCTTTATCATTACATAACTTCCCTTTTTTGTCTCTGTGGCAGTCTTTGTTTTAAAGTCTATTTTGTCTGATATATATATTGCTATACAGCTTTCTTTTTGCTTCCATTTGCAGAGTAAACATTTTTCCATCCCTTCACTTTCAATCTGCCTAGGTCTTTAAATCTGAAGGAGTCTCTTGTAGGCATTGCATAGATGGGTCTTACTTTTTTTTTTTTTATCCATTCAGTCACTCTATATCTTTTGATTGGAGCATTTAGTCCATTTACATTTAAAGAAATTATGGATAGGTATGTACTTATTGCCTTTCTGTTACTTGGTTTGTAGTTGTTTTTGGAGTTCTTCTCTATTCTGTTCTTCTGCTCTTTGTGGTTTGATGGTTTTCTCTTGTGATATGTTTGTATTCCTTTTTCTTTTTTTGGGTGTGTATCCTTTATAGGTTCTTGGTTTGTGGTTATCATTAGGTTCATATATAACATCTTATGCATATGGCAGTCTATGTTAAGTTGACGGTTACTTGAGTTTGAACCCACTCTAAAAGCACTAAATTTTTACTCCCCTTTTACCCACATTTTGTGTATGCAATGTCATTATATCTTTTTATTTTGTGAATCCCTTGAGTGATTTTTATAGATATAATTCATTTTATTACTTTTGTGCTTTAACCTCTATACTGGTTTTATAAGGCCATTTCTTTCTATCCAAAGAATTCCCTTTAATGTTTCTTGTAAAGCTGGTTTAGCGGTGATGATCTCCTTTAACTTTTATTTGTCTGGTAAAGTCTTTCTCTCTCCTTATATTCTGAAGGATAACTTTTCTGGGTATTTTGGTTGTAGGATTTTTCCTTTCAGTACTTTGAGCATATATGTCACTACTTTCTGGCCTACAGTGTTTCTGCTGAAAAATCAGCTGATAGCCTTAGAGGATTTCCCTTGTATGTGACTGTTCTCATGCTGCTTTTAAAATTCTCTCTTTAACATTGTCCCATTTTATTTTATTTTATTTTATTTTTTAAAGATTTTATTTATTTATTTGACAGAGATAGAGACAGCCAGCGAGAGAGGGAACACAAGCAGGAGGAGTGAGAGAGGAAGAAGCAGGCTCATAGCGGAGGAGCCTGATGTGGGGCTCGATCCCAGAATGCTGGGATCACGCCCTGAGCGGAAGGCAGACGCTTAACTGCTGTGCCACCCAGGCAACCCCACTGTCCCATTTTAATTATTATGTGTTTTGGTGTAAACCTCCTTGGGTTAATTTTTATGGGGCCTCTCTCTGCTTCCTGAATCTGGATGTCTATTTTCTTCCCCAGTTTAGGGAATTTTCAGCTCTTATTCTTTCAAATAAATTATCTGCCACCGTCTCTCTTTACCTTCTGAGATCCCTATAATGTGAATTGTATTATTCTTGGTGATGTCACTGAGTTCACTTAACCTATTCTCATTTTATTGTTCTTTTTTCTTTTTCCTGTCTTCTAGGTTGCTTATTCGTTCTTCTGCCTCCTCTAATCTATTGATTTTAGTCATTTTTAAATTTTAGTTATTGAGTTCTTCCCCTTTCTATCTATCTTTGTTCAGACAAAGATAGATAGTTGTTCAGAAATCCTCTACTGAAATCCTCTGAAATCCTGAAATCCTCTACTCTTTTCTCAATTCCAGTGAGTGTCTTTATGACCATTACTTTGAATTCTTTATTAGGTATATTGCTTATCTTTGTTTCATTTAGTTCTTTTGCTAAGATTTTGTCCTATTCTTTCATTTGGGACATTCTCCTTTGTCTCTTCCTTTTGTCTAACTCTGTGTTTGTTTCTGTGTATTAGGAAAATTAGCTAAGTCTTCAGGTCCTGAAATTGTGGTCTTATGAAAGGTTGTGTGGTGCCCTATAGCATAATGTTCTCTGTTCACCAGAAGCAGCAGCTTCAGAAGTATCTCCAGTGTGGGTTACATGTATCCTACTATTGTGGTTGAGCCATGTTTGCCTTCAGTCTAGTCGTTGTAGTGGCTCACTTTGCTTATTGTGCATGCACTGGGTAGGGGTTTGGTCCCTGTGCTGTTAAGTGGCCAATCTAGGACCATTGTGGCCTTATAGTTCAATGGTATCAACAGTCAGACAAGATGTGTGTCCTCAGTCCATCTGTCTGTGGCTGTTGTGGGGCATTTTCCCTGTTCTCCTCCATGCCTTTTCCTCTGAGAGGCTTTTCTAGGTGGGTAAGGCCTACAATTTGACCAAATATCTGCCTCTAGTCCTTCTGTTGGTTCTCTAGTGCATTGACCTGCAGGGTACTCTCTCTCTGCCTTGTTTCATGAGAGGATTTCATTGGTGTGTGCCCAGCAGCCAGACCAGGTGCCTGCCCCCAGTCCATCTGTCTGCTGGGAATGCAGTTACACTGATTGGCATGGCATTCTCTCTGTGTTGCCAGCTATAAGGTTTGGCTGCTGGGACTGTGGGCAATGGTGTGTATGCTTATCCTCACCTTTCCCCAGGGCAAGAGTCACTTTGGAGTGGCGCCGGTTTTTGCTGTGACTGTTTGCATGGTAGGAACAACTTTGGAAGGATGCCTACTGAGTGGGGTGGGTTGGGTGGGGTGGATTTGCAGGAGAACAGAATGGGGGATGGCATGGATGAGCAGAGTTAACAGGCTAGGTGGAGAGTGTTTGTGCCTGTTCCTACAAGTGTCTGGCTCTCTAGGCTTGGGTGGGAGTTGGGGGAGAAATGGTGCCCACTAACTCTTTTGGTCTTGGAGAAGTCTCTTAAAGATCCCTGACCCTCCAGCATGAGTTCTGAAATTAGAAAATAAATCTCCTTTACTTATTCCCTAGGTGCTTTCCAAAATGCTGCTTCTATGCTGAACCTCCACAGGGTTATTTGTTATGATGGCTATTTAAGGGTAGGGTCTCAGTTCTTTGTCACCTTCTGGCTTTCAGGGAGCTAAGCCCAGTGATTTTTAAAGTACCCAGAGTTAAGCACCACTGATTGTAAAAACTTGTGAAGTTAAGCCCTACTGGTTTTCAAAGTTGGATGTTGTGGGGACTCATCTTCCCAGTGCAGGTCCTCTGTGCCTAGGTGCCTGGTGTAGGATCTGACCCTCTTGCTTCTCCACGCTTTCGTGGTATCCCTTCCATTTGTAGTTAGTCTCATTGGTGTTTTAAAGTTTCCCAACTGTTCTTTCCCCTTCCTACCCTCCACAGGGTGACTTCCTCTCTAGATTAACTGTGGAAAGTTTGTTCTGCCAGTCTTCAGGTCGTTTTTTGTTAGTTGCACTGATGTGTCTGTTACCTCAGTGTGTCCATAGGATGAGCTAAGCTCAGGACTCTCTTACTTGCCATCATCCCGCAAGTCCTAACTGCTTATTTTTTCTGCACAGTGTGACCCCCGTCAGAGTCCTAGGCCCTGAGAACATAAATGACATCATCCTTTTATCTTTTGAGAGAGGGTGATTTGTTCAACACCAAGGTACTAATTAAATTACAAAATGTAAATAGAATTTAATTGGTAGAAACTCAGAGGAAGTTCTCTCCTAAATAAATCTAGATTTCTTGATGAATTAGCTTGATGGAATAAAAAGGAAGAGTAAGACTTAGGTTTAGATTCCTCTGGGTTAGTTCTGCCGTGTTTTAATACTCAAATGCATAACTTGAAGAAGTGTATCACCAAGACAGAATGTCATTTGGTGACTGAATGTCATTTGGGAGGGGTGAGCAAGCGTCGTGAGTGAACATTTAATGTGTCCTTTGTTATTTGAAGCTTTCATTGGACAAATTTTGATTTAGCATTAAATTTCAAAAGAGATCATTGGCCAGTTGGTGACCAGCCGGTGAACTGCATCTTCTGATGCCATGAAGCTCAAGGGATGGCAGCCCAGTGCGGCAGCATAGTGGTTGTAGCATGGCTCTCATGTCGTGGAGTGAGGGAGTGAGGGAGTCCTGGAAGGCATACTTAGTACTGGTGCAGAATAGGGAAAACTCTAAATATAAACGGTGGTGGTTGTTGTGGTTAGTGTTCTCAAATTTTGTTCTTTCTTAGCATTTTTTATTTTGTTGCTCTTTTCTTCTTTCATCTGGTAGCCACAAGAAACTAATTTTCTCTGGCTTTGGTCCATGATTTAACAAACACATTTGTGTGTTTACTATTCCATTCTCTGTCTGATTTCATCTTCAGACTCACTCCATGAGGAGGAGTTATAAGTCTTATTTAATATTTTGAGGAAGCCAAACCATAGAAGGTTTTAATGAGTTGAATTAGCTCTCATGACTAGTGAGTTCTAGTGCTACAATCTGCATTCAGATCTTTTGATTTGAAGATAGCACCCTTAGCTTGACTGCTTTTACCTTTATACATAGTGGAAGTAAAGGTGGAGAGGAACAAGGTACAGTGGAAGGGAAACACTATTCCAGAAAATGATTCTTGATATGCCAGAAACTATCCTTAGGTGTTTGTTTGTTTGTTTGTTTGTTTTCCAGAAGAAGATAAAAAATTCTGATATGATTTCTGGGGCCTTGTTATTTAGGGAAATCATATTACAATGCTCTGTTACAACATAAAGATCCTTAATAGCTGAAAATAAAGGGATGCTTTTTGGGGTAGGTTCAATGAATTCCTTTTAACTTTTTATGTCTCCTTAAAGAGGCTATAGCTAAAAGTGTGGAGGTGAGGGAACCATAAATCATGGATGTTGAAATACTGAAAGCTGTGAACATAAATGTTTCGATAAATACCAAGTGGTATCAAATTCTGCTGTGAAATTCCAAAGTGTAATACAATCCTTTAGTGTTAAAGCAAGAGGTCTTCAAGTAAACAACAGTTAAAGGTGGTCAGCTTGGCTTCTATATTTTGAAGAGGGAGCAAAGCCTTAAGACTGCTGCTGCTGTCAGTCCAGAAACAGGGAATGCCTGTTTCATGCCAATGGGTTGTCTTTTTTTCTACTTTACGCTTTTATTTTTGTTCAGTATATATACATTATATACCTATTACATATACAGAGGCCTTTGACATAAAAGATTCTGGTTCTGCAGCTTGAATAATCTATAAGATTATACCGACCATAACATATCAGGCACATGCCAGACACTTGACCCCTAAAAGGGAGTCACAGGCCATGGCATTTTTAAACACAGTAAGAAGTCAGGTTAACAGCCAGCATACTCTTGAACAAATGTGCATTGTTGTTACAATTGAAACCACATGCTGAGTAATATAACATAGGTGCAACCTAACTGAGAATGTGTGGACAGTTGGAATCATGAATGTATTATTATTTTTTTAAATTTATATTATGTCTTTGAGTCTTGGGGCCCCTCACTCTGTTTTCTTAGTGGAAGTCAGCAACACAAGCTCAGCTGTATGGAAGGACCTGGGTGCCGGAGGACCAGTTCCTCTCTAGCTGCTGGGACCATGAAAAGGCTTCGGCTGCTACAAGAGCCTAAGGACCTGATCTTTCTAAACCATGTCAAACCTGAACTTAGCTAAGGGGCTAAATCACAGACTGCTGAAGCAGACATCTCTGAATACAGAATTGTTTCAGTGGCTGTTTATTACTGTATGGAATATTCAACCATAGACAATTGTATGGATAGATATTTACCAAACTAAACGTTTCAAGCTTCATTTGGTTTGAAATAACACGTTTCTTTTTCTGAGGTCCAATTTTTTAGCTAATTTTTTGTTTATTGGCAGCCTAAATTAAGACAGGTTAAGGATGTTGCATTTTGTCTGCAGGCAGATGAAAATGATGAAGTAATGATTTATTTGTGTGTCCTTCATGCAGTAACAGCTAGAGTGGTCTGGAAATCCCATTGGTTGTTTCTTTTTGCTTCTGTTCTATATCTTTAATTGTAGCCAGACATGGAAAGCTTGAGGGGGAAGAAGGAAGAGAGAAAGAACATAGGGTGTGTCTTCTAGTCATCGGGAGCATTCCTTTTCTCTTGCAAGGAGAACAGGGTCTGTGGGAAGAGTGTAAACTCCACCATGAGAAAGGAACAAAGGTGCCATTTGTTCTCATTCAGTATACTTTCTTCTCAAATATTTCTAATTTCTTTAGGTAAAAGGAAAAGCTGAAGTTAAATAGCCTCTCTGGTATTAAAGTGCTCTGACTTGATTTCATACCCACAGCCTATTTTACCACAGATAATATTAACAGTTCATTTAAAATTTTTCTATCAGGGCCTTTTCCTGCTTTGTAAGTATTCATTGATTTATTCATTCAACATATATTTAAGGACCTATTTTCTACATAAAAAGTGCTATTTTTGGGGGGAAGGAGATAAATAATCATTTATTTATGTATCTTTTAACTTAGATGTAAGAAAAACCCCACACACTCATAAGATAAATTACACGGCAAAAAATGAGTTTACAAAGCAACATTAGATGAATGGAATAAAAAATAAGATATGTGAATCCAGAGACAGAAGAGAGTCAGCATTTCACCACCGTGGATAGGAATGATTCGTGGCATGAGAGAGGCCTTGTGCTGTGTGTTGGTAGCTCAGTAAAGATTGGATGGGGAGAGAAGACTTGAGGTTTTCTTCCAAGAATGTGGAGTGATGGGAGCCAAACGGCAGAGGCAGAAAGAGCATGGCACAATCGGGGAAGGTATGAGTAGATTAGTGTGGCTAGACTGGTAGTTTCACCAAGGGGAATACTTATTCTTTAATTTCAGCAAGTATTTACGGAGTTCTGACTGCTCTGTGTCAGGTGCTTTGGATACAAAGATGAAAAAGACAGACATGGTTTCAGCCATTGAATAGGTTATAGTCAGGTGGATAATATGAACAGTAACCATTGGAACCAATAAAGGTATGACATAATGAGAATTAGGTAAGAATTATTAGGAACATACAAAGATCTATGAGTGAAAATGGGAAAACAATTAGAAAATAAAAGAACTGTGTGTATTATAGCCCAGAGGAGGCAGTGTGACATTATATAGATAATTAATCAACCTGAGTTCAAATCCCAGCTCTGCCGTTTCTTAGCTGTTGTACTTGGTAAGTTATCAAATCTGTCTGAGCATAGTTTTGTGCCTTTGTTAAATGGGAGTAATACCACTTACCTCATAGGCTTGCCATAGTATTTGAATGAAATAACATACAAAACAGCATGCTTAGTTTTGGGGAACATAGTAGATACTCATTAAGTATTAAAATCTATCATTCATGCCCAAATACTAGAGAAATGGAGATATGCTGTATTTCTTTTATAAAAAGACTCTGGAATCTTTATAATGACTATGAGTTAATACGATTAGTTACAGAATCATGGACAAAGCATCCTTATCACTAATTATACCTGTTGGGATGGTGGTGGCTTGGCTAACAGACAGGTCTTAGTCAATAGCCTTGGAACCTCAACATTCCTCTCACAGAGGCTGCACACATGCATATGGATTTGTTTTTTCTACAATTATTTTGGTTGTGAGAAGTATATACTTTTTTTCATGGATGAATAAAAAACATTTTGGTTTAATAACTGGAGGGTGGAAACAAATTCAGCAGGTACTATTTTCCTTTTGGTCAATATAATTACAGTACAAAACTCTCATCCTATCCATAGAAGTCCTTTTTCTGCTTCAGGAGTCACTGAATCAAGTTGAAGTTATATTAGGACCTTGGAGTATCCTTTCTTTTCTCATTAAAGTAGGGGCTCTGAAAATCTGGTGGAAAAACATTATCTTCTTGTCCAACCTGACACGTTGTGTTCCACTAGTATATTGATGGAAGCCTCGTGATGCCAGCAGGATACTCAGGGTGGTTGGTAGTAAGTATTAGGAACAGGACGTGGTTTCTGATGAGCTTGGAACAGTAATATTATCCATGAAGGCAAAATTCATATTTTCCTATGTGAATATTAGTGGTGCCATTATTTTCATTTGGTGGTATCTGACAGGAAGTTACTCTGTCTTGGCCAATACAGTTCTGTTGTTGTTGGAGGTACCAAGAAATTGGAGAGGCAATTTCATAAAGTAGTGGGGAATTTGAAAAACAATTGACCTTCAAGAATCCCTGAACTCATGGATCTGGGAGAAAGCATTATGGTTGCCAACTGGTCTGCACTAGAGTTCTCAAACTGAATGTCAGAAGTTAAAACACTAAATCAACAAAATATCGAGTCAGAGCTATTTTGTTGTCAAAGGAAACCTTCATTTGTCCTTCGCACAGTAAGATTTTAGTCTTTGCTGATGAGTGCTGTTCTGTTTTGATTTAGTTCATATGTAGGCATTATACCTTCTCATTCCAGAAGAGATTTTAGAGTGGACAGTAGACATAGATTTTTAAGGCTGTTACTCAGGAAAAAACAACTTAGAGCTTCCAAAATATTTTGTGACACTTGATATTAAGCATTAGTAATATTCTTTTATTCATATTTTTATTTCTGTATCTTCAATGATTTCCAGCTGTTTCTTGTCCCTTTGGCTGCTTCTCTTGCCCTTTCCATTCCATGTGGTCACTAGCCATGATCCCTGGGCTCAGCAAAGCCTTTGTTCTAAGGAAAGGAGATGTGCTCTGAAGTGGACACTGATATTGGACTGAAGTGGAAATGAGCAGGCTGATGTTCTTGCTTAAATGAAGAGAAGTAAAATCAAAATAAATGATAGAAAATAAATGTGGATGAAATATTCCACTTCTAGAAGTTCATACTTAATCTGACCAATAATATTCATGATGATTATATACTGAAATTTAAAACCAAGAACAAAATACACCCTGAAATACCTGCCAAGCAATAGACATAATTTTTCCCTCATCAAATAAATGTGCATCACCAGGGCTCGGTCTTGGATTAGGCACAATTTAATTTTCCCTGACTACCTGCTATGAAGTGCATCAGTTCAAGATGGCAGATGAAGTCCATTCATTTGAGAACATCTCCCTCCCATGCAAATGTTAAAATGAGAATTGGGTAATGATAATGAAATAAACACAATGAGAAGAGTGGAAAGGTGTTTCTTGAACAAATAAAATATTTTAACATGTATCTGGAAGGCAGAAAGCAGATGGAGGAGTGACAGTTAGGGAAACAATGGAGGAAACTTGAGCCTAGAAGACAAACAGAAGGTCTGCAGTTTATCCTTATATTTCTAAGTAGTACATATGTGGCTTCCGGAAGTCTTCCTCGATTCCTTCTTTATGTCCCACAATCAACAAATAATCCATGCTTACTGATTTTAGCTCCTGAATATCAACTAGGACCTGTCCTGAAATATCACCTGACCTTTCTTCTATCACTCCATTGTCCTGCCTTAGTTCAAACCTTTGTTGACTCCAGTTTTGACCACTTGTAACAGCTTAGTCTTGTCCCGGTACCTCCATGTGTGCTTGTACTAACCTTTCAGAATGCAAATCTTATTAACCATGCCATCCTTCCTATTAAAACCTGGAAATAGCTTCCCATGGCTTTCAGGATGAACACTTAGGAGAGAATGCAGAAGTCATCATAGTCCTCATCTTTAGTGATTAACTCCAATCCATTCCCCCTCTCCATATAACTGTCCATATTTACTATCCATGTTTCAACAGTGCTGAACTTGCCCTTCCTTAGACAGTTTGCAGCTTTGAATTTCAGTGCTTTTGCTGATACCACCTATCTTGATTGGAGTGTCCTCTCTTCGGCCATTCTCTCATCTCCATGACTTCTTTTCTAGCCAAATTTCAGTTTATCTTTAAAAGTCCTACTTAGCAGTAACCTTCTTTGTGAAATCTTACCTCCTCACATATACTTCTCCTATTACAGATACCAATTTTATTGAGTTTGTTTTAAATGTGCATTTCTCTTATTAGACTGTGAGCTCTTAAAACAAGACTGTGTATTTGCAGCTCCAAGGCCAAGTTTGTGTGTTTTCCTTCAAATTTAGAAAAATTTCAACCATTGTTTCTTTAAATATGTTTTCTATCCTCTGCCTTTATAGAAACTCTAGGTATACCTCTATACCTACTTGAAGCTACTTGAAGCTGTCCCACAGCTTACTGATCTTGTGTTTTATTTATTTGATTCTTTTTTCCCCCTGTGTTTTTTTTCATAGTTTCTGTTGCTAAGTCTTGAAGTTCACTGTTTTTTTTTTTTTTCCTTTGGCAAAATCTAATATTTAATCAACCTCATTCAGTGTATTTTCATCCCAGACTCTGTGGTTGGCATCTCTAAAAGTTCAGTTTGCATTGTCTTAAGAAATAATTTCCATGTCTCCATTGAACTTTTTTTTTTTTTTAAAGATTTCATTTATTTATTTGAGAGAGAGAGAGAGAGAGAGCATGAGCTGGGGGGAGAGGCAGAGGAGAAACAGACTCCCCGCTGAACAGGAAGCCAGACATGGCGCTTGAGCCCAGGACCCTGAGATCATGACTTGAGCCTAAGCAGATGTTTAACCGACTGAGCTACCCAGGTGCCCCTCCACTGAACTTTTTGAACACATGGAATAATGTTATAACTATTTAAATGTTATTGTCTGCTAATTCCAGTATCTCTGTTAGTAGTGGTTTGGTTTCAGTTGATTGTTTTTTCTCCTATTATAGGTTGTATTGTCCTGTGTTTTGGCATGCCTGTTAATTTTTTATTGGGTGTCAACCATTGTGAATTTTTACTTTATTGAGTGTTGGCTATATTTCTTTTATTGCTATTGACATTTAATTTATTTTTTTAATTTTTAGTTCTAAAAATTTTAATTCCAGTATAGTTAACATACAATGGTTTATTAGTTTCAGGTGTACAATACAGTGATTCATCAGTTCTATACAATACTCAGTGCTCATGATGATAAGTATACTCTTAATTCCCTTCGCTTATTTTACTCATCGTCCCCCATTCACCTCCCCTTGGGTAACCATCACTTTGTTCTCTACAGTTAAACACTGTTTTTGATTGGTCTCTTTTTTTGTTGTTTGTTTGTTTTGTTTTTTTAAAAGCGGCTTTATTGAGGTAGCATTATATTCACAAAAAAAACTGCACGTATTTAAGGTATACAATTTGATGAGGTTGGACATGCACATATACCCATACCATTGCCACACCAAGATACCATTGCCACAATACTTATATATTTGCTTTATTTTCAGTATTAAAAAATTTAATATTTAATGTTTTAGGTGCTTTGATATTGGGTGCAGATGTATCTGCAGTTGTTATATCATCTTAATGAATTGACCATTTTATCATTATATAATATCCTTCTTTATCTGTTGTGACCATATTGCTTTAGTTTCTTTTGTTTGATATAAATATAGCCACCCCTGTTCTCTTTTGCTTACTGTTTCCATCCCATTACTCTCAGTCTATGTGTGTCTTCAAATCTGAAGTGAATCTCTTATAAATTGCATATAGTTGAGGCTTGTTTTATATATATAAATTTATATATAAATATAAATAACATATATAAAAATATAACATATGTAAATATAAAATAGATAATATAAATATATAAAATATATAATATATAATAAAATATATAAAATATATAAATATAAATAAAATATATAAATATGAAAAAATATATATGTCTTTTCTTGGAAGACAGAAGTCTTCCAAAGGTTTGCTTAAAATGTTGCAGAAGATAGATATTCAGAGGACATGTTCAGAAGAAAATATTTAGAATTTAGAAGCCTGAGAAAATGCTTTCCAGCATCACCCTAATACCAAAACCAGACAAAAAATTCCATGAAAACAACAGACCAACATCTCTCATGAACATCTATGCAGACAATGCTATTAAAAAATGGTCAAGAGTTCTGAAAAAATATGTTAGCAAAGAAGACATAAAGATGGCAAGTAAGCATATGAAATGATGTACCATATCATATGTCATCAGGGAAGTGCAAATTAAGACAACAATGAGATACCAATCATAATGGCTGAAATCCAGGGCATTCATAACACCAAATGCTGGTCAGGATGTGGAGCAATAGGCGTTCTCATTCTTTGCTGGTGAGAGTGCAAAATAGTATAGCTACTTTGGAAAACAATTTGATAGTTTCTTACAAAAGTAAACATACTCTTACCATACAGTCCAGCAGTCATACTCCTTGGTATTTATCCAGTCATTTGAAAATTGTATATACACCAAAACCTGCACACAGATGTTTATCATAGCTTTATTCATTATTGCCAGAAACTTGGAAGCAATCAAGATGTCTTTTGCAGGTGAATGGATAAATAAACTATGGTACATCTAGAGAATGGAATATTAATTAGTACTAAAAGGAAATGAGCTATCAAGTCAAAAAAAGATGTGGCAGAACCTCAAATGCATATTACTAAGTGAAAGAAGCCAATCTGAAAAGACTGTGCATCGTATGATTCCAACTTTATGACATTCTGGAAAAGGCAAAACTATGGAGACAGTGAAAGGATCAGGGCTTTCTAGATATTGGGGAATAGGGAGAGATGAGCAGACAGAGCACAGGAGATTTTTAGGGAAGTAAAACTCTTCTGAATGTTACATAATGGTGGATAGATGTCATTATACATTTGTGAAAACCCATAGAATGTACAAAACCTAGGTTAACCCTAATGTAAACTATGGACTTTGGATAATGACTTGTACAAATGTACACTCCGTTGAGAAGACTCAAATAAAATCAGAAACGAGAGAGTCATTGTTATAACTGATACCACAGAAATACAAAGAATCATAAGAGATTACTGTGAACAACGATACACCAACAAATTGGATAGCCTAAAAGGGATGGGTAAATTCCTAGAAGCATACAGTCTCCTAAGACTAAATCATGATGAAATAGAAATTCTGAATTGATGTACTGGTGAGGAGATTGAAGCAGTAATCAAAAACCTTTCAATAAACAAAAATCCAGGACCAGATGGCTTTACGGGTGAGTTCTACAAAACATTCAAAGAATTATACCAACGCGTTTTGAACTCTTCCAAAAAACAGAAGAGGAGAAAACACTTCCAAACTCATTTTTTAAGGCCAGCAGTATCCTGATAACAAAGAAGACAAGGATGCCACAAGAAAAGAAACTTACAGGTCAGTATACCCGATGAACATAGGTGCAAAAATCCTCAACAAAATATTAGCATACCAAATTCAACAATATGTTAAAAAGATCATATACAATGATCAAGTGGGATTTATTCCCAGGATGCGAGGCTGGTTCAGTATCTGCAGGTCAGTCAGTGTGATATACCACATTAACAAAATGAAGGATAGAAATCATATGATCATCTCAATAGAGGTAGAAAAAGCATTTGAAAAAATTCAACATCTGTTTATAAGAACTGTCAACAAGTGGGTATAGAGGTAACATACCTCAACGTAGTAAAGGCCGTATATGACAAGCTCACAGCTAACATCATACTCAGCAGTGAAAAGCTAAAAGCTTTTCCTTTATGATCAGTAACAAGACAAGGACACCCACATACACACACCACACACACACACACGCACACACACACACACTCCCCTAAAATCATTAAGATTATTCCTTAATAATAATACTAATAATAATCTATGAGCTGTTGATTATTAATAGTGACTTAGGAAAAATTTAAGATGTTTTAAAAATAATGCCTTCATCTTACTTGATTTGGAAGGGGAATCTTTTCAGTTGCTCAAGTTTAATGTGAAATAAAGAACGGTTGTCAAAGAGTAGTCTATTCCATGCATGTTGTATCTTCTACACTGTCACTGTCATTAAACATTTAATCACTAACTTTTGGTGCTCTTTCTGCATGTAGACAGTGTTGTTTTCTTTTTTTTTTTTTAATGATTTTTTATTATATTATGTTAGTCACCATACAGTACATCCCCGGTTTCCGATGTAAGGCTCGATGATTCATTAGTTGTGTATAACACCCAGTGCACCATGCAATACGTGCCCTCCTTACTACCCATCACCAGACTATCCCATTCCCCCACCCCCCTCACCTCTGAAGTCCTCAGTTTGTTTCTCATAGTCCATAGTCTCTCATGTTTCATTCCCCCTTCTGATTACCCCCCCTTTCTTTATCCCTTTCTTCCCCTACCGATCATCCTAGTTCTAATGTTCCATAGATGAGAGAAATCATATGATAGTTGTCTTTCTCTGCTTGACTTATTTCACTTAGCATTATCTCCTCCAGTGCCGTCCATGTTGCAGCAAATGTTGAGAACTCGTTCTTTCTGATAGCTGAGTAATATTCCATTGTATATATGGACCACAACTTCTTAATCCAGTCATCTGTTGAAGGGCATCTTGGCTCCTTCCACGATTTAGCTATTGTGGACATTGCTGCTATGAACATTGGGGTGCATATGGCCCTTCTCTTCACTACGTCTGTATCTTTGGGGTAAATACCCAGTAGTGCAATGGCTGGATCATAGGGTAGCTCAATTTTTAACTTTTTAAGGGACCTCCACACTGTTTTCCAGAGTGGCTGTACCAACTTGCATTCCCACCAACAATGTAGGAGGGATCCCCTTTCTCCACATCCTCTCCAACAATTGTTGTTTCTTGCCTTGTCTATTTTTGCCATTCTAACTGGCGTAAGGTGGTATCTCAGTGTGGTTTTGATTTGAATTTCCTTGATGGCTAATGATTTTGAACATTTTTTCATGTGTCTGTTAGCCATTTGTATGTCTTCATTGGAAAAGTGTCTGTTCATATCTTCTGCCCATTTTTTGATTTGTTTATTTGTTTCTCGTGTATTGAGTTTGAGAAGTTCTTTGTAGATCTTGGATACCAGTCCTTTATCTGTAGTGTCATTTGCAAATATATTCTCCCATTCCGTGGGCTGCCTCTTAGTTTTTCTGACTGTTTCCTTGGCTGTGCAGAAACTTTTAATCTTGATGAAGTCCCATAAATTCATTTTATCTTTTGTTTCTCTTGCCTTTGGGGATGTGTCATGAAAAAGGTTGCTTTGGCCGATGTCGTAGAGGTTGCTGCCTATGTTCTCCTCTAGAATTTTGATGGATTCCTGTCTCACATCGAGGTCTTTCATCCATTTGGAGTTTATTTTTGTGTATGGTGTGAGAGAGTGGTCAAGTTTCATTCTTTTGCATGTAGCTGTCCAATTTTCCCAGCACCATTTATTGAAGAGACTGTCTTTTTCCCACCGGATGTTTTTTCCTGCTTTATCAAATATTAGTTGCCCAAAGAGCCGAGGGTCCATTTCTGGGCTCTCTATTCTGTTCCATTGGTCTATGTGTCTGTTTTTGTGCCAGTACCATGCTGTCTTTGTGATCACAGCTTTGTAGTACAGCTCGAAATCCGGCATTGTGATGCCCCCAGCTTTGTTTTTCCTTTTCAACAGTTCCTTGGAGATTCGGGGCCTTTTCTGTTTCCATACAAATTTAAGGACTATTTGTTCCAGTTCTTTGAAAAATGTCCTCGGTATTTTGATCGGGATAGCATTGAAAGTGTAGATTGCTCTGGGTAGCATGGACATTTTAACTATGTTAATTCTTCCAATCCATGAGCATGGAATATCTTTCCATCTTTTTATGTCTTCCTCAATGTCTTTCAAGAGTGATTTATAGTTTCTAGAATATAGGTCCTTTACGTCTCTGGTTAAGTTAATTCCAAGGTAACGTATGGTTTTTGGTGCTATTGTAAATGGGATGGATTCCCTAATTTCTCTTTCTTCGGTCTCGTTATTCGTGTATAGAAATGCAACTGATTTCTGAGCATTGATTTTGTATCCCGCCACGTTACTGAATTGCTCTATAACTTCTAATAGTTTGGGAGTGGCTTCTTTTGGGTTTTCCATATAGAGTATCATGTCATCTGCAAAGAGAGACATTTTGACTTCTTCTTTGCCAATTTGAATACCTTTGATCCCTTTTTGTCGTCTGATTGCTGTTGCAAGGACTTCTAGTACTATGTTGAATAATAGTGGCGAGAGTGGGCATCCTTGTCGAGTTCCTGATCTTAAGGGAAAGGCTTCCAGCTTTTCCCCATTGAGAATAATATTTGCAGTAGGCTTTTCATAGATGGCTTTTATGAGATTGAGAAATGTACCTTCTATTCCTACACTCTGAAGGGTTTTAATCAGGAAAGGATGCTGTATTTTGTCAAATGCTTTTTCGGCATCGATTGAGAGGATCATATGGTTCCTGAGTCTTTTCTTGTTGATATGATGTATCACGCTGATTGATTTGCGAATATTGAACCACGCTTGCATCCCAGGTATGAATCCCACTTGATCGTGATGGATAATCCTTTTAATGTACTGTTGGATTCTATTAGCAAGTATCTTGTTGAGGATTTTGGCGTCCATATTCATTAGGGAAATCGGTCTGTAATTCTCCTTTTTGAGGGGGTCTTTGCCTGGTTTGGGGATCAAGGTAATATTGGCCTCATAGAATGAGTTTGGTAGCTTTCCTTCTGTTTCTATTTTTTGAAATAGCTTTAGGAGAATAGGTATTATTTCTTCTTTGAATGTTTGGTAGAATTCCCCAGGAAAACCGTCCGGGCCTGGAGTTTTGTTATTTGGAAGGTTGTTTATCACTGACTCAATTTCTTCATAATTAATTGGCCTGTTTAAGGAATCAATTTCTTCCGGTTTCAATCTTGGTAGTTTATAGGTTTCCAGGAAGGATTCCATCTCTTCCAGATTGCTTAGTTTATTGGCATATAGCTGTTGATAAAAATTTCTAATAATCCTTCCAATTTCAATGGTGTTCGTCGTGACCTCTCCTTTTTCATTCATAATTTTAATAATCTGGGTCCTTTCTCTTTTCTTTTGGATAAGTCTTGCCAGTGGTCTGTCAATTTTATTGATTCTCTCAAAGAACCAGCTTCTAGTCCTGTTGATCTGCTCTACTGTACTTCTGGTTTCTGCTTGATTGATTTCAGCTCTAATTTTGGTCAACTGCTTCCTCGTGCGTGGATTAGGCCTGTCCCTCTGTTGCTGTTCCAGCTTCTTGAGGTGAGAATATAAAAACTGCATTTTAGATTTTTCTATTCTTTTGAGTGAGGCTTGGATGGCTATGTATTTCCCCCTTAGGACTGCCTTTGCAGTATCCCATAGGTTTTGGACTGTTGTATTTTCATTCTCATTGGTCTCCATAAATTGTTTAATTTGATTTTTGATTTCCTGGTTTATCGAGTCATTCCTGAGCAGGATGGTTCTTAGTCTCCAAGTGTTTGAGTTTCTTCCAAATTTTTCCTTGTGGTTGAGTTCCAATTTCAGAGCGTTGTGGTCTGAGAATATGCAGGGGATAATTTCAATCTTTTGGTATCGGTTGAGACCTGTTTTGTGTCCCAGAACATGGTCTATTCTTGAGAATGTTCCATGGGCATTAGAATAGAATGAGTATTCTTTGGTTCTGGGGTGTAGTGTTCTATATATATCTATGAGGTCCAACTCGTCGAGTATGGCATTCAAAGCCTTTGATTCTTTGCTTAGTTTTTGCCAGGGTGTTCTGTCTATTTCTGAGAGTGGAGTGTTGAGGTCCCCTACTATTAATGTATTTTTATTTATATGTCTCTTTATTCTGGTTAAGAGTTGGCTTGTGTATCTTGCTGCTCCCCTGTTGGGGGCATATATATTTATAATTGTCATATCCACTTGTTGAATACTTCCCTTAAGAATAATATAGTGCCCTTCTGCATCTCTAACTATAGTCTGTAGTTTAAAATCCAATTTATCTGATATGAGAATTGCTACCCCAGCTTTCTTTTGAGGTCCATTTGCGTGAAAGATGGTACTCCATCCCCTTACTCTCAGTCTGAATGCATCTTTGGGTTCGAAATGAGTCTCTTGTAGACAGCAAATGGATGGGTCATTTCTTTTTATCCAATCTGCAACCCTGTGGCGTTTTATGGGATGGTTCAAACCATTTACATTAAGACTGATTACTGAGAGATATGATTTTAATGATGCCATGTTGCCAGTAAAGTCTTTGTTTGTATTGGCTGTGACTTTCTGTTCTGTATCACTCTTGGGGCCTTTTTACTTTTATAGAACCCCCCGTAATATCTCCTGTAGGGCTGGTTTCGTGGTTACAAAATTGGTTAGTGACTGGCGATTCTGAAATGTCTTTATTTCTCCATCAATTCTGAATGACAGCCTTGCTGGATAAAGGATCCTTGGCTGCATGTTTTTCTCTGAAAGAGCTTTAAATATGCTCCCCCCAACCCTTTCTCTCATTCCAGGTCTGTGTAGACAGGTCTGACGTAATTCTGATGCCTTTGCCTTGGTACGTGAGAAATTTCTTTGCCCTGGCCGCTTTCAATACTGTATCCTTGCATCTAATATTTGCGAAATGCACTATGACGTGATGTGGCGTAGGTTTGTCGTGGTTGAGCTTGGGAGGGGTCCTCTCTGCCTCTTGGACACGAATGTTTGTTTCCCTCGCTAGATTAGGGAAGTTTTCAGCTACAATTTGTTCAAATATCTCTTCTAGACCTCTGTTTTTCTCCACCCCCTTGGGGATGCCGATGATTCTAACATTGGATCGTTTCATTGAGTCAGTAATCTCCCGTAACCTACATTCGTGGGTGTGGATTTTTTTAAGACCATCTTCTATTTTCATTTTTTCCTCTATTAACCCATCCTCCAATTCACTAACCCGTTCCTCTGCTTCTGCGACCCTTGCCGTCAGAGCCTCTAGTTTTGACTGCGTTTGGCTCATAGAATTTTTAATTTCTGTCAGATTCGCTCTCATTTCTGTCCTTAGGGATTCTATATTCTCAGTAACCTTTTCGTTAATACTTTTTTCAATTCTACTCATCATTTTGACCATCGTTACTCTGAATTCCATTTCTGATAATTTGGTTACATCCATATCCATTATTTCTGTGGCAGAGGCCACAGACTCACTGTCTTTTCTTTGCTGGGGGGGGGCTTCTCCTTCTTGTCATTCTGATGAAGAGAGGTTGCGGGGTTGTCCAGAGCCCAAATTATTGACTGGGTCCCAGGCCGTGCCCCTTGTTTTATAGGGATCTTAGGGATGTGGGCTTCTTCTTTAAAGATTTTATTTATTTATTTATGTGGCAGCCAACCAGCGAGAGAGGGAACAGAAGCAGGGGAGTGGGAGAGGAAGAAGCAGTCTCCCAGCGGAGGAGCCCGATGAGGGACTCCTTTCCGGAACGCCGGGATCACGCCCTGAGCCGAAGACAGGCGCTCAATGACTGCGCCACCCAGGCGCCCGGGTTGTGGGCGTCTTGATTTTTCAGCCTGCCTTCTGTGTTCTGGGGGGAGGGGCCTGCCACGCCGATACTCAGGCAACCCTGTTTGGGTAGAGTCTCCGTGTCCCCTGCGATGGGGGATGGGGATGGGCACTCTCTGAGCCGGTATTTCCAGGCTTTTGTTCTTCCCGGAGTCCCAGCCCTCACTTCCAGGGCCGGCGCGTCTCTGTCCTTTGTGTATCTAACGCCGCCAGCCGCCCCCGCGCGCTCCCAGATCTCCCGGTCTCAGTCTGGATCCAGTGAGCGCACCGGGATCGAGATGCCTGGTAGCGCGCGCACCCGGCTACTGGTCTCAGTCTGCTGTTTTTGCGGGTGTCGACCCACCGAGCCCGCCCGCTCCCCGTGCAAGGTGCACCGCTTCCGGGCGCCGCAACGCGGCTCCCCTCCCCTTCCGTTATCTTCCGATATCTGTGCACGGTTTCATGGCTCCCCGCTTCGTACCTCAATACTCAGCGCTGGAGATGTTCATTTGTAGAGATCCAGATGCGTCTTCCTGCGTCTCAGGCTGGCTCCGTGGTTGTTTAGGCTGGTCTGTTACCTATCCAGCTCGACTTGGGGGACCGGCTGAAAACGGTGTCTCCTACTCCTCCGCCATCTTAACTCGGAAGATCCGACAGTGTTGTTTTCTGAAGTCATTGATTATATTTCTGGGACATTATGAAATGAAAATAATCATCATCTGTAATCAAGTAATTAAAAAATTCAGAGGCTGTAATGGGATAGTCTAATTTTAGAACGCTTATTTCCCATTTTACAATTACTTTATTATTACTTATATTTTCTTCAACTGATACTCAAAGGGATTAGCAAATCTCATTCAGATACCATTTCAAGAAGTACTCAGCCTTAAGGCTTAGTACCTGCACACTTGTGTACAAATAGTGTGTCGTAAGGCAGATTACACTACCTGTGCAAATCAATGAATACGAGAAAACAAATTTGGATTATATATTTTGGAAACTGAAATGTAATACAGTGATTTAGATAAACTGAATGTGATAGGAGAATGTATTTTGAATTGTCTAACACTTGAGAGGGAAAAACAGGAAAGTCATATTGATTTTTAATGTAGGAAGATAGAGGATAAATTGCTTTTGGGTTCGACAAACTATTTCGCGGTTTCTCTTAGAGCAGTGTTTCTCAAACTTTATTGTACCTAAGAATCAGTTGTGAGCTTTTAAAAATGCTAATTCTCAGGTCCTAACAGATTCTTTTGCAATATGTCTCAGGTAGCACTCAGAATTTTTTGTTTTTAATGAATATCTTATGCAGGTAGTTTGTGAATTTCACTTTTTGAAACACCATCTTATAGTGTTTCCCTTAGCTCTTACGTTCTTTCTTCCTTGTCTAGATGTGTAGCAAAAAATATTTTATCTTTTAGGTAGAATCGCTGTAATGTTTTATTAATAATTCATATAGCAATGAGGAAATTTAAAAATATGTGTAGCTTGATATGTCAGACTATAGAGCTTAAGCACAGGTGGAAGAAGAGGATAAGCAGAGGCTAGCAATTTGTTGTTATGTATCTTCTCCAGGATTTCATACAACTTAATTATTTAAAATTAGTACTTATCAAACTTTTTATTCTCCCTCATTTCTCATGACCTACTGCTCAACATAATCTCTCAACCAACAGCCAATTATAACAAAACTTGTACATTAAAACAGTATTATAGTATTTCCTTTATTTTATTAATTTCAGGAATTATTAGAAGTCTTCAATGTAATAATATCCTATTTTCATTTTGTGGTATCCTTTTACAAGTCTGACCTGTTTTCATTATACGTAAGTTATTTTGGGATATTCAGGAACATTGGTGACAATGCGTGGATGTGGTTCTATATGTATGATTAGAGCTCTTTCCTGGAGATGATATGTGACTGACTAGAAGGGAGAGTGGAAGGAGTTGTGGACATAAAGAAGATCTCGGTAAGAAGTTAGAGACAAAAAAGTACAGAAATGTAAAAGAAAGGAATAGCTTGCTTTGATCAATATCAAGGTTTAGAACAACTGGCTTTTGTTACGTTACTTTGATGGCTCAGTTTTGTAGAATCTTCACAGAGGTCTGCAGGATAGTGAAATCTATGTCAAACTTTCCTTCTGGAGTGATGCAGCCATGTAATCTGAAGGGTGGTGCTGTTAAGGTTCATTTTCCATTTGCGGTAGAAATACCCCAGTGACTCCGAAGGTATAATGTGAGTTGTTCCTATTAGAAGGTAGGGCTTATTCATTCTGTATCACTTGTGGTGATGATGATAGTGGTGGTACTGGTAGTGGCTGTGGTTGTGGTGGTGTGTGCATGTCTGTGGTGGAGTGGATAAGGAAAAGTAGGATAAAAGAATGTGGCATGATACTGGTTGGTTGAATGCAATAGTATCCTGGTGTTATCACTTCAGAGTGAGGTTTGCTCTCCAGATGTTCAGGCTCAAACTTGGACCAATGTCAGTTGATGTGCTAATTACAAATAAATTTTAAATTTATTTTGGATTGTATCACTTCCCAGTGACTGAAACTGGGAAAGGCTTTAAATGCTGGAATCAGCATTTTGTGCCTTATGCAATTGGGAACTGTTAAATATTCTTCTGCAGATTTGTGGAATAATGAGATTATCTTATTATTTTTTCAAAATCAAGTATAACTGTTGGTTCAGCAAACTTGTGACTGTATAGGCCATGCAGAGTACTTACTTATAATACTCAAAATAAAAATGTTGTTTTTGGACATGGGATTAAATTCAGTCCTTTAAAACATCTGCCCTCCACCAGGGACTATTTGGGTAGGTTTTAATGAAGAGTTTGTATAAATTGCTATTTAGCCTTGGGTATATTTGACAATATTATGTTGAGTCACTGTGTTTACATATGGGGTATTAATCACAGAGTTAGTAACAACCTTATGTTCCTTTTCATGGAAGAATTAGAATAACTCCACAAAGAGCTTAAAGTCCTTAGGAATTTAACTTGATGAGTGTTGGGGAGCTCAAACTAATATCCTTTCTCTCCTTTTGTGAATAGGCATTTTTTATCTGAATTGAATTACATTTCATATGTGGATTGTTTTCTTTAATAAATATTTTTAATGCAGAAATAGAAGATCTTAAAGAGTTTCAGGTAAGATTGCAGCTTATTTCTGGATCCAGTAACTAGTTCTAGGTAATTGTCCTTGTTTTGCAAGTATAACCAGCTTGCAAGTATAACTACATAAAGTATAACTTTAAGGAAGTTATTTATCTTCTTTAAGCTTTCCTTTATCAGCTGTAATAGGAGAATATGACCAGAACATATAAAGATATACTTTATCTCTATAGTTCTATAACTGTAAGATTTTCAAGGAGTGACTTTAAAGTAATGATGCTTAAATTTCTATTGACCCTGAAGGTCATTCCACATGAGTTACAAAACTCATTTAAGTTGTGTTACTGAAACAAGTTTATGTCTCATGAGAAGACTACTGAAGGAGATCTTCAAAGGAGATAAAAATATGGACTCTGGGAAACAAACTGAGGGCTTCAGAGGGGAGGGGGGAGAATGGGATAGGCTGGTGATGGGTGTTAAGGAGGGCACGTATTGCATGGTGCACTGGGTGTTACACGCAAGTAATGAATCATGGAACTTTACATCAAAAAATAGGGATGTACTGTATGGGGACTAACATAATAAAAAAATATTACTATAAAAAATGTTTGTTTGAACTTCAGTATTGATGTGTTTATAAAAATTTAATCTTATCCAAATACCGAGGACCTCTGACATCCAAGTATTGCCAAATTTAAGTCCATACAATGAATAGTTTCTCAATGAACAGATCATTTTTTAAAAATGTAAACTTTGTTGGATATTTTGAAGGGGATTTCACTTTTTAAGATTTATGTGTTGCCGAAGAACCTGTTTGAATCTTTCTGTTCTCCATTAGCAGTAGAATAGTAGTAAGAATATTTTTCACTTCTTATGTAGATGATTTATTAGTTCTTTTCTGTTCTTGCCAAATGTTCATAAGGTTGGACTAACCTGTAATATCATACTTAATGTCTCAAAGTTTAGTAATAACTTCACTATCTGTAAATTTAATAATAATTTCACATGTCTTGCTTTTGTCTAAGTAATATGGCATAAACTATAAAGTAACAGGTAACATGTATGGCAGGATTTAAATAGCAACTGATATTATACTGTCCTCCACTTAGAAGAGCTCAGTTGACACGTAGTGCATGCAAGTGTGTATCAGTCTATCAACAGGGAGATACGGGTACAGGACCTCCTTTGTTGTTTCTATTGTTGTTGGAAGCTATGCTAATATACTACTATTGTAGGGCAATTCTGAGGAATTGGATTTCTTCTTTCCATTTAATTCTGTTATGAAGATAGTTGTTTTAATTAGGATAAACAGAGGTAGAGGGTGGTATTTCTGGGCCTACCTCAGAATTGGGACCTCTGAAGCTAAGGCCCAGGCTTCTGCATTTTAAAATAGTCCCTGGGCAGTTCTAATGATCAGCCATGTTTGGAAGCCATAGGTCTTGTGTATGACAAAAGGTAATTGAAGTGTTCCTGTAGCCACAAATCCAGAACCCAGGCCATCTGGACCCTGCTGTGGGTTTCAGTCTTGACCCAGTTAGACCCATAGTTCATTCCTGTCTGGATTCTTCTTGGGAAGTTTGCTCTGACTGTAGGGTAGTGAATTCTCATGTTGTTTATTTTGGCAAGAATCTTTAAGAGAGTCTTGTGTGTGTGTCAGTGGGGTTGCGGGAGCGGGGGGCAGATCCATGCTTCACAAGGGTCCAAGTTTCCTGAAATGGCCCTAGCTGCCATCAGAACAGATCATACTTAGACTATAATGTGGCGAGCTGGTCTGGTTGCTGTGTATGGCAAAGCTACATACTGCTTCCAGGGATGGCTGGATCCTTGGAATAAAATAGATTGACTATATACCAGGATGTGCCAGAATAGAGAATAGAAAAAACTGAATCTCTGGGATAAATTTTTGTAAAATGCTTAAGCAACTTTGTGTCTCATGGGTATGGTTTAGAATAAAAAATGATTAAAAGCCAAGAAAACAATGGTGGTATAAAATGTTTGCTTTTAGGTAGCAATAAAAAAACCAAATATGGAAATAAAAGCCTTAAGAAAAGCATAAATAAACTAGTATCATTGGGTCTTAAATTCTAAATTGATGAAAAAAATCATATAAATACTTCTAAATTAGCTGTTTTATGCATTAGGTAGTAATAACCACATTATTGAAGTTAAACAAGTCCATGTGCTTAAAAATAGCAGTGAAGATTGACATAAACCTTGGGTTTAAAATTTAAACTGGGCATTGTCTCATAGAATGTCAGACTGAGAGCCATATTTTGGGGAAATGATTAATAAGAGTTGAGGAAATTAACTAATAGCTTCCATGAAGCCAGAAATCTATTCCGTAAATTTTTTTTTCTGAAGTTCTGTGTACTACTAGATTTTTTTTTTTCAGCCCTTTTAGGTTGAATCATGTAAGAAAAGTTATTTTAGGAAAATAATTAAAAATTTTTATTTACTATTTCCATATGTTTATATATGAAATGTAGGCAATTATAGCTTAACTAATTTAGGCTTGGAAAAAGCCATATGTGGATATAGAGAGCTTGTTGGAACCTAATAAAATTTAATTTTTAGAAAAGATTGTGTTTATTTATTTTAGAGAGAGAGAGAGAATACAAGCAGGGAAGGGGGAGGGGCAGGGGGAGAGGGAGAAGCAGACTGCCCCCGAGTAAGGATCCTGACTCAGGGCTTGATCCCAGGTCGCTGGGATTGTGACCTGAGCTGAAGGTAGATGCTTAATCAACTGAGCCACCCAGGTGCCCCTGAAACTTAAGTTTTATCTTTTTGCAACTTGCTAAAAATAAGCCCATCTCTGTAAGAACAAAAATAACTATTACACATCAGTATTATCTAAAATCATGTAAAATAACAAGATATCTTCAAACTGGAAATGGAGGAACAAAGATGAGGTGGGCCAACAAAAAGGGTGAAAGGAGAATTTAAAATCACTCAGGAGTGAGGAGAAGATAGACAAAAAAGATATCTTTAAGTTATTTGGCAGTGGTCAAGACCCACACAGCAGGATGGAAGACTAGGTGTCACAGTATAATTGGAGAAAACCAAGGAAGAGAAGAACTATGAGCATCAGGAAAATAGGGGAGTGGAATATGGGATGATTAAGGCTGATTCTCAAGCTGATACCTATTGACTTGACTTAGTTGTTTGATAGCAGAGATGGAGAATTCTGTGTAAAAAACACATTGATTGTGGAGAATATTGGATGTTATTAATTTATAGTAAATAAAAAATGTGATGTGACACCCATATAAAATCTGAACATATAAGCCAATAATAACAAGCAAATACATAAATGTATGAATTAACATAAAAGTTAAAATGACAATAAATATTTAGATAAAAAGTGTGTATTTAAATGCAAATATGGACCCCATATGACTCTAATACTTTCATAGAAAAAAAAAACAGTGCTTTTATGAGTATTTTTGTCATTACGATATATGACAGGAAGAAAAGACACAATTTTGATTCTAGATGAGAGCTCAGTGGAGTAGTTAACTAAACTAAAAAAGCTATATGTTTCTTCAAGCAATCATTGTTTCTGGTTCATTGACTAGAGAGAAATCTTTTTCAGACAACTGAAAATTTCTTTTATTTATTCAGACACATCTGTGAAATCACTTATCTCTTGAAAGATAGAAAGACTTTCCAGGATAATGTGTAGAAAAGAGTTTTTTTAAATGGAATACAAGATTTACTATTCTACATGTACTTTCATGTCAATTTTTAAAAATGAGAAATGAAGAGAATATATGCTTGCTGTTTATTAAGTGTTAAAGGAATTTTTATCGCTTGCTGATTTTCAAAGATGAGTAACAGAACTGTAGATGAAGTGGTAGACTTTAGGGCTTGGATCTGGTTATCTTTAATGTGGGAAAGAGCAAGTACTCAGCTTTGTTAACTTAAGAATTCCACCTGGAAGGAGGTTACAGAGCCTCCAGAATTTGCGTGTATTATAATTTCATATAGCCTTCATAACTTCAACATTTTTGGGGGTGTGGGTTGAACACAAAACTTAACTCATTGTAAATATTACAGATGTAAACTGCATTCAATTTTGGTGAAGCCTTAGAAATTTATGAATGAGATAGAAGACACGAATTGAGCTCTCCTGGTTTAGATCTCTCTGGTTTGGGAGCACATGGGGAGCAATTTAAAAGCAGGTGCTTGTAGTTCTTGTTTTCAGAATGACAACATGCACACAAAAGCTATTTAAATCCCCTCTGTTATATGAAGTCCAAATATCTTAAATCCAGTAGATTAAAAAAAAATACTTCCTACTTTGAGCCCAATAATTTTGGCAAATTGGCTGAGCCTTGTTTTCCAGGGAAATGATACATTTATCTATGATCCAAAAGGAAATCTGTTCCTTTCATTTTTCAATGTGTGGTACAAATGTGTTTAGAGTATGCATTATGTATTTATTTTTGGGAATACTTCTTTGCCAGTGGGCATGCCTTATATCAAAGATGGGTCTGTCAGCAGCAGATGTTTAAATTATACTTCTGCTCTGTAGCAAGTAAAATCATTTTTGAGTGTCAAAATAAATACAACAGTTTAACTGATATTTCCCAACTAGAATCTAACCTGAAGAATTTTAATATGAGACAAAGAAAGAGAACTCAACACGTTTTATAAGAAGGAATTGCCTCATACACATAAAGAATGACTTTCCTCAGCCAGTCTAAATGGGATGGTTACATGTGATCTGAAGGGCATTTGGTGAACGATAATCTGAAGTTGGGAAAATATGTTGACTAGCATGGGTATAGGACACTGAAGATAGATTAAAAATTATTGGATCATTTTTATGGAATGGTTCTTGTACCCAACATGTTTGTGTCCCTTTGCTACTGGGTTTTATATACAAGGATTATTAACCTGGAACAAACAATTTGTCTCTATTATCAGTACGATTAGCTCATCAGTGGGTTATCCCACTTAGATATTATTTGTGGCCATTTTTCACTTCTGGATGTAATTGATCCCAGAGCTTGGTATGCTCCCCAGCCACACTCACTTGTTCAGAATATGTTGTAAGCTATCCTGGATCAACTGTTTTCTACCAGTACTTTATACTCGTGTTCCCTTCTAGACTATGCAAGTTGAAGACTATGCAATATGAAGGCTTTTCTGGGATCAGCAATACTTATATTTAGAACTGTCAGAAAATTGACTTCTTCAGCAAATTCTTTCAGTTTAACTTATCTATGATTGCTATGATTCAGGTGGGTTTGGGTTCAGTTACTAAAAGAAAAAGCCATAGAAACCTAACTGAGCTCTGTTTCATTCCTGACATTCCTAGGAGGGAATTGGAACGTTACAGAGTTAAGAGAGAGAGAGAAAGAGATATTAATTCTACTTAAGGTCCCATTTCTCTTTGATCACTCTTTATTTCCAGTGCTTTTATACAAAAACCATATGATGAATACAAATTTACAGGAGAAAAAAAATACTACTTTATAAAGACATTAGAGAAGTTTTGTGGGGATCTTTTCTCTTTTGACTGACACTAGACTTCAGAAACATGCAAACAAAGGAATTGTTCTAAAAGGATTTTTAAATGACAACTCATATTGGTAATAAGTACAGTTCAGGGTGTGTGCTGATGATATAATTTCGGTGACTATAATGAACTATAATTGTGTAAATATATGTGTATATGTATGTGCGTGTGTGCATTTATTTCTTAAATCATTTAGTGAAATGGAAATCAAGACTGTGCATCCAGAAGTTGTTAGAGATCATATTTTTAAAATTGTTGATATCTAAATTCAGGAGATCTGATCATCTCGAATAGCTTAAATCCTGGAAATTCTAGGTAGATAATATCATATTTGAACCTAGATTTTAAGGTAGATAGCATCCAGTTGGTGTTAGATAATCTGGGTTCTATCCTCAGATCCAAATGCCCTCTACGAGTAGCATTAAATCTCCTTTGGTGGCTAGTGTATGAAGAATTTCCTTGATATTTTTCAGTGTCTGCTTGTTTTGTCTTTCAGGGAGTTTGCCCTGTGTACATGGCACTTAGTCACCCATGTTACTCCGAATTGTGGAATTGATAAAATTTCTTAATATTTTCTCTTACGATACTGTGAAATTGTCTCAACAAGAAGGACTTTGTCCACTAAATATTTGGAAAAATACTTCGAGGTTAGGTAAATGTAGAGGTGGTAAAATATATTTTGTTCTTTACTTATAATCACCATAATTTTATATTGGGAAGCTTTTGCCTTGTGAATGTAATTCAGTCAGTATCAGTGATTAGTAGGTATGTGCTGATGGCTGACTGCTTTTGGTGGCATATACGGTTAAACTTTATTCCAGCCAGTGTTCATATGTTCTTAATGAGAGACCATAGAGAAAGTTCAGAGACCTCAAGTCAAACTATAATAACAACTCTAAAAACAGCAATGTAATGCAGTAGAGAGAAGATTGGACAAAGACAATCTGGAGACCTATGTTTGATTTCTACTTTTGTCTTTAACTAGCTTCATCTAGGGCAAGTCATTTAACCTCTATAATTTTTTTCCTTACGTGTGCAGCAAAGGGTTTGAGTTTAGATAACCTCTGAACTCCCTTCTAGTTGTAATATTCCATCATTCTGTATTAAGTACCAATTTGTTATTTAATTGGCCTCCTGCCATCTTGCCATTTATTTAAATACCAAGATTCTTATGTAAGTATATTAGTAGCCCAGAATAGTGTCTGATTGGTTCCTCAGGAAGTCAGCTATGGAATTTTTTAGGATTTTGTTTTGGTACTTGTATAGTCAGGGTTCTCCAGATAAACAGAAGCAAAAGGAGGAATTTTTTTTTAAAGATTTTATTTTATTTATTTTTTTAAAGATTTTATTTATTTATTTATTTATTTGAGACTCAGAGAGAGAGAGCATGAGCTGAGGTAGAGGCAGATGGAGAGGGAGGGGCATACTCCCCTCTGAGCAGGGAGCCTGATATGGGGCTCGATCCCAGGATCCTGGGCCCATGACCAAAGGCAGATGCTTAACCAACTGAGCCACCCAGGTGCCTCACCAACAGGAGAGATCTATATGTATATGCGTATGTATGTGTATATTTATATCCATATCCGTGTGTGTGTGTGTGTGTGTGTGTGTGTGTAGGTATATATATGTATATAGTGAGCCAACTCTTTATAGAATTGGCTCATGTGATTATGGAGGCTGAGTAGTACAGACCCAGGAAATCCTATGATAAAGTTGCAGTCAAGTCTGAAGGCCTGAGAACTATGCTATTCAGGCTTTCAATGGATTAGATGAGGCCTACCTGCGTTGGGGAGGGCAGTCTGCTTTTCTAAGTCTCCCAATTCACATGTTAATCTTATCTAGAAACACCCTCATAGACGTATGCAGAATGTTTAACCAAATATCTGGGCACCCTGTGGTCCTGACAAGTTGACACATAAAATTAACCATCATAGGATTGGAAGTTTCAACTATAAGGAAAAATTGGAAGAAACTTCTTTAAAATGATCTACTTCATTAGTTGACTACAACTGGTGTTTTTGTTTTTCTTTCTCCCAAGTTTTTAGAAAATCATAGTAATGTAGACTATACTAAAAAAAAAAAACAACAAAACATTGGGATGTCCCCAGAAAACAGAAATAGCATGGCTCAGGAGAAAAGCAGCAGCTGATATTGTGAATGTTTATGGAAGTAAGATGATTAAATAAAAATCAGAGACTGGCATGGATGAAATGTCAATTTTTGGTAAGAAAAAAAACAAGTAGAAAAAATTACATAAATATTAAAATAACTCTTCTTAAGCAAAGTCTTTTGGAAAATTATAGCTTGAGAGGTGGGGTTAGTAAGATGTGAGGAATGAACTATGGTCTCTTCAGTCTTGCCTGGTCAGATAGCTATCATCTTTTACTGTTATCTTGAATTCAGGGGAAAAATGCATATTCATCTATTGTTGTAGCTTGATATTATAGAAAGAGTCCTAGGAGAGAAGCCAAAAATCCTGATCCATGGCCTGGAGTTTCTACATAAATTTTTTTAAAATTTTAATTCCGTTAAAAATTTAATTTCTTTGTATCTCAAGTCCTCATATGTGAAATGACAATAAATTAATAACTGCCCACCTGCCATACAAACAAATGTAAAGTAATAGTGATATTTTCTTTGTTACAGACTTTTTTTTGTTTGTTTGCCTTAAACATTTTCTAACAAGAACAAGGATTAGTGGAGTGATGTTTATTTGTTCCTTACTGTGATGTTTGTTTTATGTTGACATGATATTTTAAAAGAAACAATGGAATTTTGAAAAATTTTGTTTCATTTAAAGCTGAATAAGACGAAAGGAAATTGGCTATTTTCATATATTTTCCTCTGGAAATATCTAATTAGGAAAAAAGTGGCTATTTTTGAGCTGCACTCATTATTAACTACCATCTGAAGAATCTTTTTATAACTTTTTGAAGCCTAAACTTTTAATGCTGAAAGGTCTTTCAATTCTACTTTAGGAAGAAATATGATAATAAGCTTAAGATCAAAAAGAGAAGGAATAGGTGGAAGTGCAGTGAAATAATTGATCCAGAAATCAGCGTGCTGGTGCATCTTTCTCACTCCTTGAAGCTGGGCTTGGTCATGATACTTGCTTTGTCCAATAAAATCTGATAGAGGTACTACGTGGCAGTTACAAGCCTAGGCTTCAAGATGCCCTCATGAGTTTCTTTTCTTTTCCTTTCTTTTTCTTTTTTCTTTTTTCTTTTTTTTACTATCTCTGCCATCACCATGAACAGGACATGCTTTCACCACCCCTGTGGTGCTCCACCCCTTGTTCACTGTGGAACACCCCTGAGATCACTGTGGAGCACCACCCCTGAGATCCCTGAGATCACTGTGGAGCACCCCTGAGATCACTGTCCCCAGAAATACAGCTTTAATATGCAGCTTTTCAGCTGAGCTCAGGTGCAGGAGAATAAATGATCATTCTTTAAAGTCACTGAGGTCTTTTTTTTTTTTTTTTTTTTTTAAGATTTTATTTGTTTATTTGAGAGAGCATGCGTGCAAGAGCAAGCAGGAGCTGGGGCAGAGGGACAAGGAGACTCCTCGCTGATCAGGGAGCAGGATGAGGGATGATGATGTGGGGCTCAGTCCCAGGACCCTGGGATCATGACCTGAGCTGAAGTCAGACACTTAACTGATTGAGCCACCCAGGTGCCCCTAAAGTCACTGAATTTTAATGTGGTTCCTTATGTAATAAGAGCTCACTTTATGAGGGTGAAAAATTCCTTTAGGACAAGGAGTATGCCTTACTCATATTTAGGTTATCAGGTGCCCAGGTACTCAAGTAGCATATTGTCTGATAAATTTAATAAATACAGAAAATTACAAGAACAATATAATGCCATCTGGAATTAACAAACATTGTTATTTTTTTTCCAAATGTATTATTAACATGATGCCCTTTTGTTTTTTTCCCGAGTCAACTACTGTCATGAAGTTATTTTTTTTTTAAAGATTTTATTTATTTATTTACAGAGAGTGAGACAGCGAGAGAGGGAACACAAACAGAGGGAGTGGGAGAGGGAGAAGCAGGATTCCCGCTGAGCAAGGAACCTGATGCGAGGCTCATCCCGGAACGCTGAGATCATGACCTGAGCTGAAGGCAGACACTTAATGACTGAGCCACCCAGGCACCCCATATTCCACAGTTTTTGATTCAGTGTTGTTTTTGTGATCTGTGTTTGTGAATATACTTAGATTTCATTCATTCATTTTATTGGTTATATAGTATTCATTTCTATAATTTATTTATCCATTCCCCTCTTGATGAATATTTAGGATGTTCCTAGAATTTTGTAAAAGCAAATAAAGCTGCAGTGAACCTTCTATACTTGTCTGGAAAAGACTGTTACCGGGACATATGTGTAGGAGTTTCTCTAGGGTATGTATCTGATTAGAATTGCAAAGGCCATAGGATATTTCTGTTGTCAACTCTACTAGAAATTGCAAGATTGCTCTCCAAAGTAATTTTATACTCCTATCTCAATATATGAGACACTCTATGGCCCCAATCCTTGCCAAGTATTGTTTTAAGTTTTTGCTAATATAATGTATATGAAGTAACATATGTTTCATTTCACATTATTTCTGATTATTGTAAGGTGAAGCACTTTTCCAGATAAATATTTGCCAGTATGTATTTGGGCTCTTCTAGTTAAATTTGCTCCTTTGGGATTTTGTTCTTGTTGTTGTTGTTTTTCCTTTTCTTTTTGCTTTCTTAGATTTCTTTACATGTCCTGGCTGTAGTTACTTTGCTATGTATATTGCAAATATTTTCTCGTCGATGTCTTCTATTTTAATTTTTTAATGGTGTCTTTTGTAGGCAGCCTCTGAGGTAACTCTCAATGATCACTACCTCCTGGTATTCCAGACCTTGTGTAATCTCTTATCCTTGGGTGTGGGTTGGATTTACCGGTTCACTTCTTAAAAACAGACCATGGGAAAAATGATCACTTCTGAGAGTAGGTCAAAAGACAACTGTGACTTCCATCTTAGGTTCTTCCACTGTATCTCATGCATGCATGTTTTACTTGTTCTGGTGGAAATCATGTTATGAGTAGTCCAATGCAGGGACCTGTATTTTGAGGAACTGAAGCCTTTTGCCAAATATCCAAGTAAATGAACTTGGAAGTAGTCCAAGTAGTCTTCAGAGACTGCAGCCTGGCTGACACCTAGCCTGCAAACTTAAGAGAAATCCTGAGCCAGCATTGCAAAGCTAAGCTATCCTAGATTCCTAATTCTGAGAAATTATGTGAGATAAATGTTTATGGCTTAACATTAACTGCAAAGTATTGGGGATAATTTGTTCAGCAGTAGATAACTAGTATCTTTTGTCATAGGAATTTTAAATTTTGGTGTGATGAAAGAAATCAATATTTAATTTATGAATTTTTTTGTCAGATAAATTCTAGCCTTAAATTTATGAAGATACTTGTCTGTGTTTTCTTTGAAAGCCTTGTCACATGAATTCCTTTGTTATATTTTACTTTCATATGGGTTACAGTATAATAAGGTTTTATATTTTTTGTCAGATAATCTTGTGGAATTGTCAACAGTTAACATTTATAAATATTTTCTTGATTCTCTTGGGGTTTCTATGTAAAAAACATGTAATAAGCACATAATGATTATTTCAAATTTTTTCATTCTGCTGTATTTTAAAAATCACCTTTATTAAGATATTGTTTACATTAAATTAATCAGTTTTAAAGTTTTAATGAGTTTTGACATGTGTACATTATGTAATCAGCACTCTGATCATGACATAGGACATTTATATAACCCCTAAAAGGTCTTTCATCCCTCTTTGCAATTAATTGCCTCCCTCTGCCCTTAGTTCTTGGCAACCACTGATCTTCTTTTTAACACTATAGTTTTAACTTTTCTGAAGTTTCATATAAATGAACATACACTATGTGGTCTTTGTGTCTGGCTTATTTCACTTAATATAGTGTTTTGAGATTCCCACGTCAATGAGTATTATCAGTAGATCTTTCCTTTTTATTGCTGATTAATATTCCATGATATGGGCATACTACAGTTTGTTTATCCAAAGAAGATTGATGTTTGAATTGTTCCCAGTTGGTGGTTATGAACAAATCACCGAAGATGATTCAAATTCAAATCTTCATGTGGATATATATTCTCCTATTTCATGAATAAATATATAAAAGGATTTGTGCATCAAATGGTAAGTGTATATTTAACTTTACAAGACACTACTAAATGGCTTTCCAAAATGGTTGTATGTTCTGAATCTCCACCAGCAGTCTGAGTTCCAGGTGTTCCATGCCCTTGCCAAAATATGGAGAGTTTGAATTTTAACCATTCTAATGTGTATGTAGTGGTATTTCATTGTGGTTTTATTTACATTTCCCTAATGACTAATGATGTTGAGTGTCTTTTCATGGTTTATTTGTCATGTGTATATTTTCTTTGGTACATTAGCTATTTAAATCTACTGCTCATTAAAAAATGGTGTTGTTGGTATTCATATTATTGCATTATAAAAGATTTTTATATTTTATATTTACAAGTCTTTTGTCAAATGTATGCTTTGTACATACTTTCTCCCAGAATATGGCTTGCTTTTTTATTTTCTTTACAGTATCTTATTAGTGTCTATAAAATTTAATTTTGGTATAGCTCAATTTATCACAATTTGTGCTTTTTGGTCCTATATGAGAAATCATTGCTTAACCCAAAGTCACTAAGATTTATCTTCTTCTTTAAGTTTTATAATTTTAGTTACACTTAGATTATATTCTACTTCAAGTTAATTTTTGTAATTGGTGTGTGCTGTGATTGAGTGCATTTTTTTTTTTTTTTGTATACAGATAGGTGTGCCAGTACCATTTGTTGAAAAGACTTATTTCTCCTTTGAATTGCCTTGGCGCTGCTCAAAAATAAATTGATCGTAGATAGAGACGTGGGTGCATTTCAGGACTCCCAATTCTGCTTCACTGATAGGAGATAAATATGTATTTTTAAACTGTCAAAAGTATAAGAAGAAAATCAGAGAGGTCTCGTTAAGTTTTTGCTTACACAGTTTTATTTTTTATAATAATTTTTTATTATGTTAGTCACCATACAGTATATCCTTAGTTTTTGATGTAGTATTCCATGATTCATTATTTGCATATAACACCTAGTGCACCATGCAATATATGCCCTCCTTAATGCCCATCACCGGCCTATCCCAGTCCCCCACCCCCCTCCCCTCTGAAGCCCTCAGTTTCTTTCCCAGAGTCCATAGTCTCTCATGATTAATTCTCCCTTCTGTTTACCCCCCCTTCATTCTTCTCTTGCTTCTCCTACCGATCTTCCTGCTATTTCTTATGTTCCATAAATGAGTGAAACCATATGATAATTGTCTTTCTCTGCTTGACTTATTTCACTTAGCATAATCTCCTCTGGTCCTGTCCATGTTGCTGCAAATGTTGGGTAATCATTCTTTCTGATGGCTGAGTAATATTCCATTGTATATATGGACCACATCTTCTTAATCCAGTCATCTGTTGAAGGGCATCTCAGCTCCTTCCACAATTTAGCTATTGTGGACAATGCTGCTATGAACATTGGGGTGCATAAGGCCCTTCTCTTCACTACGTCTGTATCTTTGGGGCACATACCCAGTAGTGCAATGGCTGGGTCATAGGGTAGCTCAATTTTTAACTTTTTAAGGGACCTCCACACTGTTTTCCAGAGTGGCTGTACCAACTTGCATTCCCACCAACAATGTAGGAGGGATCCCCTTTCTCCACATCCTCTCCAACAATTGTTGTTTCCTGCCTTGTCAATTTTTGCCATTCTAAGTGGCGTAAGGTGGTATCTTAGTGTGGTTTTGATTTGAATTTCCCTGATGGCTAATGATTTTGAACATTTTTTCATGTGTCTGTTAGCCATTTGTATGTCTTCATTAGAAAAGTGTTCATATCTTATGCCTATTTTTTGATTTGATTGTTTCTCGTGTACTGAGTTTGAGCAATTCTTTGTAGAACTTGGATACCAGTCTTTTATCTGTAGTGTCATTTGCAAATATCTTCTCCCATTCCGTGGGCTGCCTCTTAGTTTTTTTGACTGTTTCCTTCGCTGTGCAGAAACTTTTTATCTTGATGAAGTCCCACAAGTTCATTTTTTCTTTTGTTTCTCTTGCCTTTGGGGATGTGTCATGAAAAAAGTTGCTGTGGCCTATGTCAAAGAGGTTGCAGTCTATCTTCTCCTCTATGATTTTGATGGATTCCTGTCTCACATCAAGGTCTTTCATGCATTTGGAGTTTATCTTTGTGTATGGTGTGAGACAGTGGTCAAGTTTCATTCTTTTGCATATAGCTGTCCAATTTTCCCAGCACCATTTATTGAAGAGACTGTCTTTTTTCCACTGGATGTTTTTTCCTGCTTTGTCAAAATTAGTTGCCCATAAAGTCAAGGGTCCATTTCTGGGTTCTCTATTCTGTTCCATTGGTCTGTGTGTCTGTTTTTGTGCCAGTACCATGCTGTCTTTGTGATCACAGCTTTGTAGTATAGCTTGAAATCTGGCAACGTGATGCCTCCAGCTTTGTTTTTCCTTTTCAACAATTTCTTGGCGATTCAGGGCCTTACACAGTTTTAAAAAATGTTTCTCTTTAATCTTTCTTGAATTCATAGTTGTCCATATTGTGATGTGAGACTCCTAAATTTTATTTCTTCTAAATGTATATGCGGTTAACACCTGTTATTTACTGACTAATTTTGCCTCTGATTTCAAATATCACCCTATCTGAACATTTATATCTGTATCTAGCTAGCTAGCTAGCTAGCTAGCTAGCTAGCTAGCTAAGCTAGCTATCTCAATCATACTTATATGCACACACACTAAGTACATGGATTTCTGTTTTTAGGGTGTCAGTTTTGTTTTATTGCTCTAGTTTTCTGTTTCTGTACCCAATATCATGCTGTTTTAATGTACATTACTGTAGTTCTGATTTATGGTAGAGCAAATTTTTAAAAAATATTCTTCTTTTTCATAAATTTCCTGGCTATCACTTCACATTTATTCTTCCAACTGATCTTTCTACATCTTGAAAAAGTATCTTGCTCCATGATTTTGTTCCTCAGTAGAGAACTGCTAACACTTTCCTTTTGAGAAAAGGTATGATTGATTTTTTTCAGCTTACTTACATTAAGAGAAAGAGACTCCGCAGGCTATAAAGGAATCAGGCAGAACAGGTTTGGGCATGTCTTCCCAGTGTAAACAGATCTGTCTACAGATGTGGTTCTGAAATAATGCGTTTAATAATAATACACTGTAATTAATGTGGTATCCTCTGGCCCCTTGGCCCCTCAGCATCCCAGGAACTGTAACTCAAAGTGTGTTTTCCAAAGCAAAGGGCAGAAGGGTTTAATAAAGAGCAGAACTGTAGAACAGCTTGATTTCCTACATCTTCTACCACAAGATTCAGAAATATTTTGTAAAGTATGTGAAACTAAAAGATGTTTCATATCTACTCAGAATTTCCTGATCATCTTCTGAGTGTGGGAGCTTCAGAGTCAATAACTGCAAATTGGTTTTCATTATTCCTTTTTCATCATTCTCCACTGACAGGTCTTAAGACCAATAGGAATTTTGATTGGTGTACTGAGTCTAAAATTTTCTGGCTTCTAACCAAACTTTAGGTATCATCTACAGTAATCTTTTGGGATGTGTTTTCTGCTACATGCTGTGCTACCTCTGATAATGATGGTTTTTATGGCTTGAGATTCCAGGGTATTAAATATGGATACATCTTTCTTCAGGATGGATGTCTACCATCATACACTGATGATCATCATGATGTGTCTGCGGAGGTCATCTACCTTTAGAGAAGGACACAGCTGTGCTGCCCTAGCTCTGTTAAGCTATAATCCTATTGGGGCCTATTGCAGGAAGAGCAAGACTTTGTGTAGGAATGACAATGGGTGGGGCTTACAAGGCCATGGTTTCAAAGATAGTGACAACATAATTTACAAATTCCAGATAGAATCTGGGTCCAGGAGGAGATTTTTTCCTGCTTAATACATTATTAACATTTTGTTTTCATTTCATATTATCTGCATAAGCATATTTTAGATATCAGAATAATCTATTTTTGTACATACCATAATACTTAATAATGCATACCATTTTCATATTTAACTATTTCTAATAATTTGTTCTTTTAAAAAAACCTGTTGAGTATATTCAAACATAGTGTTAGTTGCTTACCAAAAGTGTTTTACAATTTTCAGTCCCAGTAGCAAATAAGATATGAGACTATCAGTTTCAATATAACCTGTATCAGCATCATATTTTAATTGAATTTTAATTTAGTGAGTGAATATTATTTGTCATTTTATTCTACATTTTTGTTACTAGGAAGATCAAGCATGTTCATATACACTTATCACTTGTATAGTTTCTTTTGTTCAGAATATCACAAAAGCAATATTATTTAATCTAGATTTAGAAGGATGGGTGAGATTTTGCAAGATAAGGGAGAAAGGATATTCCTGACACAAAGTTCAACAGAAAGTTGAAAAGTCCACAGAAGTGTGTAAAATATGGGGTGCAAGTGTTTGCGAATACAATATATTAAGTATTATTTTGGTCTTTGTGTTTATTTTATTGATTTTTAGGAACTCTTTATATAACAGATATGTTAAGCATTTATATCTTAGCTGCTGCACAATTTTCCCTATTTTTTGTCCTTTTAAATTTCTCAAAAGATGTGTATGACAAAGTACTTTGTGAAATAGAAGTAATTTTTAAAATTTCTTTTATAAGATAGATTGATAATTTACTATTTCTGGACAATATTCTTATCTATGAGAATAAAGCCATACATAAAATGAGCAGAATATCTGACTCCGAAGAGTTTACATTCCAGTTGACTGGGATTGCAAAAGCTAAAATTAAATATATAATATGTCATATTATGATAATTGTTATAAAGAAAAATTAATCTGGGTATGGGGCCGTCTGGCTGGAGTACAGTGAGTAAGGGAAGAATGGAAGATGATAAAATCAAAGAAGAGCAGGAGGCCAAACTAAATGAATTAGAGACTTTTAGGCAAGAATTGGTTATTAACTGAGGAAGCCATTGGAAAGTTCTGAGCAGAAGTCATGTGATCCATCTTGCAGAATAAAAGGATTCCTATGGCTGCTATGTGGAGAAAAGTCTTCAGGGGAATCAAGGGTAGAAGTAGATAAATTAGTAGGAGGTTTTTTAATAATGTAGGAGAAGAGAAACTACACTGGCCCAAGGTAGTAGCTGTGAAGGTGCTAAGAAGTGGTCAGATTTTGTGTATATCTCAAAGGCAGAGCTGAAAGACTTGGTTTGGATGTGGTGTGTCAGAGTAAGAGGAGTGTTAGGAATAATTTCACAGTTTAAGGGAAGATGCTAATTAATTCAAAAATAGACTTGTGATTTATTGGAATGAAGAAAACGTCCATATTAGGATATTTGTGGTGCTGGGGAAAGAAAGTAAAAATTTGTTTTTGGACATGCATATTACACTTTAGATGCTTATTAGATATCACAGGAGATGTCAAGTAGAAAATGGGATGAGTCTTGGGTTCAGGGGAGAGGTCTGATTTGGAGATTGTTCACATATAGCCAACATTTAAAGGCATGGGACTAAATGAGATCACGTAAGGAATCAGAAGTTCAAGAACTCTGTGTGTTGTGTGTACCTTTATCAACTAAACAATTATATACTGTAATAAAATGAAACACAATGGTCCACATTGACTCCCTCTCAAAAGTTAATTAATATTCCTGCTATTTTCTATATTCAAGACAGGTACTCTCATAAAATTTAGCTATATGAAGCAATTTTAGAATTACAGAATTTTAAATTGGAGTGACCTTGGAGATAATTTTTTTTTATAATCAAGAAGTTAAAACTCAGGCAAATCATTTTCCTCAAGGTCATAGTGTAGAACACTTTGCACAACAGTATGATTTCATCTTTATGATTTTAATCCCCCTTGGAGATTTTAACATTTAAGGTTATATGTGATGTGGATGGAACAGAGATAAAAAGAGTTTGAAAGCAGACATGATGTTTAAATCTTTCAAGTCAGTGTTGTATGGGAGCCAGTCTTTAAGGGTTGGGTTAGTCATCTAGAAATAAGGTCCAGAATTAATATCTATAATGAGGTCCTTTTACTGGATTTCTAACCAATCTCATTTTGTTGTTCTTTATTATTTCTTAGATATGTCAGCAACCAGGTCACTTTTCCCTTTTGAAAAATAACTACATAACTATGATAGAAAATGTATTTTTTTCCCTTGGTGTTGGAGATACTAAGACATAATAGATGTCAGTGTCTAGTTATGTTTCACACTGTGTAAAAGCTACATTGGGTGAAAATTTATATGTAGAACAGACTGGATTTTTGGGTAACAAAACGTACGAAGAAAATTTAGTATGAAATTGATGTTAGTTTCAAACTCTTCAGGTTACCAGAGAAAATTAAAATATTTTCTTACTGTTTATTCGACTCCTAGGTAAGGGGCAGAGAACATATCTCTCTCCCTGTATTTCTCTACAAGGACTTTCATTCCATTCCCAAGCAGGGAATAGTTTTGGTATAAATTTTCCAGCTTCCACTCTGTTCATTTATCTTTCTGGGGAAAGCCCAGTGTCCATGGTCCCTCCATTGGATGTTGGTTAATGGTGCTTTTAAGATACAAGCATTGCCTCTCTCTCTCTTCAGGTGGCAAGCAAATGGCTCCAAGGTCACAACTTGGGGGAACATGATGGGAGAACTAAGCATACCAGAAGTCATGTATTTGGGTGAGTCATCTTTTATTTCTTTCATACTCTGTGTCTATCTCACAAGTTGGGGAGAATCCCTAGGGCAAGAGCTGTGATTAATTATACACAAATTTTTAACATCTCACATTATCCATTTATGTGCTAAATACCATACTTTTCTTGGAAATTCCGTAAGTGTGAGATTATTATTTAGTGGCTGGGCCAGAAGAGCACCAGGCATATCATCCCTCTTATGAGTCCTGGAGGAATGGATAAAGCGATATGGAGCAGCCAGAGTTTACAGAATCGTAGGGTTGGTTCTTATTTGACAGACATTGAACAGAAGAGTATTAGGGTGGAGTGAGAGAAAATCATGGCCAAAAGAAACATCTCAATGAAAATAATAGATTTGTTGAGTGCATTCTCTATATTAGTGTTGACTTTCTTGACTTTTGAGTGAAATATAAAAAATTCTGATGTTAGGAAGTTAGAACAAATTTTCCAAAGAAGTGGTTAGGGGCATGAGAACACAGAGGATAAAATGTTTGGTAACATTCGTGGCAACATCTGCAAGCAAATTTAAAATAAATTTTAAAAAAATAACAAAATAGAAACATTTCCTACTACTCTTACACAGACACATAATTTTAAACTACTTTACTTGAAAAAAATTATTTAAATTTGGGTTGATAGAGGTTGATAATTTCAAGAATGTGCTTTATAGCTCTAGTGGTTTTGAATTATGAGTACCCAAAAAAAGATTTTGAATATTTTGAGTTAGAAAATAATAGAATAATCGTTACCCATTTTGCATTCTTATTACTTAAAAATGTCAATTATAGGGCCTAAGTTGTACTGTTTTGTGGTACCATGAGGGCATGAGCAATTTGCCTAGGAAAAGAGTAAGTTGTTATTTTACTTTATAGTTTCCTACCTCAAAATATCAAGGATACTACTATATAGCATGTAGGCTTTGAGATTGGAAACTTCAAAGAGGTTTTTGAGTTTACTGTCTTCATGTCTTTGATTGTTGAATTGAAAGGGCTGTCTGTAGTTGGTATTGAGTGGGCAGTCACACCCAGAGGGCAGCTTACCCTCCATCTGGCAAAGCTCTTGGAACTTTAATATGTTGTCTGTCTGAAATAGCGATCTGTTCTTTTTTTGTGGGAGCAACCACTTTACAGCTCTTCCTCCAAAGTGACTACTATGTAATACATGATGATTCGTCATGAATGGTATAGCATGGCAAATTATTGTTGAAAGTCCTAGTATGCTGAGAAGAGCTTAAGAGTATATATGCAACATTTCCTCTGGAAACACAGAAATCTTTAATTTGTGTGAGCTAATAATTTTTCTTTTTCTTTTTTCCTAAAAGAAATCAGCATGCAGGAAAGGATTTGCCTTATAGGGGGAATCAAAAGTATGCAAAAATATTTAAAATGTAATGTTATAAATTAGTGTCTTAGAAGAATTTTCTAATTGTTGGTGTTATTGTCTAGTGGATAATGCAATGGATAGTTTAAGTGACAATTGGGAAGTGCAAGACATCCAAAAAGGAAAAAAAAAAAATTAGGGTAAAGAAAGGTTATGGCCAGCAAATGAGGAAAAAATGAAAACCTAAACAGCGTTCTTTTCTGGTTTGGATAATAGTAGAAAAAAAGAGACATGAATCCAGATTTAAAAAATAATATTATAATAGTGGTTAGTTATGCTTTATGGGTGGTTTTTATTGCTTTGACATCAGTCAACTGTTCCTTTGAATTTGACAAATGGAAACTGAGTTTGGGACACTTATTTTAAAATAAATATTTGCTTTTGTTACTTTTAAGTTTTATGTAATGGACTTTGATATGATTTAGTGAAAATAAATTGATGAATGAATGATGTTGTGATATCTGCTTGCATTCCGTGGAAGAAAACGGTATTATGAAGATAAGGTTATAGAAGCTGTTATCTGGATATTTATTTAGTTATAATTGAAAAATGATTGGACTCATGATTGATGCATTGTCTCATTTTAGCAATTTTTTGAGGAAATGTTTGAAAAAAATATTTACTTGGTTTTGAGTTATGTGAGTGTGGAAGGGTACAGATTTTTAATTTTTAAAGCAATCAAAAATACTTTTTTTTTCTCTTGCTCTTTTGTACACCATACCAAAAAGAACTTTATTTTAGGATTTAGAGCTTTCTAGGAGATTGGGCCTCATCAAGCATAATTTTTTGTAGGTAACTTCTAAGGGTAAAGATGTTGTAAGACATCTTGTTTTTTATAAAATACATGGTAACTTCACATGACTAGACTTATATAACTTTTAATGACTATGGAGTTTCAAAAACATATAGCATTATTTGATATTTATCTGTGGCTTTGTGCTACCTTTTTTTTTTTTTTTTTTTTT
>NW_024423453.1:20096748-20133944 GCF_017311325.1 Ursus maritimus | reverse complement strand
TTCCTTCCTTCCTTCCTTCCTTCCTTCCTTCCTTCTGTTTAGACTTGTTTAACATAGTGGTTTGGATAGCAACAGGAAATAGTTACAAAGAGAAATGACTGTGGAATCAGCAGAAATGGGTTTGAGGACTAGCTATATCATTTATTATCTTCCTGATAAGAGCAAATTACTTAATCTTTCCATGACTACACCTTGTTATCTTAGTGCCTAATGGCAGCCTAGAATTTCTAAATGCGAAGAGACCATGATCAAAATTTGGTTGGAGGAGGGGCCTCTGGAGGTTATCTTGGGACTGCACTGACAGAGAAAGCACATTTGTTTTTACTTAGGTTGTATGTTTGTTTGGGATGGACTGATAGAGATTATGGGGGATGCTTAATCTCTCCTAAATGACCCCTGGGCACAGCCACTATCAGGACCTAGCCCAGCATGCAGAATTTTGGATAACTCACAAACAGTGCTGTGTCCAGGATCACATGAGATATAATGGGAAAGGGCATATATATGTAGGCATACACACACACACATTTTATAATTACTTTTTTGGAAATCATAGTCTAGAAGGGCAAGTCACTTAAGAGCTTGGGGGAAAGTTCTCTTCCTAAGCCTAAACACTATACTTTTTTAGGAATCAGGTTTGTGGACCCAGAAGCCTCAGTTAGTTTCTTCTCAAATAGGGAGTAGTTGTATGATTCCCAGAGACCTGCTCTGAGTACATCATGTCTGGCTCATGCTAACTTCTCTCACAGGGGGAGAGATTTGTGAGGCATTTCACACAAAGCAATTCATTGTTTGAGCGACTCATTCAGGAAATTGCTTTTGCAGATCTGGTCTCTCATTTTTGTCCAATCCTCTTGTATCTCTCTAGTATGTCTCCTTCTCTGTATCTCTAAAAGAGCATATAATGATTTAATTAGTCATTACCTGAAAGGCAGATTTAAAATGTATAAACTGTGACTCAGATGTACAGAAATATAACTTTATTTTTCTGTAGCTGTGCCAAGAGCACTCTTTATGATGAATGCAGAAAATGCTTAATCTTGGCCACTTCCTCTTAGGTATCACAGAACGTAGAGCAATTCAGAACACAGTTACATGGCCAGTTGGGTCACTGAGCTCTTCAAGGGCAGTGAATATGCCTTAGGTCTGTATCTCTAGCACCTAGGAGATTATCTGAGAAAAGTAAGATTTTCAGTAAATGTTTATTCATGCGAAAGTATTCTTCAATTTTAAGTTTTTGATGTGCTCAGTATGACATACTAAATCACTATCAGAAAAATTTGCTGGCAACAGGAGATAGATTTTTCTACTTGAGTTTTAAATGTTAGTGACACTCAGGGCTGGGTTTCTAGGTTCTCTTCCCTTCTCATTCTAATACATTTTTCCCAACTGATCTCTATTCCTTTGCTTTCATTACCTTTCATATGCCACCAATGCCCAAATGAGTATCTCCAGGCCAGATCTCTCTTTTGAGTTGCAGACCCTTATATTCCGTGCCTATAGTCCTTTCTCCCAAATGAGACAGCATCTCAAATTGTGAAAGCTGAATTCATGGTATTAACCTCTAAATCTGCTTCTTCTCCAGTGTTCTGCAGGTCAGTTAAAAGTACAGCACTTCAATCCATTTGCACACCTATTAATTCAACAAGTCTCTACTGTGTGTCTTCAATGTGTCAGGAACTGTGGTAGATAAAAGGAATGCAGTAATGAATATTGAGATCATGGTTGCTTCCCTCACTGATTTTTCAAGTCTTTTCCTTATCTTTTACCCCTCATACCTAATCTATTACCACATTATATCATTCTGTAGAAGACATATTCACATAACCCTACTTCTCTCCATCTCTACTACTACTACCCAAGTCCAAGTCACCATTATCTAGTAATTTCCACGTCATCCCCATAAAGTTCTTTTTGTTGTACCCATTCCTCCTCTCCTCCTCCTCCTTTTTCTTCTTTTTCTTCTTCCTCTTCTTCTTCTTCTTTTTTTTTAAGCTCTACACTCAATGTGAGGATTGAACTCATGACCCCAAGGAACAAGAGTTGTGTGCTCTACTGACTGAGCCAGCCAGGCGTCCCTTGTTGTACCCATTCTTAACCCCACTTCTGTTCATTTTTTTCACTGCAATTATGGTAAAATTCCTCAGAGTCAGTCCTTATAACCTCATTCTATGGACTAACATTAGCCAGGAGCTTCCCATTACTCCTAGAATGTGTATAATCCTTAACATGACCCATAAGGACATGAAGAGTTTAGACACTAGTTATCTCTCCACTTTGGTCTTCTGCAGTGTTCCTCTTCCCTGTCTATGACAGAGCCACATGGTTTCTTATGGGGCCTTGAGGGGTTATACTCAATGAACTGCCTTCCCATTCCTGGACTTTTACCTGTGTTATTTCCTACTTGGAAAGTTCACTGCCCACTGCTCCTTGCTTCCAGCAGGGTAGCGCTCATCCTCAGGGACAAATCCTAATAATGCTTTTTATTCAGTGTCATTCCTTTGACATACTGCACCCTCCATGATAGCATGTCCTTATCTATTTTATCTATACTCAGCACTAGCACAGCCCTTGGTACACAGCAGCTGTGTGATAAATATCTGTTGAACGGATAAATGAATTAATGTTAAATATTCACATTCCTGATTCTCAACATATGATTCCTGTTTAAATCCGAGTTCACTAAATCCTCTCTATTCAGTGATTTTGTATCAGGATAAAGACTTCCCCAGTTAAAGAAAGACAAATATCATATGATTTAACTCATATGTGGAATTTGAGAACCAAAACAAATGAACAAAGGGAGAAAGAGAGAGAGGGAGAGAAAGAGGCAAAGTAAGAAACAGACTCATAACTAAGGAGAGCAAACTGATAATTGTCAGAGAGGAAATGGGTCTGGGATGGATGAAATAGGTGATGGGGATTAAAGACTACACTTAATTGTGGTGAGCAGTGAGTGATATATAGATTGTTGAATCACTATATTGTACCCCTGAAACGAATATAACACTATATTGACTATATCCTGAAATGAATATAACACTATATTGACTATACTGGAATTAAACTAAAAAACTTTAAAAAACTTTATAAAAATAAACTTAATAATAAACTTAATTAAAAACTTAATAAAAATAAATAGAAAGAAAGAAAGAGAAAAAGACTTCCCATAATTCCTAATGATTTTCAGACAACTCCAGAAAGGGAAGATGGTGAGAAAGTCTAACAAGTTCACGTTTATAGCAGTTCATTCTGATTTAAAAATTTTTTCATTTTTATGTTGGTCAAAGCATATTAAATGGCTTGGTGTAAGATCTCTGCCCAACAAAAGTGTCCTTCACTGACTAAGATGATTACATGAGCTATTTTTCATTCCTGGTATTTCTTAATGTATCTTCTACCTTTTGAGACCTAGACATCCAGGGCTTTAGAGGGAAGGAAACACCTCTACAAGGACAAAGGAGTCAATTTTCAGCTTTTGGCATCTGAAATAGGTTTTTGAGGCCAATTCCAGTGAAAAAACATTGAGAAACCCAAATATTTCATTTGAAAAGGCCAAAATGTGTTGAGAGAAAAGAAGCCAAAGCTGAAAAACAATAATTGGAATACTGTAAACTCATGGTGAGGAAGACATAGGAAATGATACAAGGGCAGTTTTCTATCCAGGAATAAGGAAAGACCTTCTTGAACTGGGGAAAGTAATTCTGGAAAGGGGAGGAGAACAAGACAGGTGGGTTGTAAGGACTTGTAGGCACAGGGACTCCCCTCATCCTGGTAGTCTGCCCTCTCCCCTCTTGGTGTTACAACCTAAGAGACTGGACAGGGATCAGCAAACATATATTTGAATCCTAAAGCAAAGGAAATAAACACTTCTTGCATGGAACGCTGGGGAGAAGAAGTCTCTAGAGGGCTTCATGTCACATGGATTGGCATAGTATAACAGGAATGGCAGTATGATGGGCTTGAGCAGCTGAAGGAACTGAAATACAATTTTCTGTAGCCAAAATAGCAAATAGGAGATTCAGAAGTTCACATATGTTCTAGTGGAAGTCAAAAAAGTTTGAGTTCTGATGGACTGGAAGAGACCTAGATTCAAGTTTGGAGGACACAGAGTATGGTAGACATCACAACTGGAGGCCATGGCAAGAATGACATTATGATGCTAGCACGCATCCTAAGGAAATGGGTAACCTAGTTATATCAGGAAGAAAACAGAGGGATAAGAAGCCAATACTCAAAGACCAAGCAGGGTGAGATGATAGAGTTGAGGCCAACACAGATCTAGAAAATGAAAATCCACTCTTTTACTGCAAGGATGCTATATAATGTTCCCTTAATACCCAGATATCATTCCAGGGCTGAGGAGAAGTGAGGAAAGAACCCACAACAAAGAAGCATAGCCTTGAGGGGGAGTTTGAACCTTGACCTGGCTGAGTTTACGACCTAAATTAACTGGCACAGCAAACCAAAAGTGAAGGGACTAGCTTGTATAGTATGATGATTAAGATCTTGGTCCTGGAGCCAACTTGACTGGGACCAAGTCCCAGATTTGCCCCTTACTAATGATGTAACTTTGCACAAGACCGTTTCTCTGTGCCTTAGTTTTCTCACTTGTGAGGACTGATACATGAATGTTGTAAAGTGCTCAGAACAATGCCTGCTGCATGGTAAGCACTTAGTGTCGGGTTACTCCAAAGACATACAGGAAAACTGTAAAGTGAAGGTGGAAGGTTTTAGTTGGGATAAGTTTTGTGAATCAAGATTTTATTATTCCTATGAAGTTTGGCTAGGCCAATTTCCATTCTTCCAAGGGCTAAGTACTCTTTCCTGAGGTCATTGCTCTTCCTATGAAAAGTAAATACGTCATAGGTTAACTGCGAATGCAACTGACAAAATTTCTAGTTAATTTTCTCTTGTTGATTATGCTTCTGTAGGAAATAAAATCTAGACACTGAATTAGAAATAAAAAAATCAATAGAATTTCCTGTAAAAGTTTTACCATTAACTCCCCTTAGAAGATGTATGTTAATCATGCATTTGATTATGTGGTTTTATTCCTCTCGTGCACTGTGACATTCAATGCTATTTTAATTTTAGTACAATGTTACATTATTTTCCAGTGTACAACGTAGTGGTTCAGCTTCTCTATAGGTTATGCTATGCTCCTTATACTGTGCTCACCACAAGTGTAGCTACCATCTGTCACTATACAATGTTACAATATCATTGACTATATTACTTATGCTGTGCCTTTTTCCCCCCATGACTTAATCATTCCATAACTGGAAGCCTGTATTTCCCACTCCCCTTCTCCCATTTTGCCCATCTGCCATTTTTTTAAAAAATTCTACATATGAATGAAATAATATGGTGTTTTTCTTTCTCACTCTGACTTATTTCACTTAACATAATACCCTCTAGATCTATCCATATTGTTGCAAATGGCAAGATCTCATCCTTTTCTGTGGCTGCATAATTCCACTATATAATCCATGCCATACCTTTCTTATCCATTCATCTATTGAGGACACTTAGGTTGTTTCAGCGCTGTTGTTTCTTATCCTAAACCTATTGTGTTTTTACTAAATGAAAAGACATGTAGGGAGATTATTCTTTTTAACCAGTGTCACTAAGGTGGTTTGTCAGGCATTATGGTAAACTCTGATGTGGGCTCTGGATATATCAAAAAGGAAAAAAAATGTCTCTTGCCTGAGAAGCTCATCTGTTTAAATACAGGTCAGTGTAGCATTGTAAGTTTTATAATAAGGTGCCATGTTCATGTAGGGTAGTGAAATGTGCGTGAATGTGGTTATCTATTATCTGTGTTTTCTGTATATTCCTTTCTTTTTTCAGTTTTGGAATAAAATTTTCCACAGTTTCTCTAAAGTTTCTAACTTTGCTGAAGTTCCCAAATTTCCTAAAACTTGATGGATTGAAGTGACTGTAAAGAAGCTCCATTCTTGTCCACTAACTTGGAGATTCTACTCTCATCCCTTTTCTGTTTCATTTTTCAACACTTCACCCAAATCCTGAGAATCTGCAAAGTTTCAAGGGTCAGGATACTGAAGAAATCTTGGAATAGTCTTTAACATAAGGGAAACTTTTGATATCTGTTAATAAAATGCCTCACATATTTTAGTTTAATTGACTCTTGCTTTTTTTTTTTTAAAAAGAGTGGGATTTAGGAACATAATTTCCAAAACCTTCACTATGCAAAGATGAACATCTGGCTCTTCCTGATGCTGTCCCAGGGAGAGTTGGGGTTCATTCTTTGAGATCCAAGAATAGGCATTCATTTCATTTGTGTCCAACACCTCTGCTGTTGGTGAGGGCTTATGTAAATAAAATGGATTCACACTGACTAGTGACCAGGAAGATCCTGCTTTTTTCACTGCCAGGCTTTATCAGAGTCCTTGCATTGGATCCTACTCTTTTTTTCAGACCTTTATAAAACAGATGACTTCTGCTGTTAGAAAAGGCAGCAATATAGATCTGTTTATTATCTCAGGTTGGTCAACTACTAATCACCAGAGGGTGAGTCTCACCCACCTACCTTCTAAACAATGGGTCAGATACTCACTAAGACCCTCTTTTCAAGTAGAAACACCTATTTCCATGACAGAGCAAAAATAAGCTGCTTCATTCCATTTTCAACAATTTGAATCAGTATGTTTCTTTTAATGGTGAACAAGCAAAAAATGTTTTTTTTTTTCCCTCAAATTCTTTTTTTTTTTTTTTTCAAGGCACTTACATTGAGGATTTTTAGGATGATTACCACAAAGAAAAAATGATCTCAAAATCTATTTTGATAACTGTAATAGCTCAATTAAGAGGAGAAAAGATTAACTTCTGCGTTTTTGTTTTGGTAGGAAGCATGGATTTCTATTTTTTTTACGAAGGGGGAGGGTCAGAGGGAGAGGGAGAGAGAATCTTAAGCAGGCTCCACACCCAAGGCAGAGCTGGACTTGAGACTTGATCTCACAACCCTGAGGTCATGACCTGAGCCGAAATCAAGAGTCAGATGCTTAACCAACTGAGCCACCCAGGCACCCCCCCTTTTAAAAAAAATTCCATTAATAAGCACATTAATAAACCTATTCAGGCAAGGAATACAACTATGTGATGCTGTGCCCCTGTCTTGTGCAGCAGTAATGTCTGAACAGATCAAATCTGAAAGTACTGGGGACAGAGTCAAACTAAATTTAAATATAAGATGGTTTAAGATCTGCCCATCAATTTAACTTGGAATGTAAGAGGTGGGAGTAAATTTAGACTTCTCTGCTCACAGCTTCTTATTTCAGTTACATATTGAGTAAGGTAGCATTACATATCTTTGAAACGAGGGAGACTAGAAGGATCTTTGAAGATTCGGGTTTAAGGCACTATAATCCCGTAATTACTTAACCTTTGAGGGACTAAGAGAAGTAAAACAACTGTGATGCAAATTACACTATTATCACTTTACACTAGTGGAATTTTAGAGCTTGAAGTCGTTTTTATACCTAGTATCTCCTTTTGGCCCAGTGTATGTTGTTATCTAGACAATCTTGAACTCATGAGTTATGTCCTATTGATAAAATTGTGTATCAGTGGAGGCTTCACAGCTCTTACTGGCAACATCCCAGTGCCTTATAAATCTTAAGGTAAGGAAGTCATCTTTATTACCAAGGTTAAGTGCCTTTGAATGTATTGCTGTTACCTGTACTTTTTGGAAGTCCCAAAGCCCTTTTGAGAAAGTATAGAAAATCATTTTTTTGTTGTTGTTATTCTTGTATATGCTATATTAAGATACCAGTTTGCTTCATAGAATTAAAATATAGTGTTAAGCCTCTGAATCTTAACATTTTATACTAATTTACTAAGTGACTACAAGCTATATTTACCTTCTATTTTGTTTCTTAAAACTTTAGTTTTCTTTTTTGATCTCTTTTTGAACTCCTATGTCCCTGACAAAATGTGAAGTTAGATGTTGGTTCAGAACCAACGCAGCTTTTTAGGAATGGATAGATTAATAAAGATGAGAAGAGATTCATTAGTAATTATGACTGAAGGCCTATGGCATTCTTCTGTTGATTCATATGAGCCTGCTTTACATTGACAAGAATTATAAATAACGATTTTATGATGAAATTCAGGACAGTATACTTTTGATGGGCTTGTTAGGTGATACCTTGAAAAGTTGTAAACATGGCGCTGAGCTACAACAGGCAGTTTTCACTGTGAAATACCTGTTTCCAATACACTGCCCCTTACTTCTTCCTCTTTTCTTCCTGAACTATAGAGTTGCTCCTCATACCATTTTCTCATTCCCTTTCTGGTATAATGAGTAACATATGGCAAATATCAGTGTTTCAGTGCAGCTGAGGTGACTTGCCAGATTTTCGTGTTTGTCTGTCTCCTGTATGGTTACTTTTACATTCTTCATCCTGTTTCACAAGTAGAAAAGACACACCAATGGATACCAACATTGGCACCTATAGATCAGGTGTTGGGCTGGTAACCCCCGTGGTGAGCAGTTTTCATATCCCTCTGTCCTGAATCAGTGCAGGCAAGGGAATTTGAGCAAGAGCCAGGACATGTGGCAGCCCTTAAGTTTCTTCCAAATTTTATAAGCTCGGAGTCTAATGTGGAGTCCACCCTCCTCTCATGGCCTTGACATCATAGAATTTACACTACCACTCTGCCCTTGAAACTTGGAAATTGCCTATTATCCAGGTCATTGGAAGAGTTTGCTTATTGATTTTGAAGCTGCTATTTGGTAACAATTCAATGTGTGGTGTAGAGACCTCATCTTCCAAATCCTGTGCTGTGTGCTCTCTCCTACACAGCAGGGCGTAATTTTGCTTGTGGTATATGCAAGCACCTTTTTCCAGCATGCTCTCATCTAAGCATGCTTTTCCTTGTGCCAGACACTATTATGCTCTATCAATTTAATATTCTCAAGGCTTTAGTTATGTGGCTGTGCCAGGTATGTCTAATTTTTCTGTTCATCTAAAAAATAGCTTTATCTTAGTATAAATAGAATGCACATTTGGAGATGGAAATACACTGTTCATTAGGTATACCAGTACAAACCATTGGCCTCTGGCCATGCTTCTCTAATGGTGTAATTTCCATACCCCCAGGGATATGGTTATGTATCCTCTCTTTATTTTGAAGGCCATAATTGTAAACACATGTCTTTGACTGAATACCTTATATCAATAGCCTTCATCCATTCTGCCAGAAGACGTGCACAGTGCAATGCAACATCAAAGGAAACCCAATGAAATGTTGGTCTATTATTTGAGATATATTTGGGCTAGGCTCATAGTAACTTACTGCTAGATTTGAAAACCAAACCTTAGGCTAAGGCTGAAAGGTTTTAGGGGAGCAACCTGAGTACTAAATAGATGAGATAAAAAATTACAGAGTAAAAAGATTTCATTGTAGTCATCTGCATGGCAAAACCACAAATCTCATACACATAAGCCAGGGTCTATTATCAGTCACATGCATTTAGTTTATTTACAGTATAATTTCCCAGATCTGTCTGAACAAATTTGTGAATTTTCAGTGAGAAAGTTTTTCTGGTCTCTGTATTTACTTTCATTTGTGAATCTGTGGCCTTGGTATGTTCAATAAAAGCTAGTTAGAAGTAAACACACACCAAATTCTCTAGTGGTCACTTGGCTCTGCATGAGTTTTAAAAGTTTATTGATGATTGATCACTCTGGATATTGTTACAGTCTTCTTTCATGTACAAATGTACTCCTAAACAACACCCTACTAAATTATTTTCTTAAGAGAAAAAAAATCTAGTAATAGTGAATAGTAAAACTGAAATATATATTTCACAGTTATGTAAAAATCAGTGATTCTGTTTTCTCTGTTTCATGTTATAAATTTTTATATTAGATAATGTGGCTGTGCCAAAACAATTCAAGAATTTTAAGAAATATTTTTTTTCTGAATTTTATCGTTCGAATCATGAAAACTAAAAATCTTCTGTTTTTGGAGTTTTATTTATTTTGTTTGGAACATTCTTGTAGAATTCCAGTAAATCTGCAATATTCTATGGAAGTCCTGTCTCTAATATTAGTGCTCTGTGCTGTAGAGAGGTTCTCTGGGAACCTTTCTAACAGCAATGTAGAAGTTAGAGTTTAATGGCATGCTGACAATTATGTGGAAGAAGGTGGGTGTGATGCCTTCATGATTGGTGCCAGAATAGCAGATGTCATGAGCCTTTGTTCATGGGACACATTTGTGTCAGCTGGCCATATTATGTTACGCAAAAGAGGCTGAGACCTTATTCCCCAGCTCTTACCCCAGCACGTATGATTTAAGAAAGGTCTCTTTTAACCAAGAGGAAGGCATTTTTAATTTGGAAAATGACTTCAGAATGATTGACATTCATCAACTAACATACCATATTTTCCCAAATGCCTAATAATGTATTTTTACTAATATGAAATTGGGATGAGTGACAAATGTTTTTGAGGATATAATCACATTGTGGCTAAAAAGGATAATGCACACATAATTTAGTTATAATAGAGAAAAATATTTTAAAAATCTAAGTAAATTTTTAAGAAATTTAGGGGGACTCACAAGATGATTAAATTTGAGGCACTAATACACCCAGCAAAACTCATAAGTCCTTGCATCAATGTTTCCTTAAATTTTTCATGTAATGGCACCCACATAAAATGATACTAACTCTATGCCACACTAGAGTAAAAAGACAAAGCTACTAAGATCAAAGATGGGGGTGGAATGCTGTTTGTTTGCCCTAAAAGATGAGGGGATTGATAGCTGTGTGCGTCTTTAGATCGTACATTTCTTTCTTTCCTTTCCCTTCCCTTTTCTTTACTTATTGTAATTTGTTTCAGATCAAGGGAAACAAGGAGAAAAGGAGACACACTTTTTATTCTTGGATTTCCCAGGGATTTCAAGGAATATAAATTCAGGGCAAATTATTCTCAATTTTAGACTTTCTGTTTCAATTAAAAGGCTTTCTGTTACTTTGAAAACAAATGGAGTTTATTTCTTTAAAACAAATCTAACTATGCTCTGGTGAGTGCACAGTGTCTAATAGAATACCATTGGGCTGATTAATATTTATATTATAGAAATTGATGTTAAAAACAAGTTAAACTAAAAGTTGGAAATGAAAATAATGTGCTGAAAGGTTTGCAGTAAATTTCAGTTTCACTTGCCCCAATTTTAATTGATGCTGTATTTCTTGGTATATTGAATAATAAACATAAGCAGTTCATTCTTGGCTAGGTGACCTTTAACCTTGCACATAATGTATTAATTCCAGTGTGTCAGTTCTTACAGATATCTGAAATCCTCCCTTTCATTTCTTTCTTTCTTTCTTTACTCCATTACTTTCCTCAGTCTCTTCTGATCTTCTTTCTTTCCTCCCTTTTTTCTCTTTCTTTTTCACAGAAAGAATTTCTGAATTTTAAAGCCAGTCCCTGAAGACAAGAGCAAAGGCCTAGCATTTGAAATGTGGTACATGCAGGGGAATCATGGTAGATATGGCAGTTTTTATGTTTCTCTCTCTTTTTTTTTTTTGTCTTTTTATTTCAGAAAGTTAAAAAATGTTGAGTTCATTAAGGATGACTTTCATGTGGTTACCTTCTGTTGTAATAAAAAATTTCATAAAGATGGAAAGCCATCTAGAAATGGAGTTTAATTTAGATTATGAATCAGGTTAATGTTTTCAGTATATGTTTTAAATATCAAGTTTGGATTTGTTCGGTTTCTGTTCTTCAAACATTTTACATTTAGCAACCTCTAGAAGTTATAATTCATTTATTTGATTTATAAAATGTACTCATCACCCAGGCCCGTGGGCATATTTACAACAGTGATGCAAATTTAATTAATACAACATTGCTTGGTTTTTCCCCAGCAAGTGGATTTCCTCACCTCCCTCCTATAGCCACCATGAATCAGGAGAAGAGCCAGTTGGAACAGATGAACCATGCAACTGGGCTTTAAAGGAGAGATTCAAATTGTTGTTATACCAAGAAGGAAATGACTCTGTACAAAATATCTTTCTCTTGCTGGTCAGGTGGATAGAATCTCCAAGGATGTGCTAATTGACCCACACAGCTAAGGTTATGATGTCCCTCATCCCCCTGAAAAAGAGCTAGGAGAGCAAAAAAATTTTCTTTTTTTTATAATACTTGATAATTTTATAATATTAGATTGCAGGGGGCATGAGCAGCCTACATAGTCAATGGATTTTGCTTTTTTTTTTTTTTTTCCAGATTTCAAGTTATCATGCATGCAGGGTAAAATAATGGTTAAATGCTGAAGCTGGAGCCATTGTGCTTTGGCTTAAATTCAGATCTTTCTAAGGTTTTTCATCTGTAAAATGAGGATATAATGGCGTCTAATTCACTGGATTATTGTGTGGATTCAGTGAGAGAATGTGTACAAAGTCTCTCTAACAGGAATGGCACATAGAAAGAGCTCCATAAAAATTAGTTGTAGTTTTTCATGGAATTTATAATTAGAGAGTTCTCTGCCACGGAGGAGGCCTAAGTGACCAGTTTTTGGACTCTACAACTCATGCTTCCATCATTAAAATGTTTTCCCAGATTGATGAATATTAATGAAAGTTTCTGGAGAAACTCATTGTGGTACTACATGTACACTGAGCTGGTTCTTACGAGGATTTTAATGCAGTGTTTGAAGTGGTGTTGACAAAACATGAACCTAAAATCTCTCCACCACACTGTATGGGTGAGTAATACTGATCACCCTCATGAGCAATTTGCAACATTTCCATTTACCCAATAAGAGAGAGACATTGTATATATGGAGAAGTATTCCATTAATTGCTCACAATAGGAATGAGTTTCATAAAAAGATAATTTGGGGGTTTTGGAGAATATAGTAATAAGAAAAACTTTGGAGGATATTTTGTCCTATGAAATTTTATTTTTTTCTGAGGCAGACACCACTGGGTGAGGACGTAGGATACATATTCTCTTCTATTCCCAACATTTCCTATCTAGCTCCATTTTGTGTCTGCAGGGATACACATCTGATTCAAAAGAGCCCTCTCAGCTCTACAGGAATTTGTGGAAAATGAGCCTATCCTCAGACCCAGTCTGTGGTTGAACTAGTAGTACCCGTGGGAATATTGGGGCAGGAAGGAGGTGTTCACTACAGCATTTATGACCTTGTTACTTATCTTTTGGTTCATTTAGACCAGTTATTAGATCCTATTTCAGCATTATTTGTCTAGAAGGAAAAAATTAATCGAATAATCGTGGTTTTGATTCCTTAACTCCAAAATAATTTAGTTAAAAATAGAAAATTGCTTTTTAGCTTAGGATGTAACACAAGCCTCATGTTGTCTGATAATCTTTGGAATTTTATGCCCGTGTGGATTCCCTAACTTTTAAATTTTTAGGAGGAGTTAAGATGGGGAAGGAGTAGGGGACCCCTTTTTCAGCCGGTCCCCTGAGTCGAGTTGAATAGGTACCAGACCAGCCTGAACATCCAGGGAATCAGCATGAGATGCAGGAAGATACATCTGGATCTCTACAAATGAACATCTCCAGCGCTGAGTATTGAGGTAAAAGCGGGGAGCTGTGAAACCGCGCACAGATATCGGAAGATAAATGGAAGGGGGAGGGAGCCGCCGCATTCGGGCGCCGGGAAGCAGCAGCCACCTGCACGGGGGAGCGGGCAGACTTGCGGACCTGGCACCCTTGAGAGAGCAGAGTGAGACTGTGAGCTGGGGAACCTGCGGCACCAGACTGAAACGAAGCTCCGGTGTGCTCATTGGAACCAGACTGAGACCGGGAGCTCCGGGAGCGTGTAGGGGCTGCTGGCAGCTGGCGGTGTTACAAACACAAACGACAGAGATGTGCCGGCCCTGGAAGTGAGGGCTGGGACACTGGGTGTGGGGCGCACATCTGGGGATGCTGCAGGGTTGAGCAGCACCAACAGTAACAGAGTTAAAGTGGCCAGAACATCAGTGGAGAACGGTCCGCGATCCCTCTGTTCTGAGACAGAGGCTGAGATTCGGCCACTGCTGCTTTGACTCTCAGAAGAGGCACAGCAAACCGCCAGGGAAAGCCGCCAGAGAACAAAAGCCTGGAAATACCGGCTCACAGTGTGCCCATCCCCATCCCCCCTCACAAGGGACACGGAGCCTCTACCCAAACAGGGTTGCCTGAGTATCGGCGCCACAGGCCCCTCCCCCAGAAGGCAGGCTGAAAAATCAAGAAGCCCACATCTCTAAGATCCCTGTAAAACAAGGGCGCACGGCCTGGGTCCCGGTCAATAATTTGGGCTCTGGACAACCCGAACCTCTCCTCATCAGAATGACAAGAGGGACAAATCCCCCCCAGCAAAGAAAAGACAATGAGTCTGTGGCCTCTGCCACAGAACTAATGGATATGGATATAAACAAATTATCAGAAATGGAATTCGGAGTAACAATAGTCAAGATGATGTGTAGACTTGAAACAAGTATTAACGAAAATGTGAATGAGAATATAGAATCTCTAAGGGTGGAAATGAGAGCGAATCTGGCAGAAATTAAAAATTCATGAGCCAAATGCAGTCAAAACTAGAGACTGGGAGGGTGAATGAGGCAGAAGAACGTATCAGCAAATTGGAGGATGGGTTAGTAGAAGAGAAAACTAAAATAGAATCTGGACTTAAAAAAATCCACGCTCATGAATGTAGGTTATGGGAGATTACTGACTCAATGAAATGTTCCAAAAAAAAATCCACGCTCATGAATGTAGGTTATGGGAGATTACTGACTCAATGAAATGTTCCAATGTCAGAATCATCGGCATCCCTGAGGAGGTGGAGAAAAACAGAGGTCTAGAAGAGATATTTGAACAAATTGTAGCTGAAAACTTCCCTAAGCAAGGGAAACAAACATTATGTCCAAGAGGCAGAGAGGACCCTTCTGAGCTCGACAACGTCAAAACTACGCCACGCACGTCATAGTGCATCGCAAATATCAGATCTAAAGATACAGATAGAAAGTGGCCAAGGCAAAGAAATTTCTCATGTACCAAGGCAAAGGTATCAGAATTAAGTCAGACCTGTCTACACAGACCTGGAATGAGAGAAACGGTTAGGGGAGCATTTTTAAAGCTCTTTCAGAGAAAAACATGCAGTCAAGGATCCTTTATCCAGCAAGGCTGTCATTCAGAATTGATGGAGAAATAAAGACCTTCCAGAATCGCCAGTCATTGACCAATTTCATAACCACGAAACCAGCCCTACAGGAGATATTAAGGGGGGTTCTATAAAAGTAAAAAGGCCCCAAGAGTGATACAGAACAAAAGTCACAATCTATAGAAACAAAGACTTTACTGGCAACATGGCATCATTAAAATCATCTCTCTCAATAATCAGTCTCAATGTAAATGGCCTAAATGCTCCCATAAAGTGCCACAGGGTTGCAGATTGGATAAAAAGACATGACCCATCCATTTGCTGTCCTGGAGACTCATTTTGAACCTAAAGATACATTCAGACTGAAAGTAAAGGAATGGAATACCATCTTTCACGCCAGTGGACCTCAAAAGAAAGCTGGGGTAGCAATTCTCATATCAGACAGATTGGATTTTTAACTAAAGACTATAGTTAGAGACACAGAAGGGCACTATATCATTCTTAAAGGATGTATCCAACAAGTGGATATGACAATTATAAATATATATGCCCCCAACAGGGAAGCAGCAAGTTACACAAGCCAACTCTTAACAAGCATAAAGAGACATATAGATAAAAATACATTAATAGTAGGGGACCTCAACACTCCACTGTCAGAAATAGAGCACCCATGCAGAAAATCGACAAAGAAATAAGGGCTTTGAATGCCATACTTGACGAGTTGGACCTCATAGATATATATAGAACACTACACCCCAGAACCAAAGAATACTCATTCTATTCCAAATCCCATGGACCATTCTCAAGAATAGACCATGTTCTGGGTCACAAAACAGGTCTCAATCGATACTAAAAGACTGAGATTATTCCCTGCATATTCTCAGACCACAACGCTTTGAAATTGGAAATCAACTACAAGGATAAATGTGGATGAAACTCAAACACTTGAAGACTAAGAACCATCCTGCTCAGGAATGACTCAATAAACCAGGAAATCAAAAATCAATTTAAACAATTTATGGAGACCAACGAGAATGAAAACACAACTGTCCAAAACCTATGGGATACTGCAAAGGCAGTCCTAAGGGGGAAATACATAGGCATCCAAGCCTCACTCAAAAGAATAGAAAAATCTAAAATGCAGTTTTTATATTCTCACCTCAAGAAGCTGGAACAGCAACAGAGGGACAGACCTAATCCACGCACGAGGAAGCAGTTGACTAAGATTAGAGCAGAAATCAATGAATTAGAAATCAGGAGTACAGTAGAGCAGATCGTCAGAACTAGAAGCTGGTTCTTTGACAGAATCAATAAAAAATTGACAGACCGCTGGCAAGACTCAAAAAGATAGAGAAAGGACCCAAATTAAGAAAAATATGAATGAAAAGGAGAGGTCACGACCAACACCAATGAAATTGGAAGGATTATTAGAAACTTTCATCAACAGCTTTATGCCAATAAATAAAGCAATTTGGAAGAGATGGAGGCCTTCCTGGAAACCTATAAACTACCAAGACTGAAACAGGAAGAAATTGATTTTTTAAACAGGCCAATTAATTATGAGATTGGGTCAGTGATAAACAACCTTCCAAAAAACAAAACTCCACGCCCGGACGGTTTTCCTGGGGAATTCTGCCAAACATTCAAAGAAGAAATAATACCTATTCCCCTAAAGCTATTTCAAAAATAGAAACAGAAGGAAAGTACCAAACTCATTCTATGAGGCCAATATTACCTTCATCCCCAAACCAGGAAAAGACCCCATCAAAAAGGAGAATTACAGACCAATTTCCCTAATGAATATGGACGCCAAAATCCTCAACAAGATCCAGGCTAATAGAATCCAACACTACCTTAAAAGGATTATCCATCATGACCCAAGTGGGATTCATCCCTGGGATGCAAGGGTGGTTCAACATTCGCAAATCGATCGGTGTCTTAGATTTTATCCAGAAAGAAAAATTCAAAAATCATATGATTCTCTCAATAGATGCAGAAAAAGCATTTGACAAAATACAGCATCCTTTCCTGATTAAAACCCTTCAGAGTGTAGGGATAGCAGGTACATTCCTCAATCTCATAAAAACCATCTATGAAAAGCCTACAGCAAATATCATTCTCAATGGGGAAAAGCCGGAAGCCTTTCCCTTAAGATTAGGAACACGACAAGGATGCCCACTCTGCCACTATTATTCACAACATAGTACTAAAGTCCTTGCAACGCAATCAGACAACAAAAAGGGATAAAAGGTATCCACGTTGGCAAAGAAGAAGTCAAAATGTTCTCTTCGTAGATGACATGATACTCTATATGGAAAACCCAAAATCCACTCCCAAAGTATTGAAGTTATAGAGACTCAGTAGTGGCGGGATACAAAATCAATGCTCAGAAATCAGTTGCATTTCTATACACAAATAATGAGACTGAAGAAGAGAAATTGGGAATCCATCCCATTTACAATAGCACCAAAAACCATACATTACCTTGGAATTAACTAACCAGAGACGAAAGGACCTATATTCTAGAAACTATAAATCACTCTTGAAAGACATTGAAGAAGACACAAAAAGATGGAAAAATATTCCATGCTCATGGATCGGAAGAATTAACATAGTTAAAATGTCCATGCTACCCAGAGCACGTCGACACTTTCTGGGTCTATCCCGATCAAAATACCGTGACATTTTTCAAAGAACTGGAACAAATAGTCCTAAATTTGTATGGAATCAAAAAGGCCCCCGAATCACCAAGGAACTGTTGAAAAGGAAAAACAAAGCTGGGGCATCACAATGCTGGTTTCGAGCTGTACTACAAGCTGTGGATCACCAAGACAGCCTGGTACTGGCACAAAACAGACATAGACCAATGGAACAGAATAGAGAGCCCAGAAATGGACCCTCGGCTCTTTGGGCAACTAATCTTTGATAAAGCAGGAAAAACATCCGATGGAAAAAGACAGTCTCTTCAATAAATGGTGCTGGGAAATTGGACAGCTACATGCAAAAGAATGAAATCTGACCACTCTCTCACACCATACACAAAAATAAACTCCAAATGGATGAAAGACCTCGATGTGAGACAGGAATCCATCAAAATCCTAGAGGAGAACATAGGCAGCAACCTCTACGACATCGGCCAAAGCAACTTTTTCATGACACATCTCCAAAGGCAAGAGAAACAAAAGGAAAGATGAACTTGTGGGACTTCATCGAGTTAAAAAGCTTCTGTACAGCCAAGGAAACAGTCAAAAAACTAGAGGCAGCCCATGGAATGGGAGAAGATATTTCAAATGACACTACAGATAAAAGACTGGTATCCAAGATCTACAAAGAACTTCTCAAATTCAGTACGTGAGAAACAAATAAACCATAAAATGGGCAGAAGATATGAACAGACACTTTTCAATGAAGACATACAAATGGCTAACAGACACATGAAAAATGTTTCAAAATCATTAGCCATCAGGAAATTCAAATAGAAACCACACTAAGATCCACCTTATGCCAGTTAGAATGGCAAAATTGACAAGGCAAGAAACAACAATTGCGGGGAGAGGATGTGGAGAAAGGGATCCCTCCTACATGTTGGTGGGAATGCAAGGTGGTACAGTCAGTCTGGAAAACAGTGTGGAGGTCCCTTAAAAGTTATAAAATTGAGCTGCACCCTATGACCCAGCCATTGCACTACTGGGTATTTACCCCAAAGATACAGATGAAGAGAAGGAGGCCATATGCATGCCAATGTTCATAGCAGCATTGTCCACAATAGCTCAATCGTGGAAGGAGGTGAGATGTCCTTCAACAGGTGACTATTTACAGAAGCTCTGGTCCATATATACAATGGAATATTACTCAGCTATCAGAAAAGGGCGAGTTCTCAACATTTGCTGCAACATGGATGGCACTGGAGGAGATAATGCTAAGTGAAATAAGTCGAAGAGAGAAAGACAATTATATGATTTCTCTCATCTATGGAACATAAGAACTAGGAAGATCAGTAGGGGAAGAAAGGGATAAAGAAAGGAGGCGGAGTATTCAGATGGGGAATGAAGCATGAGAGACTATGGACTCAGAAACAAACTGAGGGCTTCAGAGGGACGGGGGATGGGGAATGGGATAGGCTGGTGATGGGTAGTAAGGAGGGCAAGTATTGCATGGTGCACTGGGTGTTATACAACTAATGAATCATCGAACTTTACATCAGAAACCAGGGATGTACTGTTTGGTGACTAAAATAATATAATAAAAAAACATTAAAAATAAATAAAAAAGAAAATTGATCTTTAGTGGCTATTCACTGAATAAGCATTTATAAATAATTATATGAATACTAAATAAATTTCCACTTTTTACCCACATCGCTTTATTAATTTGGCAGTAGTTCTATTTTTTTCTTGCTTTCATATCAAATGCACGGTGTAATTGTATCAGTAACATCTCTCATTCAGACTCTATAATTTTCAGCATCTTGTATTAGGTTTTTATTGGGATATAAAGATAACTGTTCCTTCTTCCCCATATTAAGTTGGATATAATTGATCAGATAGATGTTGTCAGCCCTGTTGACCACCAAGGGAGCTCAGAGCCCTTTCAGTCCTCATTTCAAGGATTACCTCTAGTTGCAAACAGACCACACTGAAGTGGTGGGAGTGTGGCTCTGTATTGACCAAAACTACAGCTCCTGTAGGAAATGGGTGCTTTCTCTTTTCCCTGAGTACTAAGTAACATAGGCCTGGAAGCAATTTCCTTGGCATTTTTCTCTTCCTTCAGTCCAGAGAAAGGTCTAGAGTGTACTGTATAGAAAAGCCTACCTAGATTTTAGGAAAAATTCTGTAGACACTCTTCTTCTTCTTGGCTTTTTATTCTTCACAAAGAAAGGCCTTTACTTCCCCTGGATGGGTAGATTTGAGATTTGGTCTGGGCTTTGTGCTTGAAGGTTCGTTACTTAAATCCTCCAATGAGGTTGGGTTCTCCAATGAGGTGTGGGCCATCTCACTGGAATTTTATAATGGGATTTGGGGACCAAAGGGCTTGTTAGTAATAAAGAATTTCTTGACCTTCATCATATCTTTGAGGGCTTTTTTGGTAAGGGGTGGCTGATGAAGGCAGAGAGTGAGATATTCCACAGCTGCTTGTCAACTACCAACTCTTAATATAACCCACATATCCTCATCTATTTGTGTGTATAAATAGTGAACCTCAACTACTACCGAGTGGGGTAGATGGTTTTTTATTTTTCAGGGTCATCACTTGGGAAAATAAGACTGAAATTTATTGGTGATTATTATTTTCTCTCTCAAGTAATCTGCAGAATATGGCTGGTTCCATCATTTGATTTCTGTTATCTCCATCTGCATAGGCCATAGAGTTCATTCTGTATGAAGAACACTGTGTATCTGAACCCATAGGGGAAAAAATCAGTGGGGAGGATCTTTGTTAAGATGAAATGTTTGCAATACATAGCCATGGGAACGTGCGACTTCTCTTGAGTGAGTGTCTAGAGTCTGCCTGGTGCTAATTATATGAAGGAAGAGAACTGAATTGCAGAAAGAATGTAGAAAATTTTCCTCTTGGAGTTTGAAATTTTGTAACATCCCAAATTCAATAGAAGACAGAAGAAAAGATCATATGAACTTATGAAAAAGAATGTATTTGAATTTATCCCATGTCTAACAACGTAAATATGAGATAAAAGGAAGACATCCCACAACACCCAGAACACATTTCTTTAACAAACCCTAGTTGGGAGATGTGGCCCTTCCCGAGTTCTAGTCAGACACTTATTGTACAATGGGGTAATCAAATGTCTTCCAAATTCTCAGATTCTTTGGGGTGCAGCCGAGCTGTGGTTTTTACTTTAAATGTTCAGTGGAATGCTGAGATGAATTCTGTCCTGTATCTTTCTGTCAGCAAGAAGTTTTTAAGTATGAGATAAAGGAAGACATCCTCACACCACCAGAACACATTTCTTTAACAAACCCTAGTTGGGAGAAAATGTGGCCCTGCTCAGGTTCTAGTCCAGACACTTACTGTGCAATGGGGTAATCAAAAGTCTTCCAAATTCTCAGATTCTTTGGGGTGCAGCCGAGCTGTGGTTTTTACTTTAAATGTTCAGTGAATGCTGAGATGAATTCTATCCTGTATCTTTCTGTCAGCAAGAAAGTTTTCACCATGTGTATTGGAACTAGCCTGTTATCCTTATTAATTCTTTTGCCATTACAGTAGCACTGTGCTAATTCTGACAAGGCTGGTCAGTGTCATGTTTTTTCCCAGCCAACACCATTCTTAGATTCTCAGGTGGTAGATGAATGAGGAAAGGTGATGATATAAGCTCGCTCATTTAATTTTTGTTATTGTTTGGATATTTACACTCATTAGCATGTATGCAACCAGACATTGTATGCTGTGCTATTCTTTTATGGTTTGTAGGAGAAGACATAGTTATGGAAAATATGGTATAAGTTTTATTCTTTAGTGGTGGAAAGAATTTTGCAAGTGAAACAACATGGAAGTTTAGTATATAACAAAAAACGAAAGTGAAGTTAGAGGGGACCCAGGGTCTCTATTTCCCCTTCCTTTTTATAAATCCTAAGAAAAGTTTTTCCTTAAGTACAAGACAATATTTTAAACTCTTGAAGGAAAGTGAAACTGCTCTGAGATCAATATTTCCATTAGTTAATTTATACAGTCATTAACAAATATTTATGGAAAGTTCACTTTGCACCAGATTAGGTGTCTCATGCTGCCGTTGCTGCTAACAATCATAACTAGTGTTCACTGAAAGTGTGTTGCCGATATCAGGATGATAATCCTAACTCTCTTAATAATCTTATTAAGTAGGCACCTGTTAGCATTTCAGTTTGTAGTTGAAATAACTGAAGCTTAGAGTAGTTAAGAACCATGTTCAAGGTCACACAGCTAGTAAATAGGAGAGGTGTAGGGATTTTGATCTTTTTGTGTGATTCTCATCCCCACACTCTTGAGACATCATACTTTCTCTCTGTAATAATATCAAATAATACTGAAGCCTAAGTTGATTGTGTTCAGGCGAAACACTTTGACTATATTATTCTCTTTTAATCTTCTCAACATTCCTATGGTAGATATATTACTATTTTTATTATTATCCCTTATTTTATACTTAAGGAAACTAAAGCAAAAAAAAAAAATACAGGAAGCTAATGGTAAAGTATAGCTAGATATAGATATATAAATTTAAAAAACCCAGTGTATAGACAGTTGCCTCAATGGAGGGGTAGACAAATATGTTGGAAAATGTTAATTTTAGCCTTGTGCTCTAATAGACCCCCACCCATCTCTCACAATAAAAACATTTACATATTCCCTTTTCATTAGCTCTGGGTTACCTTTCTGCTTCCCATCCTTCACTTAAAAACTTTGCTAGCTTTTGACTTAGTTTCTATGATTTCCTTCCCTTTGACTTGTACCCCAAATTTTCCTCTGCCTGCCTTTTAACAATCTGCCTGCTCTTATGTGCCTGCGACAACTTTTCCCATTCCACTCAGGTGTTTCTCCTGGATGCATGCTTTTATAGTCTGCCCCTCGTGCCACAGTCCTCTCCTAGGATGGAGCACTCTATCCTGAGCTGGCAATTTGAGTAGGCTCTTTGAGGGCCCCTGGCTACTCAAAGTGTGGTTGATATAACAACATGGATATCACGGGGGAGCTTGTAAGAAATACAGAATCTTTGGCTCCATCCTACACCTACTGAGTCAGTCTGAAAGTCTTAACAAGATCCTGGGTCATCTCTTTCTTTGAGCTCAAACACTGGTCTAGGAGGTGAGGTCTTACTGGAGCACGGAGGGAGTTCTCCCATCACTTGGTGCTTGCTGTCAGTGAAGCTCTCGTAGTGGAAGTAGTATTTTGGTGATACCAGGGGAATGAATAGGGGCTTTCCAGTGAGGGGAGGGTTGTGATTCTCCAGTGAAGAATTATGTGGTTCTCCACAGAGAGAATCAGTAGGAGATGTATATGAAGAGATTTATTATATTGGTTTATATGATTTTGGAGTCTGGGAAGTCCCACAATCTGCCATCTGCAAACTGGAGACCCAGGAATGCCAGTGGTGTAGTTAGAGGCTGAGAGTTGAAGAGCTGATAGTAAGAAGTTCCATTCTGGATCTGAAAGCCTAGAGAACCAAGAGTGCCAAGGGCAGGGAGAAGATCAGCTGCCCTAGTCTAAGTGTCAGGCAGAATTGAATTCAACCTTCCTTTACCTTTTTGTTCTATTTAGGCTCAGTGGATTGAATGATGCTCACTTACAGTGGGAAGGGCCATCTGCTTTACTCAGCTCTACTAATTCAAATGTTAATCCTTTTGTGGGAACACCTTCATAGACACATCCACAAATAATGTTTAACCAGCTGCCTGGGCATCTTATGGCCCAATCAAGCGTGACACATAAAATTAACATCCCAGTATCCCATGCTGGGAAAACAACATGTCAATGGCATACAATTGAGGGAACTACTAGTTCAGTTTTCTAGATCATAATATGTGAAAAAAAGAGGTGCACCATGGTTTTAAAAACGTGGTTATAAATTCTTTGACATTCCTTCCACTAAGTGTCCCTTAAGTCTGGGTGGGCTTGTGACTGCTTTGTCCAATAGAGTATAGTAGAGGGGTACTATCTGGGTGGGTCATAAAGGCCATGCAGCTTTTTCTATGCTTATGAAACCTGAGCTGCCATGTAAGTAGACTGAATAACCTGAGGCTGTTGTGCTCATATACACTGGGATTTATTAAATGTTTAAGACAGGAAATATGATATTTGCAAGACCATTGACAAGGTAATTAGTTAAATAGCTGATCACATGTTTGAAGAAAATGATAAGGTTTTGGGCCAAGAAGTGTTATTTGGAAACGCTTACCTAGAAGAAAAAATTTGCAGGACTTGGTTGTTTAGATGTAAGGATTAGCAAATATTACCTCATTTGGAAGGTTGGGTTACTGGTTTTGCCATTTATAAAAATAAGAATGTAGAGAGAAAAGGAGATGCTTTGTTGGAAGAGAATGAGTGTATGTCTCGGGACATATCCATTTAGAGATATATATAGACAGCATTTGGGTTTAGATTGGTACTAATTAGGTCACAATTTTAAATGTATTTCATTCATGCCAATTTGAATAATTGGTGGTGGCTGTCTGCGATGTTGAGGATTCTGAGAGTGGTCTTGGCTTGATGGGGGAAGAGGCATCATCAGTGATTGATGTATACCTGGAGTAAGGCCAGGAGAGCTATCATTTGTCTGATGTGTATTTGGCCATTTAGATAGTAATGGTAGGAAATGTCAAGATATTACGGCCCTGAGAAGTACTGATAATCTTTATCTCTTTTGAAACCTGCCTACACTTTGTTGAGTAAAAATAAAGCCTGAAGAAGTATTCATTTAAGCCATCATTATTTGTGGCATGATGTTCTGTGGGACCGACCCACTATGATCCTGGACCCGAAAGAGCTGGCAGTGGTGAGGGAGTATCTTCTGCTTCCTGCTTAATAAAAGTGATGGTAAGAAGTAAAGTCATGGGTTTATAGAATTGGAAAAGAAATTTGGAGTTTGGTTATTCCAGCAGTCTTATTTTACTGAGGAGAGAGATTGAAGCTTGAGATGTGCCTTGCTCAGATCACTTAGCATTATAAGCTCTGCAATTGCTTTGAAATCTATATAATAAATTTTTCCTCTTAGGACAGAGCTAATACTGGAAGCCAGCCTAACTGCACAGTGATGACATTGGCTTATGATAAACTGGATCAATTGCACATCAGATAGAAACTACTATGTAATGGCCCAAGGTGAGCAAGGATTCCTTCCATGTTGAGGATATCTATTCCCCCATGGCTATCAGAAGCTGATCTACTGCTAGCTGAGGAGCACAGAAGATACCTTCAAATTTTCAGGAAGGATAATAGATGATTGGGAGAGTTTCCAGAATGGTGGTTTTGTAACATCTGTAGCCTCAGAACTTAGGAAGAGCAAGCACAAAATGTGTTTTTGCAAATGTTTTCATGGATTTATGACTCAAGCTGTTTAACAGATTGTCTTGCTTAAAAAAATATGACTGGTTTTAGCTGACAAGTTGGATTTTATGAACTGATTGATCCTTAGCAATTGTCAAGGCTAGAGGATGTTCCAAATTGGCAGTCCCCAAAGACCTTGAGTTGATTGGTTTAGAGGGGAAAGGAAGTTTTGGGGGTGGAGAAAATGAGAGTTTTATAAAGCTAATATGATTTTAAAAGTATTTGAAGTAAAAATATTCTTAGAACATACAAAAAGTCATAGTAGTCCAAACTTTTTCTTCTTTGTGGGTTGTTCTAATGCTTTTATAGGGTTAGGTGCCCTATATTTTCTAATAGTAAAACTGTACTCATATTTACATAGTACAAAGGATATATGTATCTTGACTGCTACAAGTTTGAATTATGTGCTTTCTTAAGAAGGAAGCTATGTTGAATTCATGAAAGTCTTTTCTTATTTTTCCCAAAACACTAAGCTACGTCTTAAAGACATGGTGGGAACTTTTACTTGGATAGATTGGTGGCAAATGAGGCAGTTATTTGAAATTCACTTTTAAAAACGTATTGTGAGATCTAAGTCCATATTTGAGCATATTATTAACAATACTAATAATGATATTGATATCCTTACTTATTTTAACTTTTTGCCTTATCTTCCATGATTGGTGCTTATTTTCATAGAGTTGTAAATATAAAATGAGCTAACCCAACAAAGTGTTTAGAATAGTGCTTGTTACATAATTAATACTTGATCAGTGCTATTATTATTACAAATCATAACAATATGGGGCTAATGTTTACATGCCATTGGTCAAGTATGTGATAAGCCTCTGAATTAATTGCTAAAGTGCAGCTTAGCTAGAAACATCAATGATTGCTCTTCAGAGGATTACACACTTATTTAAACAGTGTTTAGAAAAGATCATCTAATCTTAAGGGAAAGGCTTCCAGCTTTTCCCCATTGAGAAATGATATTTGCTGTAAGCCTTTCCCTTAAGATCAGGAACATGACAAGGATGCCACTCTCGCCACTTATTCAGCATAGTACTAGAAGTCCTTGCAACAGCAATCAGACAACAAAAAGGGATAAAAGGTATCCAAATCAGCAAAGAAGTAGTCAAACTGTGTCTCTTTGCAGATGACATGATACTCTATATGGAAAACCCAAAAGAATCCACTCCCAAACTATTAGAAGTTATAGAGCAATTCAGTAATGTGGTGAGATACAAAATCAATGCTCAGAAATCAGTTGCATTTCTATACACGAATAATGAGACTGAAGAAAGAGAAATTAGGGAATCCATCCCATTTACAATAGCACCAAAAACCATACATTATCTTGGAATTAACCAGAGATGTAAAGGACCTATATTCTAGAAACTATAAATCACTCTTGAAAGACATTGAAGAAGACACAAAAAGATGGAAAAATATTCCATGCTCATGGATCGGAAGAATTAACATAGTTAAAATGTCCATGCTACCCAGAGCAATCGACACTTTCAATGCTATCCCGATCAAAATACCGATGACATTTTTCAAAGAACTGGAACAAATAGTCCTTAAATTTGTATGGAATCAAAAAAGGCCCCGAATCACCAAGGAACTGTTGAAAAGGAAAAACAAAGCTGGGGCATCACAATGCTGGATTTCGAGCTGTACTACAAAGCTGTGATCACCAAGACAGCCTGGTACTGGCACAAAAACAGACACGTAGACCAATGGAACAGAATAGAGAGCCCAGAAATGGACCCTCGGCTCTTTGGGCAACTAATATTTGATAAAGCAGGAAAAAAACATCCGGTGGAAAAAAGACAGTCTCTTCAATAAATGGTGCTGGGAAAATTGGACAGCTACATGCAAAAGAATGAAACTTGACCACTCTCTCACACCATACACAAAAATAAACTCCAAATGGATGAAAGACCTCGATGTGAGACAGGAATCCATCAATCCTCAGAGGAGAACATAGGCAGCAACCTCTACGAATCGGCCAAAGCAACTTTTTCATGACACATCCCCAAAGGCAAGAGAACAAAAGAAAAAATGAACTGTGGGACTTCATCAAGATAAAAAGCTGCTGCACAGCCAAGAAACAGTCAAAAAACTAAGAGGCAGCCACAGAATGGGAGAAGATATTTGCGAATGACACTACAGATAAAAGACTGGTATCCAAGATCTACAAGAACTTCTCAAACTCAATATGCAAGAAACAAATAATGAAATCATAAAATGGGCAGAAGATATGGACTGACACTTTCTAATGAAGACATACAAATGGCTAACAGACACATGAAATAATGTTCAAAATCATTAGCCATCAGGAAATTCAAATCAAACCACACTGAGATACCACCCTATGCCAGTTAGAATGGCAAAAATTGACAAGGCAGGAAACAACAAATGTTGGAGAGGATGTGGAGAAAGGGGATCCCTCCTACATTGTTGGTGGGATGCAAGTTGATACAGCCACTCTGGAAAACAGTGTGGAGGTCCCTTAAAAAGTTAAAAATTGAGCTACCTATGACCCAGCCATTGCTCTACTGGGTATTTACCCCAAAGATACAGCCGTAGTGAAGAGAGAGAGCCATATGCACCCCAGTGTTCTATGCAGCATTGTCCACAATAGATAAATCGGAAGGAGCTGAGATGCCCTTCAACAGATGACTGGATTAAGAAGATATGGTACATATATACAATGGAATATTACTCAGCCATCAAAAGAATGATTTCTCAACATTTGCTGCAACATGGATGGGACTGGAGGAGAATATGCTAAGCGAAATAAGTCAAGCAGAGAAAGACAATTATTGTATGGTTTCATTCATTTATGGAACATAAAAAGTAGGAAGATCGGTAGGAGAAGAAAGGGAAGAAGCAAGGGGGTAAACAGAGGGAAATGAACCATGAGACACTATGGACTCTGGGAAACAAACTGAGGAGCTTAGGGGTTGGGAATGGGATAGGCTGGTGATGGGTATTAAGGAGGGCAGTATTGCATGGTGCATTGGGTGTTATATGCAAGTAATGAATACATGGAACCTTACATCAAAAACTAGGGACGTACTGTATGGTGACTAACATAATAAAATTATTACAAAAAAAAGGAAAGATCATCTGTTATTGGTCCAACTGTATGATGAGATTTCCAATATATAATTATGCATAATGGCATTTCCACTTGTAACTGTAGTTTGTAGTTAAAAAGTGGCCTTGGTGCCCGGATTTCACCCAGTCCTGTATTTTCTAGAGGTGAAGCTTTGCCTGAGACCTAACCTTTAAAACATTAATTAGGGTATCTATCGGTGATATTGTCTACTTTATCTACCTTCTAATGCTTAAAAGGAGGTAGTCATCTCGCTTAATTAAATATATATGGCTCCATTGGAAGAAAAGTCAGATAGTTTTGTTTCTTTCTAGGATTTTACTTATTTGAGAGAGAGGGAGAGAGGGTGAGAGAGAGACAGAGCACAAGCAGGGCGAGAGGGAGAGGGAGAAGCAGACTCCCCATTCAGCAGGGAGCCTGATATGGGGCTTGATCCCAGGACCCTGAGATCATGTTGAAAACTAGAGAATCTGTCCAAGTAAACATCATGACCAGAGCCAAAGGCAGACACTTAACCAGCTGAGCTACCCAGGTGCTCCCAAAAGTCAGATAGTTCTGATACTGAAATAGGTGACAATGAGGACATTGTCAGTGCTACTAAACTAGTTACTCTAAGTTTCAAAGGAAAATCATAAAATGGCAGCTCTCAGTATTCTCTCACTTTCTCCAAAGAAAAATTTCCATCGAAGGGAAAATTTTACCAAATCTACTGAACAATAAATATTTTAAGAATCCAAAGCATCTTGGATTTACTTCCTAGAAGAAAGTACCCTGTATGTGAAGATGTAGCATTATTGAAGTCAATTAATATAAATGAACAATTGGCTATTAAAAGGCTATAATCTGAATTTTTATTTTATTTAAAACAGAACTGATGTAAGTACAAACAATGATGAAATTGTTAAAGTATCATGGCATTATCAGACAGGCATTGCTTCAAATTGTACCTTAGCCAGTTTTTAGAATTGTGACCCTGAGCTTCGTACAGAGTTCCTTTTGTACCTTATCATATAGATATTAAATGCCTGATAGTGATTATTTTTATCTGAAGTTAAGTCAAGTTCTAAGAGTATGAAAAGTACATTTTATTTTTAAGGATATTCTGGACTCAGTTTAAGCTTAGTCTAGCAGAAAACCATAATATTTGGAATAATCAGGCGTAGTATTTTAAATTCCAAACTTCCTATCTCCCTCTCCTCCCTTTTTTCCCCTCCATATTGGAGAAAAGGGTATGATCGGAAAAGGAATTAAAACCAAGTAATCATTGTTTCTTGCATAAAGGACTTAGATGGAATTATTTCTGGTAGACATCATCAGGAAGATCAGAGGACTCTACCACCCCTTCTAAAAACATTTCATATAAGAAACATTATAAAAAAATATATAGTAAATCTAAGACAAAAAGCTTGGTTACTTACTATGTGCTAGGTATTAGGCCAACCAGTTTACATTCTGTTTTTTATCAAATGGGTGCTACTATTATAAATGTTTAAGAGATGAAGAAACAGGCTTAGAGAGATTAAGTAAATTACCAGGATCACAGAGATATAAAAAGAATTAGGTGGACTCAAAGTTAGGTTTGACTCTGTGCTGTATTTAGGCTTGACAAAATGGTGGCTGCAAGTGTATTAGAAAGTTGCCAATTCAGGAAAGAAGAAATCTACAAGCTGGAGTGGTCTGGGAAGTCTAATGGAGGAGATCCCACTTCAGTTGTGTTCTGAAAGACAAATAGTAGGATTATTTTAGTTGAAGGATGGTAGCAGGTAAAAATACAGATATGTGAAGTTTACCATGCATTCTTAATTAGTTGACCAGTTTGACTCAATTGATGTGTTTCAGAGGGTGAGTGATCAGAGATAAATTTTTTAAACAGCTTTTTGTGGTATGATTGATACATAATATACAGTGAATACTTAACATATACAGTTTGATGAGTTTTAAGCATATGCACACAACTGTGAAACCATCACCACAATCAAGATAATGAATATACCCATCACTGTCACAGTTTCTTAGAGCACCTTGTAATTCCTTCCTTCTCGGTGCTCTAACTTCCTACCTCTTGATTCTTAGGCAACCACTGTTATGCTGTTTGTTGCTTGACACATTACTATGCATTTTTAAGAACTTTATAGAAGTGTTTTTGTCTAGTTCAATCAATCAGGATAATTATTCTGAGCTCTTTTTCTATGTTGTATATATCTGTAGTTCATTATTTTATTGCTGACTTTCTGTATTTCTTCGGTTGGATATGTTGCCATTTGTTTTTGCACTGACCTTTGTTGTGCTTTTAGATTGCTCAGTTTTTGGCCATTAGCAAATAAAGCTACTTATGAATGTTGACTTATAAATCTTTGTGTGGACCTGTGCTTATTTTTAGGGGATAAGTAATTAGGAATGGAATGGCTGGATCATGATAGTATGAGAATGTTCAATTTTTAAAGAAACAACCAAACTATTTTCCTAAATGATTGTAATACTGCAATTATCCATATAGAATTCATAATTCCTACCAGCAGTGTGAGAATTCCAGTTTGCCCAAACCTTCCCCATTACTCACCAGTACTTGGTGAATGAAAGGATCAGTGGAAGGCAGATGGAGACTCATATGCCAAGTTAAGAATTTATTCAATTTGGAGGTAATACAGACTGATTAAAAGTTTTAGAATAGGGAGAGACAAAGTATGAGGTGACTGAGGAGGGTAAAGTCTCTATAGTGTGTGCAGAGTGTTATTAGGATGCGGAAAGGCTGATGGTTGGGAGAACCTTAGGGTAGCAACTTAGGTGATGCCTGAGATAGTTCAGGTATGAAAATAAATGTCTGAACCAGTGGGATGGGGGTGATAATGGAAAGGAAAGGGCAGATGCAAGAGGAAGTTTGAAGGAAAAGTTAATGAACAGGTTTTACTTTGTTTTTGTCCCTCATAGGAATGGAAGGAAAATTTATTTGCATTTTACTAGTTTGAGAGAGTAGGAGAAGAGTGTGTCATAATAGTAACAGAACAGTCAAGAGGTTTATTTTGGGGGATAGAGAATGAGAAAGAGAATATGTGTTTATTCTTAGATATGTTGAATTTGACGTGCATTCACCTATGCCAGGCATTTTTATGTTAATGTTTACACCATGCTTCAATTCCACATAATTTTAGTTGACCATTGTAAACATCAGAAGAGGAAACTTTTTGGAAATAAGTTACAGGCAGAAACTACCAGTGAGGGACGAAGGAGAAGAGTGAGATGTAGAAGTGGGTGGGGGCGTTAAGGAAGGCTGCAAAGGGAGCTGTGGAAGCATATATTGGGAAGCTCCCCACAGAACGTGTGTTAGTTTTAATTGGGACAGATGTGTGACCACACCCCAGGGGTCATGGTATTTCAAAGAGCCATTTCGGGGATAACACTGTTGAGAACCTGTTCTGTTTGTAATTTTCATCATTTCTCTAAGGGGCAGGCATGAACTGTAGTTATCTGTCTAGTTCTTTCTTGTTGTTTGGTTTTTCTCAAATCCCACCATTGCTGGGAATGACCCTGTCCATTTCCCTATATTGGCATTGCCTAGGGTTATATAGCCAGGAATTTAATTCCACTGTTGTATCTTTAAAAGATGATTCCAGGACTCAACCAGTAGTGTTGCATACAATATTACTGAGTTTGAGCGAAATGTAATTTAAAATTTTAAGGACATATATGCTAAAACATTTTTTACTGCATTTAGAATTCATATTTAAAAGACTCATGCCAAATAGAAGAAAAAGTCTCTCAGATTTTACGAATTAGAATAATGCTCTATGGACTTAGGGCAGATATTGTGTGGAAGTGGGGGAGTCAAAATATGGTGCCTACCATGTTGCCATAGAACAAGATCCTGTAAAAAATGCTTTGGATGGTCATGATGGTGCATATGCAGGACTTCTCACTCTAGTCCCACAAACTAGTCACACACATGTCTGAGACCATGAAATAGTAATCATCATCATGAAAGAGTAATACAGATATTTTAAACAGTTTGTAGAGAGAATGTAAGTGTGATTTTTTTTTTTCAAGAAAACACTGTAATGATGTCTCAGGAGACAAAGTGAGCTATGTTGAATTCCTGCCAACACTTTTGTTCTAAAGTGGTTGATTTAAATATATATTGGGATTTTGATGACAAAAATTAAAAATTTTTTGTTGATTCTTCTTCCATTCTTATTTTTTAGGTAGAATAATATTGTTTATGTTAATGTGTAGCATTTCTTCAGCACTCAGTATTTGTTACCTTGTTTTAGAATGAAATCTAACACAGTTGTCATATGGCTTCTAATCCCAATTTGCACATATGCTTCCTAATGGCCTTAATGACCATAGCTCTGAATCAAGTAATTGTTCTGATGATATATTAATCTGCTTAGATTCATTGTATATTAACATTTTACACTCTAATTAGAGTGTGTGTATAAGATTCAGCATTAGAGGTGGCTTTCCTTGTGTACACAAAGCACAAAGCAATGTTTTTAGGGTAATAGTTTTCGTGTAGTCTTAGCCAAGTTTTGTATTTTTATGGTGCTACTTCAGCTTTGTCATAACCTCCAAAGTTTATAATTGAGCTCAATTATGAAAAGTACCAAAGGCAGTAGAACATGATGGTTAGAAGCATGGGTCTGGAAATAGACTGAACCACTGGAAGATGCTCCCAGTGGATAGTTTTTTGAATCTTAGCAGTTACTTAATTTAGTTTCCTTAAATGTAAAATGGCAATAAAATAGTACATTTTTCAATGGGTTTTCGGAATAATAGTGCCTGATACAGAAAATAGTAAATAACAACAACAAAAACAAGTAAGTGAGAATCTTAATCATCCAGCTCTGACGCTAATCATAGATTTTCTCACTGCAGGTTGATGAGGCACCCATCCATTCAAGGGTACATCCTGGTTGAGGTCTTCAGCTTTTATGAAAGATTGCAGTATCACTTATCTATTTCTACATAACACATCACCTCAAACTTTGGTGGTTTAAAAGCGACAAAATTTATTTTTAAAAATCTCAGATGGTGTCTGTGATAATTTGGGAGTGGTAGAGCCAGATAATTTTGGCTTGAGTCTCACATGCCATTGTGGTAAGATTATGACTAGGGCCAAGGATCTCTTGAAGGCTTCTTCACTCATGTCAGGTTATGAGGACTAAGAACTCTAACAGCGTGAGCTGGAATAATTGGGGCCTCTCCTCAGACATCTGTCTACATAGTCTCTCCAAGTGATTTTTAGATTTATGCTGTCTTCAGGATGGCCAGACTTCTTTAATGTTGGCTATGAGCCTGCCAAGGTAGGTATTGGGGGGGTGTGGTTAGGGGAAGGAGGGAGATGGAGAGAGAGATGAGATCCTAATATCTTGCCTGACTAAGCCTGGGAATTCAGTATCCCTTTCAAAATAATCAATTGGTTGAAGCAGTTAGAGGTCTGCCAGGTTCAAAGTGAGGAGCATAGATCCCACTTCTTGGTATAGAATTATAGTATGACATATAAGAGAGAAGTGGTAGGATGCATATTGGTATATTTTTTGGAAAATATAACATGCCACAATTGCCAAGCTTCCTAGTACTTAGATGGTTGTCTAATATGGATGACTCGCCTTTCAGGACGATGGATTAAATAATAGGACTCAAATTTCTGCCGCTCCTGAAGTTCACAGAACCTCTCAGTGTGAGGAAAAATATTCCAGGAGGATATTAAAAAAAAATCTTTCTTTTTCCGTGGATTAAACGCAGAATCATCAGAAGAATTTTGGTCTTTATAGAAATGCTATACCTCACTGGATTGCCATTTTAAAACACGAGTATGTGTTGGGAGAGGCTGTGAGAGTGATATAAAAATCTCTACAGTATTGAACACAGAGATGTTATCTCACCACCTCTCTTCCACCAAGTGTTTCTCTTTTCAGTCCTGGCTATTACCACTTTGCAAAATTAAGAATCGTTGTCTTCCTCAGCCTGCCCCTTAGCATCCAGTTCATCCACAACCTTGCTGTATAGCAATCTTCTATTCAGAGTAATGAATGAAACAGTAAGTAAATATATCATTTTCTAGTTGTTTCTTGTTCATACCAGCTTATACTCTTTCTTCATTTGCATGCACTCATATGTTACCCTTCTTCACCTATATTTGAAATAGTTTGCACTAGAGAAATCAAAGCCCAAGATTTGCTACATCTCTATTTCTGGACTAAAAAATCAATGAAAAGAAATGAGAAAAATGGGAGATTATAGGTCAGCATTTCTTATTGATTTTTCCATAATTTCTAAGGTCCTAAAACCCAGGCATAGTAATCCATCCCTGAATGATTGCATTTTTATATTAGACTAATTAACCATTTTGTGTCTTTTATCCCTACAAGCTTGTTTTTTACTTTGTTACATTTACATATAAGCTTTATTGATTGTGATTTACTAATTTTTGAACTGTGATACATAAGGTTTGATATTTTAAGCTCATAGTAACGTGCCATTATTGATCCATACAAGGTTTATTTTTAAATTTATTCTAAGCTTCATTCTCCACTCTTACTTTTGCATCCTTATTCCTACAGGTAGCTATTCTAATGCATTCAATTGTGTATTTTTTTTTATTTTGATGTATACATCCTTTTCAAATGCTGCATATTGATTTGTATATTGTGTATTATTTATATAAATGGTATTCTATAGATCTTACTTGTTTTTTTTTAAAGATTTTTTTTTGTGTCAGAGAGAGAGATAACAAAGTAAACAGGGGAGCTGCAGGCAGAGGGAGAAGAAAGGCCCTGCGAGCAAGAGCCAGATTGGGACTTGATCCCAGAACCAGGATCATGATCTGAGCTGAAGGCAGATGCTTAACTGACTGAGCCACCCAGGTGTCCGCTTCAACTTTATTTTTGCAAGGATCTTTTAAAAAGTTTCTTCGGTTAGCCACAACTGCTCTACTTTTCACAAAGGACAAAGTTTACATTTTTCAGTTTGTTGATTCTCTGTGCTCTATCTCTTTATTTTTCAAGCTATCACTGAAGAGTAGTTGTTCTTATTCCTAAGAAAATCGTTCTGTTTAAGACCCTTCGATTTAACCCTTTCTGACTAAGCAAATGTTTAAAAAAGATCACAAGCATGTACACTTTGAATTCGGGATCTGATTGTTGATATCTGAAACTGATTTTAGGACAGTAATTAACAAATACTTTCAAATTTATGTCTGTGTCTGATATTAACTGAATATTTTTCTTATTATAGAAATTAAACATCAGCAACGTGTGTTTATTCTGACTATTTACCACCCTCGACAACTGATGTGGAGGTCATTTCCTCTTCCTTTGGCTTGTCTTTTGGTATATTGTGGCTTTGATTAGTAGCACCATGGAAACAATCTGAAATCGTTTATATCAGTGGAATGGAAATCTTAGTGGTTTAGGTATCACTCTTAGTATACACAACATGTTCGAAACTCTGTAGTCCTCTCCCTGGCTTCATCTCTGTTCCCTCTCTTTCCAAGTTTCTGTCTATAAAGTCTTAAGAGTTGACTACTTGGATGAGATATGGAATAGTAAAAAACTTTGCAACTTTTAGACAGAAGGATCATTTCGTTACCTCTGGAAAAGTTTATTCTTGGTAGGTCCACATTAAAGCTCAGATTAGGATCTTAGGTCGAAAAAAAATAGGTACTTACTGTTCATCTTACTCCTAAATGAAGATTGTTCATCGTATGTTAGTATCATATACAGACAATAAGATGAGTATTCACTTTAAAGACTTCGGTGGAGCATATGGGAAGAATCAAATGGAAACACAGTTTCTTTTTGGTCTGATACGGCAAAGTGCTGCTGAAAAATAGGTGGAGAATGCAGAAAAATGAGCTTTAAGTTTAGTATTGATTTGACATGAATCCCATGATTACTTTGTGTATGACAGGCTTCTCTTTTGCCTAGTGCCCTTTTTACTCCATTCCATCCTTTCCTACAGCTTTTTTAGTGACCCCTACCTTTCCTCACGCTTCTGCATGGCACTATGGATCAGCTAAGGATGTTGAAGTTATAATTGCTGATGGTGAGAAGTACAAAATGAGAAGTCATACACATGGCTTGCTGGCAAATAGGAGCTTATGGAAAGGAGAGAAGATCCCTATGTGTACCACTAGTGCTCTTCTTACCCAAAAGGCCTTAAGGCTATGACAATTAGGAAATTCACCTCTCTTTCTCCCTCTCTTGTCAGAAAAACACAACCTTTGGAGGACATGAGGGGCATAAAGAAACCTGCTGGTGTAAGGCTCTTCTGTGCCTGCTGGCAATTCAAAGTAACCATTCTGTGGTTCAGATCTTATTTGCTCATTCTTGGTCTTGATGTGTGTGACTGGCCGGTTTATCTTTCATTTACTCCAGGGCTGCACAGCTCAGGGAGGACTTGACAAAAAAACTCTCCTGAATTACTGGAAAAGGACTGTTCCTCTTGAACTAAAAGAAATAACTTTTGATGGCATTTCGAATTTAAGGGCACTCTCACTGAATAAAAGCGGCCTTGCTTTACCAAACAACCAGCAAAAACAATCGCCGTAACAACCTCTCCTCATCAGAATGACAAGAGGGACAAATCCCCCCCAGCAAAGAAAAGACAATGAGTCTGTGGCCTCTGCCACAGAACTAATGGATATGGATATAAACAAATTATCAGAAATGGAATTCGGAGTAACAATAGTCAAGATGATGTGTAGACTTGAAACAAGTATTAACGAAAATGTGAATGAGAATATAGAATCTCTAAGGGTGGAAATGAGAGCGAATCTGGCAGAAATTAAAAATTCTATGAGCCAAATGCAGTCAAAACTAGAGGCTCTGACGGCCAGGGTGAATGAGGCAGAAGAACGTATCAGCAAATTGGAGGATGGGTTAGTAGAAGAGAAAACTAAAATAGA
>NW_024423453.1:20076511-20096723 GCF_017311325.1 Ursus maritimus | reverse complement strand
ATCTGGACTTAAAAATCCACGCTCATGAATGTAGGTTATGGGAGATTACTGACTCAATGAAATGTTCCCAATGTCCAGAATTGGATCCCTGAGGAGGTGGAGAAAACAGAGGTCTAGAAGAGATATTTGAACAAATTGTAGCTGAAAACTTCCCTACACTAGCAAGGGGAAACAAACATTATGTCCAAGAGGGCAGAGAGGACCCTCTGAGCTCCACACGACGTCAAAACCTACGCCACGCCGTCATAGTGCACTTCGCAAATATCAGATCTAAAGATACCGTATAGAAAGTGGCCAAGGCAAAGAAATTTCTCATGTACCAAGGCAAGGTATCAGAATTAAGTCAGACCTGTCTACACAGACCTGGAATGAGAGCAGCGTTGGGGAGCATTTTTAAAGCTCTTTCAGAGAAAAACATGCAGTCAAGGATCCTTTATCCCAAGGCTGTCATTCAGAATTGATGGAGAAATAGAGCAGCTTCAGAATCGCCAGTCATTGACCAATTTCATAACCACGAAACCAGCCCTACAGGAGATATTAAGGGGGGTTCTATAAAAGTAAAAAGGCCCCAAGAGTGATACAGAACAGAAAGTCACAATCTATAGAAACAAAGACTTTACTGGCAACATGGCATCATTAAAATCATCTCTCTCAATAATCAGTCTCAATGTAAATGGCCTAAATGCTCCCATAAAGTGCCACAGGGTTGCAGATTGGATAAAAAAGACATGACCCATCCATTTGCTGCTCTACAAGGAGACTCATTTGAACCTAAAAGATACATTCAGACTGAAAGTAAAGGGATGAATACCATCTTTCATGCCAGTGGACCTCAAAAAGAAAGCTGGGTAGCAATTCTCATATCAGACAGATTGGATTTTTAACTAAAGACTATAGTTAGAGAACACAGAAGGAGCACTATATGATTCTTAAAGGATGTATCCAACAAGTGGATATGACAATTATAAATATATATGCCCAACGGGAGAGCAGCAAGTTACACAAGCCAACTCTTAACAAGCATAAAGAGACATATAGATAAAAAACACGTTAATAGTAGGGGACTCAACACTCCACTCTCAGAAATAGAGCACCCATGCAGAAAATGGAAACAAAGAAATAAGGGCTTTGAATGCCATGGCAGTTGGACCTCATAGATATATATAGAACACTACACCCCAGAACCAAGTACTCATTCTATTCCAAATCCCATGGACCATTCTCAAGAATAGACCATGTTCTGGGTCACAAAACAGGTCTCAATCGATACTAAAAGACTGAGATTATTCCCTGCATATTCTCAGACCACAACGCTTTGAAATTGGAAATCAACTACAAGGATAAATGTGGATGAAACTCAAACACTTGAAGACTAAGAACCATCCTGCTCAGGAATGACTCAATAAACCAGGAAATCAAAAATCAATTTAAACAATTTATGGAGACCAACGAGAATGAAAACACAACTGTCCAAAACCTATGGGATACTGCAAAGGCAGTCCTAAGGGGGAAATACATAGGCATCCAAGCCTCACTCAAAAGAATAGAAAAATCTAAAATGCAGTTTTTATATTCTCACCTCAAGAAGCTGGAACAGCAACAGAGGGACAGACCTAATCCACGCACGAGGAAGCAGTTGACTAAGATTAGAGCAGAAATCAATGAATTAGAAATCAGGAGTACAGTAGAGCAGATCGTCAGAACTAGAAGCTGGTTCTTTGACAGAATCAATAAAATTGACAGACCGCTGGCAAGACTTATCCAAAAGAATAGAGAAAGGACCCAAATTAAGAAAAATATGAATGAAAAAGGAGAGGTCACGACCAACACCAATGAAATTGGAAGGATTATTAGAAACTTTCATCAACAGCTTTATGCCAATAAATAAAGCAATTTGGAAGAGATGGAGGCCTTCCTGGAAACCTATAAACTACCAAGACTGAAACAGGAAGAAATTGATTTTTTAAACAGGCCAATTAATTATGAGATTGGGTCAGTGATAAACAACCTTCCAAAAAACAAAACTCCACGCCCGGACGGTTTTCCTGGGGAATTCTGCCAAACATTCAAAGAAGAAATAATACCTATTCTCCTAAAGCTATTTCAAAAAATAGAAACAGAAGGAAAGCTACCAAACTCATTCTATGAGGCCAATATTACCTTCATCCCCAAACCAGGAAAAGACCCCATCAAAAAGGAGAATTACAGACCAATTTCCCTAATGAATATGGACGCCAAAATCCTCAACAAGATCCAGGCTAATAGAATCCAACACTACCTTAAAAGGATTATCCATCATGACCAAGTGGGATTCATCCCTGGGATGCAAGGGTGGTTCAACATTCGCAAATCGATCGGTGTCTTAGATTTTATCCAGAAAGAAAAATTCAAAAATCATATGATTCTCTCAATAGATGCAGAAAAAGCATTTGACAAAATACAGCATCCTTTCCAATTAAAACCCTTCAGAGTGTAGGGATAGCGGTACATTCCTCAATCTCATAAAAACCATCTATGAAAAGCCTACAGCAAATATCATTCTCAATGGGGAAAAGCCGGAAGCCTTTCCCTTAAGATTAGGAACACGACAAGGATGCCCACTCTCGCCACTATTATTCAACATAGTACTAGAAGTCCTTGCAACAGCAATCAGACAACAAAAAGGGATAAAAGGTATCCACGTTGGCAAAGAAGAAGTCAAAATGTCTCTTCGTAGATGACATGATACTTCTATATGGAAAACCCAAAGAATCCACTCCCAAAGTATTAGAAGTTATAGAGACAATTCAGTAAGTGGCGGATACAAAATCAATGCTCAGAAATCAGTTGCATTTCTATAAATAATGAGACTGAAGAAGAGAATGGGGAATCCATCCCATTTACAATAGCACCAAAAACCATACATTACCTTGGAATTAACCAACCAGAGACGCTAAAGGACCTATATTCTAGAAACTATAAATCACTCTTGAAAGACATTGAAGAAGACACAAAAAGATGGAAAAATATTCCATGCTCATGGATCGGAAGAATTAACATAGTTAAAATGTCCATGCTACCCAGAGCAATCGACACTTTCAGTGCTATCCCGATCAAAATACCGATGACATTTTTCAAAGAACTGGAACAAATAGTCCTTAAATTTGTATGGAATCAAAAAAGGCCCCGAATCACCAAGGAACTGTTGAAAAGGAAAAACAAAGCTGGGGCATCACAATGCTGGATTTCGAGCTGTACTACAAAGCTGTGATCACCAAGACAGCCTGGTACTGGCACAAAAACGAACCGTAGACCAATGGAACAGAATAGAGAGCCCAGAAATGGACCCTCGGCTCTTTGGGCAACTAATCTTTGATAAAGCAGGAAAAAACATCCGATTGGAAAAGAATGGCAGTCTCTTCAATAAATGGTGCTGGGAAAATTGGACAGCTACATGCAAAAGAATGAAACTTGACCACTCTCTCACACCATACACAAAAATAAACTCCAAATGGATGAAAGACCTCGATGTGAGACAGGAATCCATCAAAATCCTAGAGGAGAACATAGGCAGCAACCTCTACGACATCGGCCAAAGCAACTTTTTTCATGACACATCTCCAAAGGCAAGAGAAACAAAAGGAAAGATGAACTTGTGGGACTTCATCGAGTTAAAAAGCTTCTGTACAGCCAAGGAAACAGTCAAAAAAACTAGAGGCAGCCCATGGAATGGGAGAAGATATTTACAAATGACACTACAGATAAAAGACTGGTATCCAAGATCTACAAGCTTACTAAATTCATCGTGAGAAACAAATAAACCATAAAATGGGCAGAAGATATGAACAGACACTTTTCTCAATGAAGACATACAAATGGCTAACAGACACATGAAAAATGTTCAAAATCATTAGCCATCAGGAAATTCAAATCGAAACCACACTAAGATACCACCTTATGCCAGTTAGAATGGCAAAAGGGAAATGAGCAAGAAACAACAATTGCTGGTGGAGGTGTGGAGAAAGGGGATCCCTCCTACATTGTTGGTGGGAATCAAGGGTGGTACAGTCAGTCTGGAAAACAGTGTGGAGGTCCCTTAAAAGTTAAAAATTGAGCTACCCTATGACCCAGCCATTGCACTACTGGGTATTTACCCCAAAGATACAGATGTAGTGAAGAGAAGGGCCATATGCATACCAATGTTCATAGCAGCATTGTCCACAATAGCTCAATCGTGGAAGGAGCCGAGATGTCCTTCAACAGGTGACTGGATTAAGAGAAGCTCTGGTCCATATATACATGGATTTACTCAGCTATCAGAAAAGGGCGAGTTCTCAACATTTGCTGCAACATGGATGGCACTGGAGGAGATAATGCTAAGTGATAAGTCAAGCAGAAGAGAGAAAGACAATTATATGATTTCTCTCATCTATGGAACATAAGAACTAGGAAGATCAGTAGGGGAAGAAAGGGATAAAGAAAGGAGGCGGAGTATTCAGATGGGGAATGAAGCATGAGAGACTATGGACTCAGAAACAACTACGAGGGGCTTCAGAGGGCGAGGGGGATGGGGGGAATGGGATAGGCTGGTGATGGGTAGTAAGTAGGCGTATTGCATGGTGCACTGGGTGTTATACGCACTAATGAATCATCGAACTTTACATCAGAAACCAGGGATGTACTGTTTGGTGACTAAAATAATATAATAAAAAAACATTAAAAAAATAAATAAAAGAAAATTGATCTTTAGTGGCTATTCACTGAATAAGCATTTATAAATAATTATATGAATACTAAATAAATTTCCACTTTTTACACCACATCGATTTATTAATTTGGCAGTAGTTCTATTTTTTTCTTGCTTTCATATCAAATGCGGTGTAATTGTATCAGTAACATCTCTCATTCAGACTCTATAATTTTCAGCATCTTGTATTAGGTTTTTATTGGGATATAAAGATAACTGTTCCTTCTTCCCCATATTAAGTTGGATATAATTGATCAGATAGATGTTGTTTGTCACTGTTGACCACCAAGGGAGCTCAGAGCCCTTTCGTCCCTCATTTCAAGGATTACCTCAGTTGCAAACAGACCACACTGAAGTGGTGGGAGTGTGGCTCTGTATTGACCAAAACTACAGCTCCTGTAGGAAATGGGTGCTTTCTCTTTTCCCTGAGTCCTAAGTAACATAGGCCTGGAAGCAATTTCCTTGGCATTTTTCCTCTTCCTTCAGTCCAGAGAAAGGTCTAGAGTGTACTGTATAGAAAAGCCTACCTAGATTTTAGGAAAAATTCTAGACACTTCTTCTTCTTGGCTTTTTATTCTTCACAAAGAAAGGCCTTTACTTCCCCTGGATGGGTAGATTTGAGATTTGGGTCTGGGCTTTGTGTTGAAAAGGTTCGTTACTTAAATCCTCCAATGAGGTTGGGTTCTCCAATGAGGTGTGGGCCATCTCACTGGAATTTTATAATGGGATTTGGGGACCAAAGGGCTTGTTAGTAATAAAGAATTTCTTGACCTTCATCGCATAGTCTTTGAGGGCTTTTTTGGTAAGGGGTGGCTGATGAAGGCAGAGAGTGAGATATTCCACAGCTGCTTGTCAACTACCACTCTTAATATAACCCACATATCCTCATCTATTTGTGTGTATAAATAGTGAACCTCAACTACTACCGAGTGGGGTAGATGGTTTTTTATTTTTCAGGGTCATCACTTGGGAAAATAAGACTGAAATTTATTGGTGATTATTATTTTCTCTTTAGCTAGTAATCTGCAGAATATGGCTGGTTCCATCATTTGATTTCTGTTATCTCCATCTGCATAGGCCATAGAGTTCATTTGTATGAAGAACCTGTGTATCTGAACCCATAGGGGAAAAAATCAGTGGGGAGGATCTTTGTTAAGATAAAATGTTTGCAATACATAGCCATGGGAACGTCGTAGCTTCTCTTGAGTGAGTGTCTAGAGTCTGCCTGGTGCTAATTATATGAAGGAAGAGAACTGAATTGCAGGAAAGAAATTGTAGAAAATTTTCCTCTTGGAGTTTGAAATTTTGTAACATCCCAAATTCAATAGAAGACAGAAGAAAAAGATCATATGAACTTATGAAAAAGAATGTATTTGAATTTATCCACAATTCTAACAACGTAAATATGAGATAAAAGGAAGACATCCTCACAACACCCAGAACACATTTCTTTAAAACCCTAGTTGGGAGATGTGGCCCTTCTCGGAGTTCTAGTCTAGACACTTATTGTACAATGGGGTAATCAAATGTCTTCCAAATTCTCAGATTCTTTGGGGGTGCAGCCGAGCTGTGGTTTTTACTTTAAATGTTCAGTGGAATGCTGAGATGAATTCTGTCCTGTATCTTTCTGTCAGCAAGAAGTTTTTAAGTATGAGATAAAGGAAGACATCCTCACACCACCAGAACACATTTCTTTAACAAACCCTAGTTGGGAGAAAATGTGGCCCTGCTCGGGTTCTAGTCCAGACACTTACTGTGCAATGGGGTAATCAAAAGTCTTCCAAATTCTCAGATTCTTTGGGGTGCAGCTGAGCTGTGGTTTTTACTTTAAATGTTCAGTGAATGCTGAGATGAATTCTATCCTGTATCTTTCTGTCACCAAGAGCTTTTCACCATGTGTATTGGAACTAGGCCTGTTATCCTTATTAATTCTTTGCCATTACAGTAGCACTGTGCTAATTCTGACAAGGCTGGTCAGTGTCATGTTTTTTCCCAGCCAACACCATTCTTAGATTCTCAGGTGGTAGATGAATGAGGAAAGGTGATGATATAAGCGTCGCATTTAATTTTTGTTATTGTTTGGATATTTACACTCTAGCATGTATGCAACCAGACATTGTATGCTGTGCTATTCTTTTATGGTTTGTAGGAGAAGACATAGTTATGGAAAATATGGTATAAGTTTTATTCTTTAGTGGTGGAAAGAATTTTGCAAGTGAAACAACATGGAAGTTTAGTATATAACAAAAAACGAAAAAGTGAAGTTAGAGGGGACCCAGGGTCTCTATTTCCCCTTCCTTTTTATAAATCCTAAGAAAAGTTTTCCTTAAGTACAAGACAATATTTTAAACTCTTGAAGGAAAGTGAAACTGCTTTGATCAATATTTCCATTAGTTAATTTATACAGTCATTAACAAATATTTATGGAAAGTTCACTTTGCACCAGATTGTGTGTCTCATGCTGCCGTTGCTGCTAACAATCATAACTAGTGTTCACTGAAAGTGTGTTGCCGATATCAGGGATGATAATCCTAACTCTCTTAATAATCTTATTAAGTAGGCACTGTTAGCATTTCAGTTTGTAGTTGAAATAACTGAAGCTTAGAGTAGTTAAGAACCATGTTCAAGGTCACACAGCTAGTAAATAGGAGGTAGGGATTTTGATCTTTTTGTGTGATTCTCATCCCACACTCTTGAGACATCATACTTTCTCTCTGTAATAATATCAAATAATACTGAAGCCTAAGTTGATTGTGTTCAAGGCGAAACACTTTGACATATATTCTCTTTTAATCTTCTCAACATTCCTATGGTAGATATATTACTATTTTTATTATCCCTTATTTTATACTTAAAGGAAACTAAAGCAAAAAAAAAAATACAGGAAGCTAATGGTAAGAAGTATAGTAGATATAGATATATAAATTTAAAAAACCCAGTGTATAGACAGTTGCCTCAATGGAGGGGTAGACAAATATGTTGGAAAATGTTAATTTTAGCCTTGTGCTCTAATAGATCCCCCACCCATCTCTCATCAATAAAAACATTTACATATTCCCTTTTCATTAGCTCTGGGGTTTACCTTTCTGCTTCCCATCCTTCACTTAAAAACTTTGCTAGCTTTTGACTTAGTTTCTATGATTTCCTTCCTTTGACTTGTACCCCAAATTTTCCTCTTGCCTGCCTTTTAACAATCTGCCTGCTCTTATGTGCCTGCGACAACTTTTCCCATTCCACTCAGGTGTTTCTCCTGGATGCATCTTTTATAGTCTGCCCCTGTGCCACAGTCCTCTCCTAGGATGGAGCACTCTATCCTGAGCTGGCAATTTGAGGTAGGCTCTTTGAGGGCGGCTTACATCTCAAAGTGTGGTTGATATAACAACATGGATATCACGTGGTGGAGCTTGTAAGAATACAGAATCTTTGGCTCCATCCTACACCTACTGAGTCAGTCTGAGACTCTTATTAAGATCCTGGGTCATCTCTTTCTTTGAGCTCAAACACTGGTCTAGGAGGTGAGGTCTTACTGGAGCACGGAGGGAGTTCTCCCATCACTTGGTGCTTGTCAGTGAAGCTCTCGTAGTGGAAGTAGTATTTTGTGATACCAGGGGTGAATAGGGGCTTTCCAGTGAGGGAGGGTTGTGATTCTCCAGTGAAGAATTATGTGGTTCTCCACAGAGACAATCAGTAGGAGATGTATATGAAGAGATTTATTATATTGGTTTATATCGATTTTGGAGTCTGGGAAGTCCCACAATCTGCCATCTGCAAACTGGAGACCCAGGAATGCCAGTGGTGTAGTTAGAGGCTGAGAGTTGAAGAGCTGATAGTAAAGGTTCCATTCTGGATCGAAAGCCTGAGAACCAAGAGTGCCAAGGGCAGGGAGAAGATCAGCGTCCTAGCCCAGTTGTCAGGCAGAATTAATTCAACCTTCCTTTACCTTTTTGTTCTATTTAGGCTCTTAGTGGATTGAATGATGCTCACTTACAGTGGGAAGGGCCATCTGCTTTACTCCGTCTACTAATTCAAATGTTAATTCTTTTGTGGGAACACCTTCATAGACACATCCACAAATAATGTTTAACCAGCTGCCTGGGCATCTTATGGCCCAATCAAGCTGACACATAAAATTAACTCATCCCAGTATCCCATGCTGGGAAAACAACATGATTCAAGTAGCATGGTGGGAACTACTAGTTCAGTTTTCTAGATCATAATATGTGAAAAAAAGAGTGGGCACCATGGTTTTAAAACGTGGTTATAAATTCTTTGACATTCCTTCCACTAGAAGTCCCTTAAGTCTGGGTGGGCTTGTGACTGCTTTGTCCAATAGAGTATAGTAGAGGTGATACTATCTGGGTGGGTCATAAAGGCCATGCAGCTTTCATGCTTATGAAACCTGAGCTGCCATGTAAGAGTAGACTGAATAACCTGAGGCTGTTGTGCTCATATACACTGGGATTTATTAAATGTTTAAGACAGGAAATATGATATTTGCAAGACCATTGACAAGGTAATTAGTTAAATAGCTGATCACATGTTTGAAGAAAAAATATGGAGTTTTGGGCCAGGTAAAGTTTTATTTGGAAGCCGTTACCTAGGAAGAAAAATTTGCAGGACTTGGTTGTTTAGATGTGAGATTAGGCAAATATTACCTCATTTGGAAGGTTGGGTTACTGGTTTTGCCATTTATAAAAATAAGAATGTAGAGAGAAAAGGAGATGCTTTGTTGGAAGAGAATGAGTGTATGTCTCGGGACATATCCATTTAGAGATATATAAAGACAGCATTTGGGTTTAGATTGGTACTAATTAGGTCACAATTTTAAATGTATCTCTTCATTCATGCCAATTTGAATAATTGGTGGTGGCTGTCTGCAAGACTGGAGTTGGGGATTCTGAGAGTGGTCTTGGCTTGACTGGGGGAAGAGGCATCATCAGTGATTGATGTATACCTGGAGTAAGGCCAGGAGAGCTATCATTTGTCTGATGTGTATTTGGCCATTTAGATAGTAATGGTAGGAAATGTCAAGATATTACGGCCCTGAGAAGTACTGATAATCTTTATCTCTTTTGAAACCTGCCTACACTTTGTTGAGTAAAAATAAAGCCTGAAGAAGTATTCATTTAAGCCATCATTATTTGTGGCATGATGTTCTGTGGGGACCGACCCACTATGATCCTGGACCCGAAAGAGCTGGCAGTGGTGAGGGAGTATCTTCTTTCCTGCTTAATAAAAGTGATGGTAGAAGTAAAGTCATGGGTTTATAGAATTGGAAAAGAAATTTGGAGTTTGGTTATTCCAGCAGTCTTATTTTACTGAGAGAGAGATTGAAGCTTGAGATGTGCCTTGCCTAGATCACTTAGCATTATAAGCTCTGCAATTGCTTTGAAATCTATATAATAAATTTTTCCTCTTAGGACAGACCTAATACTGGAAGCTAGCCTAACTGCACAGTGATGACATTGGCTTATGATAAACTGGATCAATTGCACATCAGATAGAAACTACTATGTAATGGCCCAAGGTGAGCAAGGATTCCTTCCATGTTGAGGATATCTATTCCGCCCATGGCTATCAGAAGCTGATCTACTGCTAGCTGAGGAGCACAGAAGATACCTTCAAATTTTCAGGAAGGATAATAGATGATTGGGAGAGTTTCCAGAATGGTGGTTTTGTAACATCTGTAGCCTCAGAACTTAGGAAGAGCAAGCACAAAATGTGTTTTTGCAAATGTTTTCATGGATTTATGACCTAAGCTGTTTAACAGATTGTCTTGCTTAAAAAAATATGACTGGTTTTAGCTGACAAGGATTGGATTTTATGAACTGATTGATCCAGCTAATTGTCAAGGCTAGAGGATGTTCCAAATTGCAGTCCCCAAAGACCTTGAGATTGATTGGTTTAGAGGGGAAAGGAAGTTTTGGGGGTGGAGAAAATAGAGAGTTTTATAAAGCTAATATGATTTTAAAAGTATTTGAAGTAAAATATTCTTTAGAACATACAAAAAGTCATAGTAGTCCAAACTTTTTCTTCTTTGTGGGTTGTTCTAATGCTTTTATAGGGTTAGGTGCCCTATATTTTCTAATAGTAAAACTGTACTCATATTTACATAGTACAAAGGATATATGTATCTTGACTGCTACAAGTTTGAATTATGTGCTTTCTTAAGAAGGAAGCTATGTTGAATTCATGAAAGTCTTTTCTTATTTTTCCCAAAACACTAAGCGCTCGTCTTAAAGACATGGTGGGAACTTTTACTTGGATGGATTGGTGGCAAATGAGGCAGTTATTTGAAATTCACTTTTAAAACACTTGTGTGTGAGATCTAAGTCCATATTTGAGCATATTATTAACAATACTAATAATGATATTGATATCCTTACTTATTTTAACTTTTTGCCTTATCTTCCATGATTGGTGCTTATTTTCATAGAGTTGTAAATATAAAATGAGCTAACAAACAAGTGTTTAGAATAGTGCTTGTTACATAATTAATACTTGATCAGTGCTATTATTATTACAAATCATTAACAATATGGGGCTAATGTTACATGCCATTGGTCAAGTATGTGATAAGCCTCTGAATTAATTGCTAAAGTGCAGCTTAGCTAGAAACATCAATGATTGCTCTTCAGAGGATTACACTATTATTTAAACAGTGTTTAGAAAAGATCATCTAATCTTAAGGGAAAGGCTTCCAGCTTTTTCCCCATTGAGAAATGATATTTGCTGTAAGCCTTTCCCTTAAGATCAGGAACATGACAAGGATGCCACTCTCGCCATTATTCAGCATAGTACTAGAAGTCCTTGCAACAGCAATCAGACAACAAAAGGGATAAAAGGTATCCAAATCAGCAAAGAAGTAGTCAAACTGTGTCTCTTTGCAGATGACATGATACTCTATACTGAAACAAAAAGAATCCACTCCCAAACTATTAGAAGTTATAGAGCAATTCAGTAATGTGGTGAGATACAAATCAATGCTCAGAAATCAGTTGCATTTCTATACACGAATAATGAGACTGAAGAAAGAGAAATTAGGAGTCCATCCCATTTACAATAGCACCAAAAACCATACATTATCTTGGAGTTAACCAGAGATGTAAAGGACCTATATTCTAGAAACTATAAATCACTCTTGAAAGACATTGAAGAGAAGCACAAAAGATGGAAAATATTCCATGCTCATGGATCGGAAGAATTAACATAGTTAAAATTCCATGCTACCCAGAGCAATCGACACTTTCATGCTATCCCGATCAAAATACCCATTGACATTTTTCAAAGAACTGGAACAAAATAGTCCTTAAATTTGATGGAATCAAAAGGCCCGAATCACCAAGGAACTGTTGAAAAGGAAAAACAAAGCTGGGGGCATCACAATGCTGGACCTGAGCTGTTACAAAGCTGGATCACCAAGACAGCCTGTACTAGCACAAAAACAGACACGTAGACCAATGGAACAGAATAGAGAGCCCAGAAATGGACCCCTCGGCTCTTTGGGCAACTAATATTTGATAAAGCAGGAAAAAAACATCCGTTGGAAAAAAGACAGTCTCTTCAATAAATGGTGCTGGGAAAATTGGACAGCTACATGCAAAAAGAATGAAACTTGACCACTCTCTCACACCATACACAAAAATAAACTCCAAATGGATGAAAGACCTCGATGTGAGACAGGAATCCATCAATCCTAGAGGAGAACATAGGCAGCAACCTCTACGACATCGGCCAAAGCAACTTTTTCATGACACATCCCCAAAGGCAAGAGAAACAAAAGAAAAATGAACTTGTGGGACTTCATCAAGATAAAAAGCTGCTGCACAGCCAAGAAACAGTCAAAAAACTAAGAGGCAGCCACAGAATGGGAGAAGATATTTGCGAATGACACTACAGATAAAAGACTGGTATCCAAGATCTACAAGAGCTTCTCAAACTCAATATGCAAGAAACAAATAATGAAATCATACAAAATGGGCAGAAGATATGGACTGACACTTTCTAATGAAGACATACAAATGGCTAACAGACACATGAAATAATGTTCAAAATCATTAGCCATCAGGAAATTCAAATCAAAACCACACTGAGATACCACCCTATGCCAGTTAGAATGGCAAAAATTGACAAGGAAACAACAAATGTTGGAGAGGATGTGGAGAAAGGGGATCCCTCCTACATTGTTGGTGGGAGCTGAAGTTGATACAGCCACTCTGGAAAACAGTGTGGAGGTCCTTAAAAAGTTAAAAATGAGCTACCTATGACCCAGCCATTGCTCTACTGGGTATTTACCCCAAAGATACAGGCGTAGTGAAGAGAGAGAGCCATATGCACGAGGTTTCTTGCAGCATTGTCCACAATAGTAAATGATGGGGAAGGAGTGAGATGCCCTTCAACAGATGACTGGATTAAGAAGATATGGTACATATATACAATGGAATATTACTCAGCCATCAAAAGAATGATTTCTCAACATTTGCTGCAACATGGATGGGACTGGAGGAAGTATACTGGCGAAATAAGTCAAGCAGAGAAAGACAATTATTATATGGTTTCATTCATTTATGGAACATAAAAAGTAGGAAGATCGGTAGGAGAAGAAAGGGAAGAAGCAAGGGGGTAAACAGAGGGAAATGAACCATGAGACACTATGGACTCTGGGAAACAAACTGAGGAGCTTAGGGGTTGGGAATGGGATAGGCTGGTGATGGGTATTAAGGAGGGCAGTATTGCATGGTGCATTGGGTGTTATATGCAAGTAATGAATCCATGGAACCTTACATCAAAAACTAGGGACGTACTGTATGGTGACTAACATAATAAAATTATTACAAAAAAAAGGAAAGATCATCTGTTATTGGTCCAACTGTATGATGAGATTTCCAATATATATGCATAATGGCATTTCCACTTGTAACTGTAGTTTGTAGTTAAAAATGGCCTTGGTGTTCGGATTTCACCCAGTCCTGTATTTTCTAGAGGTGAAGCTTTGCCTGAGACCTAACCTTTTAAAACATTAATTAGGGTATCTATCGGTGATATTGTCTCTTTATCTACCTTCTAATGCTTAAAAGGAGGTAGTCATCTCGCTTAATTAAATATATATGGCTCCATTGGGGAAGAAAAGTCAGATAGTTTTTTGTTTTCTCTAGGATTTTACTTATTTGAGAGAGAGAGGAGAGAGGGTGAGAGAGAGAGAGAGACAGAGCACAAGGGGCAGAGGGAGAGGGAGAAGCAGACTCCCCATTCAGCAGGGAGCCTGATATGGGGCTTGATCCCAGGACCCTGAGATCATGTTGAAAACTAGAGAATCTGTCCAAGTAAACATCATGACCAGAGCCAAAGGCAGACACTTAACCAGCTGAGCTACCCAGGTGCCCCAAAAGTCAGATAGTTCTGATACTGAAATAGGTGACAATGAGGACATTGTCAGTGCTACTAAACTAGTTACTCTAAGTTTCAAAGGAAAATCATAAAATGGCAGCTCTCAGTATTCTCTCACTTTCTCCAAAGAAAAATTTCCATCAGAGGGGAAAATTTTACCAAATCTACTGAACAATAAATATTTTAAGAATCCAAAGCATCTTGAGTTTACTTCCTAGAAGAAAAGTACCCTGTATGTGAAGATGTAGCATTATCTAAGTCAATTAATATAAATGAACAATTGGCTATAAAAGGCTATAATCTGAATTTTTATTTTATTTAAAACAGAACTGATGTAAGTACAAACAATGATGAAATTGTTAAGTATCATGGCATTATCAGACAGGCATTGCTTCAAATTGTACCTTAGCCAGTTTTTAGAATTGTGACCCTGAGCTTCGTACAGAGTTCCTTGTACCTTATCATATAGATATTAAATGCCTGATAGTGATTATTTTTATCTGAAGTTAAGTCAAGTTCTAAGAGTATGAAAAGTACATTTTATTTTTAAGGATACTCGGACTCGGTTTAAGCTTAGTCTAGCAGAGAAACCATAATATTTGGAATAATCAGGTAGTATTTTAAATTCCAAACTTCCTATCTCCCCTCTCCTCCCTTTTTTCCCCTCCATATTGGAGAAAAGGGTATGATCGGAAAAGGAATTAAAACCAAGTAATCATTGTATCTTGCATAAAGGACTTAGATGGTATTTCTGGTAGACATCATCAGGAAGATCAGAGGACTCTACCACCCCTTCTAAAAACATTTCATATAAGAAACATTATAAAAAGAAATATATAGTAAATCTAAGACAACAAAGCTTGGTTACTTACTATGTGCTAGGTATTAGGCCAACCAGTTTACATTCTGTTATTTTATCAAATGGGTGCTACTATTATAAATGTTTAAGAGATGAAGAAACAGGCTTAGAGAGATTAAGTAAATTACCAGGATCACAGAGATATAAACAGAATTAGGACTCAAAGTTAGGTTTGACTCTGTGCTGTATTTAGGCTTGACAAATGGCTGCAAGTGTATTAGAAAGTTGCCAATTCAGGAAAGAAGAAATCTACAAGCTGGAGTGGTCTGGGAAGTCTAATGGAGGAGATCCCACTTCAGTTGTGTTCTGAAAGACAAATAGTAGAGATTATTTTAGTTGGAGGATGGTAGCAGGTAAAAATACAGATATGTGAAAGCTTTACCATGCATTCTTAATTAGTTGACCAGTTTGACTCAATTGATGTGTTTCAGAGGGTGAGTGATCAGAGATAAATTTTTTAAACAGCTTTTTGTGGTATGATTGATATAATATACAGTGAATACTTAACATATACAGTTTGATGAGTTTTAAGCATATGGACACAACTGTGAAACCATCACCACAATCAAGATAATGAATATACCCATCACTGTCACAGTTTCTTAGAGCACCTTTGTAATTCCTTCCTTCCGGTCCTCTAACTTCCTACCTCTTGATTCTTAGGCAACCACTGTTATGCTGTTTGTTTTACACATTACTATGCATTTTTAAGAACTTTATAGAAGTGTTTTTGTCTACGGCTTCAATCAATCAGGATAATTATTCTGAGCTTTTTTCTATGTTGTATATATCTGTAGTTCATTATTTTATTGCTGACTTCTGTATTTCTTCGGTTGGATATGTTGCCATTTGTTTTTGCACTGACCTTTTGTTGTGCTTTTAGATTGCTCAGTTTTTGGCCATTACAAATAAAGCTACTTATGAATGTTGACTTATAAATCTTTGTGTGGACCTGTGCTTATTTTTAGGGGGGATAAGTAATTAGGAATGGAATGGCTGGATCATGATAGTATGAGAATGTTCAATTTTTAAAGAAACAACCAAACTATTTTCCTAAATGATTGTATAATTTTTACAATTATACATATAGGAATTCATAATTCCTACCAGCAGTGTGAGAATTCCAGTTTGCCCAACCTTCCCCATTACTCACCAGTACTTGGTGAATGAAAGGATCAGTGGAAGGCAGATGGAGACTCATATGCCAAGTTAAGAATTTGGACTTCAATTTGGAGGTAATACAGACTGATTAAAAGTTTTAGAATAGGGAGAGACAAAGTATATGAGGTGACTGAGGAGGGTAAGAGTCTCTTATAGTGTGTGCAGAGTTGATTAGGATGCGGAAAGGCTGATGGTTGGGGAGACCCCTTAGGGTAGCAACTTAGGTGATGCCTGAGATAGTTCAGGTATGAAAAATAAATTCCTGAACCAGTGGGATGGGGTGATAATGGAAAGGAAGGGCAGATGCAAGAGGAAGTTTGAAGGAAAAGTTAATGAGCACAGGTTTTACTTTGTTTTTGTCCCTCATAGGAATGGAAGGAAAATTTATTTGCATTTTACTAGTTTGAGAGAGTAGGAGAAGAGTGGTGTCATAATAGTAACAAGAACAGTCAAGAGGTTTATTTTGGGGGATAGAGAATGAGAAAGAGAATATGTGGAATTTCTTTAGATATGTTGAATTTGTGGTACATTCACTATGTTCCAGGCATTTTTATGTTAATGTTTACACCATGCTTCAATTCCACATAATTTTAGTTGACCATTGTAAACATCAGAGAGGAAGAACTTTTTGGAAATAAGTTACAGGCAGAAACTACCAGTGAGGTGGGACAAGGAGAAGAGTGAGATGTAGAAGTGGGTGGGGGCGTTAAGGAAGGCTGCAAAGGGAGCTGTGGAAGCATATATTTGGGAAGCTTTCCCCCCACAGAACTGTGTAGTTTTAATTGGGACAGATGTGTGACCACACCCCAGGGGTCATGGTATTTCAAAGAGCCATTTCGGGGATAACACTGTTGAGAATCCTGTTCTGTTTGTAATTTTCATCATTTCTCTAAGGGGCAGGCATGAACTGTAGTTATCTGTCTAGTTCTTTCTTGTTGTTTGGTTTTTCTCAAATCCCACCATTGCTGGGAATGACCCTGTCCATTTCCCTATATGGCATTGCCTAGGGTTATATAGCCAGGAATTTAATTCCACTGTTGTATCTTTAAAAGATGATTCCAGGACTCAACCAGTAGTGTTGCATACAATATTTACTGAGTTTTGGGAAATGTAATTTAAAATTTTCAAGGACAGTATATGTAAGAACATTTCTTACTGCATTTAGAATTCATATTTAAAAGACTCATCCAAATAGAAGAAAAAGTCTCTCAGATTTTACGAATTAGAATAATGCTCTATGGACTTAGGGCAGATTATGTGTGTTGGAAGTGGGGGAGTCAAAATATGGTGCCTACCATGTTGCCATAGAACAAGATCCTGTAAAAAATGCTTTGGATGGTCATGATGGTGCATATAGCGACTTCTCACTCTAGTCCCACCCACAACTAGTCACACACATGCTGAGACCATGAAATAGTAATCATCATCATGAAAGAGTAATACAGTGATACTTCTTAAGCAGTTTGTAAGAGAGAATGTGTTTAAGTGTGATTTTTCAAGAAAACACTGTAATGATGTCTCAGGAGACAAAGATTGAGCTATGTTGAATTCCTGCCACACTTTTGTTCTAAAGTGGTTGATTTAAATATAGTATTACAGGGATTGAGACAAAAATTAAAAATTTTTTGTTGATTCTTCTTCCATTCCTATTGTTTTAGGTAGAATAATATTGTTTATGTTAATGGTAGCATTTCTTCAGCACTCAGTATTTGTTACCTTGTTTTAGAATGAAATCTAACACAGTTGTCATATGGCTTCTAATCCCAATTTGCACATATGCTTCCTAATGGCCTTAATGACCATAGCTCTGAATCAAGTAATTGTTCTGATGATATATTAATCTGCTTAGATTCATTGTATATTAACATTTTACACTCGCAATTAGAGTGTGTATAAGATTCGAGCATTAGAGGTGGCTTTCCTTGTGTACACAAAGCACAAAGCAATGTTTTTAGGGTAATAGTTTTCGTAGTCTTAGCCAAGTTTGTATTTTTATGGTGCTACTTCAGCTTTGTCATAACCTCCAAAGTTTATAATTGAGCTCAATTATGAAAAGTACCAAAGGCATAGAACATGATGGTTAGAAGCATGGGTCTGGAAATAGACTGAACCACTGGAAGATGCTCCCAGTGGAAGTTTGTTTTGAATCTTAGCAGTTACTTAATTTAGTTTCCTAAATGTAAAATGGCAATAAAATAGTACATTTTTCAATGGGTTTTTGGAATAATAGTGCCTGATACAGAAAATAGTAAATAACAACAACAAAAACAAGTAAGTGAGAATCTTAATCATCCAGCTCTGACGCTAATCATAGATTTTCTCACTGCAGGTTGATGAGGCACCCATCCATTCAAGGGTACATCCTGGTTGAGGTCTTCAGCTTTTATGAAGATTGCAGTATCACTTATCTATTTCTACATAACACATCACCTCAAACTTTGGTGGTTTAAAAGCGACAAAATTTATTTTTAAAAATCTCAGATGGTGTCTGTGATAATTTGAGGAGCATGGTAGAGCCAGATAATTTTGGCTTGAGTCTCACATGCCATTGTGGTAAGATTATGACTAGGGCCAAGGATCTCTTGGGGGGCTTCTTCACTCATGTCAGGTTATGAGGACTAAGAACTCTAACAGCGTGGAGCTGGAATAATTGGGCTCTCCTAAGACATCTGTCTACATAGTCTCTCCAATGTGATTTTTAGATTGATGCTGTCTTCAGGATGGCCAGACTTCTTTAATGTTGGCTATGAGCTCTAAGAGTAGGTATTGGGGGGGTGTGGTTAGGGGAAGGAGGGAGATGGAGAGAGATGAGATCCTAATATCTTGCCTGACTAAGCCTGGGAATTCAGTATCCCTTTCAAAATAATCAATTGGTTGAAGCAGTTAGAGGTCTGCCAGGTTCAAAGTGAGGAGCATAGATCCCACTTCTTGGTATACAATTATAAGTATGACACTATAAGAAGAATGTTGGTAGGATGCATATTGGTATATTTTTTGGAAAATATAACATGCCACAATTGCCAAGCTTCCTAGTACTTAGATGGTTGTCTAATATGGATGACTGGCTTTCAAATTATCTGGACTTAAAAAAATCCACGCTCATGAATGTAGGTTATGGGAGATTACTGACTCAATGAAATGTTCCAATGTCAGAATCATCGGCATCCCTGAGGAGGTGGAGAAAAACAGAGGTCTAGAAGAGATATTTGAACAAATTGTAGCTGAAAACTTCCCTAATCTAGCAAGGGAAACAAACATTATGTCCAAGAGGCAGAGAGGACCCCTTCTGAGCTCGACAACGTCAAAACTACGCCACGTCACGTCATAGTGCAATTCGCAAATATCAGATCTAAAGATACAGTATAGAAAGTGGCCAAGGCAAAGAAATTTCTCATGTACCAAGGCAAAGGTATCAGAATTAAGTCAGACCTGTCTACACAGACCTGGAATGAGAGAAACGGTTAGGGGAGCATTTTTAAAGCTCTTTCAGAGAAAAACATGCAGTCAAGGATCCTTTATCCAGCAAGGCTGTCATTCAGAATTGATGGAGAAGCCAAAGACCTCCAGAATGATGCATAGTGACCAATTTCATAACCACGAAACCAGCCCTACAGGAGATATTAAGGGGGGTTCTATAAAAGTAAAAAGGCCCCAAGAGTGATACAGAACAAAAGTCACAATCTATAGAAACAAAGACTTTACTGGCAACATGGCATCATTAAAATCATCTCTCTCAATAATCAGTCTCAACTAAATCTAATAAATGGCCTAAATTCCCATAAAGTGCCACAGGGTTGCAGATTGGATAAAAAGACATGACCCATCCATTTGCTGTCTACAAGAGACTCATTTTGAACCTAAAGATACATTCAGACTGAAAGTAAAGGGATAGAATACCATCTTTCATGCCAGTGGACCTCAAAAGAAAGCTAGGGTAGCAATTCTCATATCAGACAGATTGGATTTTTAACTAAAGACTATAGTTAGAGACACAGAAGGGCACTATATGATTCTTAAAGGATGTATCCAACAAGTGGAGCTGACAATTATAAATATCTATGCCCCCAAAAGGGGAGCAG
>NW_024423453.1:20014650-20075123 GCF_017311325.1 Ursus maritimus | reverse complement strand
AAAGAATCCACTCCCAAACTACTAGAAGTTTTACAGTAATTCAGTAATGTGGTGGGATACAAAATCAATGCTCAGAAATCAGTTGCATTTCTATACACGAATAACGAGACCGAAGAAAGAGAAATTAGGGAATCCATCCCATTTACAATAGCACCAAAAACCATACGTTACCTTGGAATTAACTTAACCAGAGACGTAAAGGACCTATATTCTAGAAACTATAAATCACTCTTGAAAGACATTGAGGAAGACACAAAAAGATGGAAAAATATTCCATGCTCATGGATCGGAAGAATTAACATAGTTAAAATGTCCATGCTACCCAGAGCAATCTACACTTTCAATGCCATCCGATCAAAATACCAATGACATTTTTCAAAGAACTGGAACAAATAGTCCTTAAATTTGTATGGAACCAGAAAAGACCCCGAATCTCCAAGGAACTGTTGAAAAGGAAAAACAAAGCTGGGGGCATCACAATGCCGGATTTCGAGCTGTACTACAAAGCTGTGATCACAAAGACAGCATGGTACTGGCACAAAAACAGACACATAGACCAATGGAACAGAGCAGAGAACACATAAATGGACCCTTGGCTCTTTGGGCAACTAATCTTTGATAAAGCAGGAAAAAACATCCGGTGGGAAAAAGACAGTCTCTTCAATAAATGGTGCTGGGAAAATTGGACAGCTACATGCAAAAGAATGAAACTTGACCACTCTCTCACACCATACACAAAAATAAACTCCAAATGGATGAAAGACCTCGATGTGAGACAGGAATCCATCAAAATCCTAGAGGAGAACATAGGCAGCAACCTCTACGACATCGGCCAAAGCAACTTTTTTCATGACACATCTCCAAAGGCAAGAGAAACAAAAGGAAAGATGAACTTGTGGGACTTCATCGAGTTAAAAAGCTTCTGTACAGCCAAGGAAACAGTCAAAAAAACTAAGAGGCAGCCCATGGAATGGGAGAAGATATTTGCAAATGACACTACAGATAAAAGACTGGTATCCAAGATCTACAAAGAACTTCTCAAATTCAGTACGTGAGAAACAAATAAACCATAAAATGGGCAGAAGATATGAACAGACACTTTTCCAATGAAGACATACAAATGGCTAACAGACACATGAAAAAATGTTCAAAATCATTAGCCATCAGGGAAATTCAAATCGAAACCACACTAAGATACCACCTTATGCCAGTTAGAATGGCAAAAATTGACAAGGCAAGAAACAACAATTGCTGGAGAGGATGTGGAGAAAGGGGATCCCTCCTACATTGTTGGTGGGAATGCAAGTTGGTACAGTCAGTCTGGAAAACAGTGTGGAGGTCCCTTAAAAAGTTAAAAATTGAGCTACCCTATGACCCAGCCATTGCACTACTGGGTATTTACCCCAAAGATACAGATGTAGTGAAGAGAAGGGCCATATGCATACCAATGTTCATAGCAGCATTGTCCACAATAGCTCAATCGTGGAAGGAGCCGAGATGTCCTTCAACAGGTGACTGGATTAAGAAGCTCTGGTCCATATATACAATGGAATATTACTCAGCTATCAGAAAGGACGAGTTCTCAACATTTGCTGCAACATGGATGGCACTGGAGGAGATAATGCTAAGTGAAATAAGTCAAGCAGAGAAAGACAATTATATGATTTCTCTCATCTATGGAACATAAGAACTAGGAAGATCAGTAGGGGAAGAAAGGGATAAAGAAAGGGCGGGTATTCAGATGGGGGAATGAAGCATGAGAGACTATGGACTCAGAAACAAACTGAGGGCTTCAGAGGGACGGGGGATGGGGAATGGGATAGGCTGGTGATGGGTAGTAAGGAGGGCAAGTATTGCATGGTGCACTGGGTGTTATACGCAACTAATGAATCATCGAACTTTACATCAGAAACCAGGGATGTACTGTTTGGTGACTAAAATAATATAATAAAAAAACATTAAAAAAATAAATAAAAAGAGAAAATTGATCTTTAGTGGCTATTCACTGAATAAGCATTTATAAATAATTATATGAATACTAAATAAATTTCCACTTTTTACCCACATCGTTTTATTAATTTGGCAGTAGTTCTATTTTTTTCTTGCTTTCATATCAAATGCACGGTGTAATTGTATCAGTAACATCTCTCATTCAGACTCTATAATTTTCAGCATCTTGTATTAGGTTTTTATTGGGATATAAAGATAACTGTTCCTTCTTCCCCATATTAAGTTGGATATAATTGATCAGATAGATGTTGTCAGCCCTGTTGACCACCAAGGGAGCTCAGAGCCCTTTCTGTCCTCATTTCAAGGATTACCTCAGTTGCAAACAGACCACACTGAAGTGGTGGGAGTGTGGCTCTGTATTGACCAAAACTACAGCTCCTGTAGGAAATGGGTGCTTTCTCTTTTCCCTGAGTCTAAGTAACATAGGCCTGGAAGCAATTTCCTTGGCATTTTTTCTCTTCCTTCAGTCCAGAGAAAGGTCTAGAGTGTACTGTATAGAAAAGCCTACCCTAGATTTTAGGAAAAAATTCTCAGACACTTCTTCTTCTTGGCTTTTTATTCTTCACAAAGAAAGGCCTTTACTTCCCCTGGATGGGTAGATTTGAGATTTGGGTCTGGGCTTTGTGTTGAAGGTTCGTTACTTAAATCCTCCAATGAGGTTGGGTTCTCCAATGAGGTGTGGGCCATCTCACTGGAATTTTATAATGGGATTTGGGGACCAAAGGGCTTGTTAGTAATAAAGATTTCTTGACCTTCATCATAGTCTTTGAGGGCTTTTTGGTAAGGGGTGGCTGATGAAAGGCAGAAGTGAGATATTCCACAGCTGCTTGTCAACTACCAACTCTTAATATAACCCACATATCCTCATCTATTTGTGTGTATAAATAGTGAACCTCAACTACTACCGAGTGGGGTAGATGGTTTTTTATTTTTTCAGGGTCATCACTTGGGAAAATAAGACTGAAATTTATTGGTGATTATTATTTTCTCTTGCTCAGTAATCTGCAGAATATGGCTGGTTCCATCATTTGATTTCTGTTATCTCCATCTGCATAGGCCATAGAGTTCATTACTGTATGAAGAACACTGTGTATCTGAACCCATAGGGGGAAAAAATCAGTGGGGAGGATCTTTGTTAAGATGGAAATGTTTGCAATACATAGCCATGGGAACGTGCGTAACTTCTCTTGAGTGAGTGTCTAGAGTCTGCCTGGTGCTAATTATATGAAGGAAGAGAACTGAATTGCATGTGAAAGAAATTGTAGAAAATTTTCCTCTTGGAGTTTGAAATTTTGTAACACTCCCAAATTCAATAGAAGACAGAAGAAAGATCATATGAACTTATGAAAAAGAATGTATTTGAATTTATCCCATGTCTAACAACGTAAATATGAGATAAAGGAAGACATCCTCACAACACCCAGAACACATTTCTTTAACAAACCCTAGTTGGGAGATGTGGCCCTTCTCGGGTTCTAGTCCAGACACTTATTGTACAATGGGGTAATCAAATGTCTTCCAAATTCTCAGATTCTTTGGGGTGCAGCCGAGCTGTGGTTTTTACTTTAAATGTTCAGTGGAATGCTGAGATGAATTCTGTCCTGTATCTTTCTGTCAGCAAGAAGTTTTTAAGTATGAGATAAAGGAAGACATCCTCACACCACCCAGAACACATTTCTTTAACAAACCCTAGTTGGGAGAAAATGTGGCCCTGCTCGGGTTCTAGTCCAGACACTTACTGTGCAATGGGGTAATCAAAAGTCTTCCAAATTCTCAGATTCTTTGGGGTGCAGCTGAGCTGTGGTTTTTACTTTAAATGTTCAGTGGAATGCTGAGATGAATTCTATCCTGTATCTTTCTGTCAGCAAGAAGTTTTTCACCATGTGTATTGGAACTAGGCCTGTTATCCTTATTAATTCTTTTGCCATTACAGTAGCACTGTGCTAATTCTGACAAGGCTGGTCAGTGTCATGTTTTTTCCCAGCCAACACCATTCTTAGATTCTCAGGTGGTAGATGAATGAGGAAAGGTGTGATGATATAGCGCCGTCATTTAATTTTTGTTATTGTTTGGATATTTACACTCATTAGCATGTATGCAACCAGACATTGTATGCTGTGCTATTCTTTTATGGTTTGTAGGAGAAGACATAGTTATGGAAAATATGGTATAAGTTTTATTCTTTAGTGGTGGAAAGAATTTTGCAAGTGAAACAACATGGAAGTTTAGTATATAACAAAAAAACGAAAGTGAAGTTAGAGGGGACCCAGGGTCTCTATTTCCCCTTCCCTTTTTATAAATCCTAAGAAAAGTTTTTCCTTAAGTACAAGACAATATTTTAAACTCTTGAAGGAAAGTGAAACTGCTGAGATCAATATTTCTACATTAGTTAATTTATACAGTCATTAACAAATATTTATGGAAAGTTCACTTTGCACCAGATTGTGTGTCTCATGCTGCCGTTGCTGCTAACAATCATAACTAGTGTTCACTGAAAGTGTGTTGCCGATATCAGGGATGATAATCCTAACTCTCTTAATAATCTTATTAAGTAGGCACTGTTAGCATTTCAGTTTGTAGTTGAAATAACTGAAGCTTAGAGTAGTTAAGAACCATGTTCAAGGTCACACAGCTAGTAAATAGGAGAGGTAGGGATTTTTGATCTTTTTGTGTGATTCTCATCCCACACTCTTGAGACATCATACTTTCTCTCTGTAATAATATCAAATAATACTGACCTAAGTTGATTGTGTTCCAGGCGAAACACTTTGACATATATTCTCTTTTAATCTTCTCAACATTCCTATGGGTAGATATCATTACTATTTTATTATTATCCCTTATTTTATACTTAAGGAAACTAAAGCAAAAAAAAAAAATACAGGAAGCTAATGGTAAGTATAGTTTAGATATAGATATATAAATTTAAAAAACCCAGTGTATAGACAGTTGCCTCAATGGAGGGGTAGACAAATATGTTGGAAAATGTTAATTTTAGCCTTGTGCTCTAATAGATCCCCCACCCATCTCTCATCAATAAAAACATTTACATATTCCCTTTTCATTAGCTCTGGGGTTACCCCTTTCTGCTTCCCATCCTTCACTTAAAAACTTTGCTAGCTTTTGACTTAGTTTCTATGATTTCCTTCCTTTGACTTGTACCCCAAATTTTCCTCTTGCCTGCCTTTTAACAATCTGCCTGCTCTTATGTGCCTGCGACAACTTTTCCCATTCCACTCAGGTGTTTCTCCTGGATGCATGCTTTTTATAGTCTGCCCCTGTGCCACAGTCCTCTCCTAGGATGGAGCACTCTATCCTGAGCTGGCAATTTGAGTAGGCTCTTTGAGGGGCCCCTGGCTACTCAAAGTGTGGTTGGTATAACAACATGGATATCACGTGGGAGCTTGTAAGAAATACAGAATCTTTGGCTCCATCCTACACCTACTGAGTCAGTCTGAGTCTTATTAAGATCCTGGGTCATCTCTTTCTTTGAGCTCAAACACTGGTCTAGGAGGTGAGGTCTTACTGGAGCACGGAGGGAGTTCTCCCATCACTTGGTGCTTGCTGTCAGTGAAGCTCTCGTAGTGGAAGTAGTATTTTGGTGATACCAGGGGAATGAATAGGGGCTTTCCAGTGAGGGGAGGGGTTGTGATTCTCCAGTGAAGAATTATGTGGTTCTCCACAGAGACAGAATCAGTAGGAGATGTATATGAAGAGATTTATTATATTGGTTTATATGATTTTGGAGTCTGGGAAGTCCCACAATCTGCCATCTGCAAACTGGAGACCCAGGAATGCCAGTGGTGTAGTTAGAAGGCTGAGAGTTGAAGAGCTGATAGTAAAGGTTCCATTCTGGATCTGAAAGCCTGAGAACCAAGAGTGCCAAGGGCAGGAGAAGATCAGCGTCCTAGCCCAGTTGTCAGGCAGAATTAATTCAACCTTCCTTTACCTTTTTGTTCTATTTAGGCTCTTAGTGGATTGAATGATGCTCACTTACAGTGGGAAGGGCCATCTGCTTTACTCAGTCTACTAATTCAAATGTTAATCTTTTGTGGGAACACCTTCATAGACACATCCACAAATAATGTTTAACCAGCTGCCTGGGCATCTTATGGCCCAATCAAGCTGACACATAAAATTAACCATCCCAGTATCCCATGCTGGGAAAACAACATGTGCAATGGCATAATTGGGGAACTACTAGTTCAGTTTTTCTAGATCATAATATGTGAAAAAAAGAGGTGGGTACCATGGTTTTAAAACGTGGTTATAAATTCTTTGACATTCCTTCCACTAAGTGTCCCTTAAGTCTGGGTGGGCTTGTGACTGCTTTGTCCAATAGAGTATAGTAGAGGTGATACTATCTGGGTGGGTCATAAAAGGCCATGCAGCTTTTTCATGCTTATGAAACCCTGAGCTGCCATGTAAGTAGACTGAATAACCTGAGGCTGTTGTGCTCATATACACTGGGATTTATTAAATGTTTAAGACAGGGAAATATGATATTTGCAAGACCATTGACAAGGTAATTAGTTAAATAGCTGATCACATGTTTGAAGAAAAATGATAAGGTTTTGGGCCAGGTAAGTGTTATTTGGAAACCGTTACCTAGGAAGAAAAATTTGCAGGACTTGGTTGTTTAGATGTAAGGATTAGGCAAATATTACCTCATTTGGAAGGTTGGGTTACTGGTTTTGCCATTTATAAAAATAAGAATGTAGAGAGAAAAGGAGATGCTTTGTTGGAAGAGAATGAGTGTATGTCTCGGGACATATCCATTTAGAGATATATAGACAGCATTTGGGTTTAGATTGGTACTAATTAGGTCACAATTTTAAATGTACTCTTCATTCATGCCAATTTTGAATAATTGGTGGTGGCTGTCTGCAAGACTGAGTTGAGGATTCTGAGAGTGGTCTTGGCTTGACTGGGGGAAGAGGCATCATCAGTGATTGATGTATACCTGGAGTAAGGCCAAGGAGAGCTATCATTTGTCTGATGTGTATTTGGCCATTTAGATAGTAATGGTAGGAAATGTCAAGATATTACGGCCCTGAGAAGTACTGATAATCTTTATCTCTTTTGAAACCTGCCTACACTTTGTTGAGTAAAATAAAGCCTGAAGAAGTATTCATTTAAGCCATCATTATTTGTGGCATGATGTTCTGTGGGGACCGACCCACTATGATCCTGGACCCGAAAGAGCTGGCAGTGGTGAGGGAGTATCTTTGGCTTCCTGCTTAATAAAAGTGATGGTAAGAAGTAAAGTCATGGGTTTATAGAATTGGAAAGAAATTTGGAGTTTGGTTATTCCAGCAGTCTTATTTTACTGAGAGAGAGATTGAAGCTTGAGATGTGCCTTGCCTAAGATCACTTAGCATTATAAGCTCTGCAATTGCTTTGAAATCTATATAATAAATTTTTCCTCTTAGGACAGAGCTAATACTGGAAGCTAGCCTAACTGCACAGTGATGACATTGGCTTATGATAAACTGGATCAATTGCACATCAGATAGAAACTACTATGTAATGGCCCAAGGTGAAGCAAGGATTCCTTCCATGTTGAGGATATCTATTCCCGCCCATGGCTATCAGAAGCTGATCTACTGCTAGCTGAGGAGCACAGAAGATACCTTCAAATTTTCAGGGAAGGATAATAGATGATTGGGAGAGTTTCCAGAATGGTGGTTTTTGTAACATCTGTAGCCTCAGAACTTAGGAAGAGCAAGCACAAAATGTGTTTTTGCAAATGTTTTTCATGGATTTATGACCTAAGCTGTTTAACAGATTGTCTTGCTTAAAAAATATGACTGGTTTTAGCTGACAAGTTGGATTTTATGAACTGATTGATCCCAGCTGCCAATTGTCAAGGCTAGAGGATGTTCCAAATTGGCAGTCCCCAAAGACCTTGAGTTGATTGGTTTAGAGGGGGGAAAGGAAGTTTTGGGGGTGGAGAAAATAGAGTTTTATAAAGCTAATATGATTTTAAAAGTATTTGAAGTACAAATATTCTTTAGAACATACAAAAAGTCATAGTAGTCCAAACTTTTTCTTCTTTGTGGGTTGTTCTAATGCTTTATAGGGTTAGGTGCCCTATATTTTCTAATAGTAAAACTGTACTCATATTTACATAGTACAAAGGATATATGTATCTTGACTGCTACAAAGTTTGAATTATGTGCTTTCTTAAGAAGGAAGCTATGTTTTGAATTCATGAAAGTCTTTTCTTATTTTTCCCAAAACACTAAGCTTCTACGTCTTAAAGACATGGTGGGAACTTTTACTTGGATAGATTGAGTGGCAAATGAGGCAGTTATTTGAAATTCACTTTTTAAAACGTATTGTGAGATCTAAGTCCATATTTGAGCATATTATTAACAATACTAATAATGATATTGATATCCTTACTTATTTTAACTTTTTTGCCTTATCTTCCATGATTGGTGCTTATTTTCATAGAGTTGTAAATATAAAATGAGCTAACCCAAGCAAAGTGTTTAGAATAGTGCTTGTTACATAATTAATACTTGATCAGTGCTATTATTATTACAAATCATAACAATATGGGGCTAATGTTACACATGCCATTGGTCAAGTATGTGATAAGCCTCTGAATTAATTGCTAAAGTGCAGCTTAGCTAGAAACATCAATGATTGCTCTTCAGAGGATTACACACTTATTATTTAAACAGTGTTTAGAAAAGATCATCTAATCTTAAGGGAAAGGCTTCCAGCTTTTCCCCATTGAGAATGATATTTGCTGTAAGCCTTTCCCTTAAGATCAGGAACATGACAAGGATGCCCACTCTCGCCATTATTATTCAGCATAGTACTAGAAGTCCTTGCAACAGCAATCAGACAACAAAAAGGGATAAAAGGTATCCAAATCAGCAAAGAAGTAGTCAAACTGTGTCTCTTTGCAGATGACATGATACTCTATATGGAAAACCCAAAAGAATCCACTCCCAAACTATTAGAAGTTATAGAGCAATTCAGTAATGTGGCGGGATACAAAATCAATGCTCAGAAATCAGTTGCATTTCTATACACAAATAATGAGACTGAAGAAAGAGAAATTAAGGAATCCATTCCATTTAAATGACATTTTTCAAAGAGCTGGAACAAACAGCCCTTAAATTTGTGTGGAACCAGAAAAGGCCCCGAATCACCAAGGAATTGTTGAAAAGGAAAAACAAAGCTGGGGGCATCACAATGCCGGATTTCGAGCTGTACTACAAAGCTGTGATCACAAAGACAGCATGGTACTGGCACAAAAACAGACACATAGACCAATGGAACAGAATAGAGAACCCAGAAATGGACCCTTGGCTCTCTGGGCAACTAATTTTTGACAAAGCAGGAAAAAACATCCGGTGGAAAAAGGACAGTCTCTTCAATAATGGTGCTGGGAAAATTGGATAGCTACATGCAAAAAAGAATGACTTGACCACTCTCTCACACCATACACAAAGATAAACTCCAAATGGATGAAAGACCTCGATGTGAGACAGGAATCCATCAAAATCCTAGAGGAGAACATAGGCAGCAACCTCTACGACATCGGCCAAAGCAACTTTTTTCATGACACATCCCCAAAGGCAAGAGAAACAAAAGAAAAAATGAACTTGTGGGACTTCATCAAGATAAAAAGCTGCTGCACAGCCAAGGAAACAGTCAAAAAAACTAAGAGGCAGCCCACAGAATGGGAGAAGATATTTGCGAATGACACTACAGATAAAAGACTGGTATCCAAGATCTACAAAGAACTTCTCAAACTCAATATGCAAGAAACAAATAATGAAATCATAAAATGGGCAGAAGATATGGACTGACACTTTTCTAATGAAGACATACAAATGGCTAACAGACACATGAAATAATGTTCAAAATCATTAGCCATCAGGAAATTCAAATCAAAACCACACTGAGATACCACCCTATGCCAGTTAGAATGGCAAAAATTGACAAGGCAGGAAACAACAAATGTTGGAGAGGATGTGGAGAAAGGGGATCCCTCCTACATTGTTGGTGGGAATGCAAGTTGATACAGCCACTCTGGAAAACAGTGTGGAGGTCCCTTAAAAAGTTAAAAATTGAGCTACCCTATGACCCAGCCATTGCTCTACTGGGTATTTACCCCAAAGATACAGACGTAGTGAAGAGAAGAGCCATATGCACCCCAGTGTTCATAGCAGCATTGTCCACAATAGATAAATCGTGGAAGGAGCTGAGATGCCCTTCAACAGATGACTGGATTAAGAAGATATGGTACATATATACAATGGAATATTACTCAGCCATCAAAAAGAATGATTTCTCAACATTTGCTGCAACATGGATGGGACTGGAGGAGAATATGCTAAGCGAAATAAGTCAAGCAGAGAAAGACAATTATTATATGGTTTCATTCATTTATGGAACATAAAAAGTAGGAAGATCGGTAGGAGAAGAAAGGGAAGAAGCAAGGGGGGGGTAAACAGAAGGGAAATGAACCATGAGACACTATGGACTCTGGGAAACAAACTGAGGGCTTGGGGGTTGGGAATGGGATAGGCTGGTGATGGGTATTAAGGAGGGCAGTATTGCATGGTGCATTGGGTGTTATATGCAAGTAATGAATCATGGAACCTTACATCAAAAACTAGGGACGTACTGTATGGTGACTAACATAATAAAATTATTACAAAAAAAAGGAAAGATCATCTGTTATTGGTCCAACTGTATGATGAGATTTCCAATATATAATTTATGCATAATGGCATTTCCACTTGTAACTGTAGTTTGTAGTTAAAGTGGCCTTGGTGTTCCGGATTTCACCCAGTCCTGTATTTTCTAGAGGTGAAGCTTTGCCTGAGACCTAACCTTTTAAAACATTAATTAGGTATCTATCGGTGATATTGTCTACTTTATCTACCTTCCTAATGCTTAAAAGGAGGTAGTCATCTCGCTTAATTAAATATATATGGCTCCATTGGAAGAAAAGTCAGATAGTTTTGTTTTCTTAGGATTTTACTTATTTGAGAGAGAGGGAGAGAGGGTGAGAGAGAGAGACAGAGCACAAGCAGGGCAGAGGGAGAGGGAGAAGCAGACTCCCCATTCAGCAGGGAGCCTGATATGGGGCTTGATCCCAGGACCCTGAGATCATGTTGAAAACTAGAGAATCTGTCCAAGTAAACATCATGACCAGAGCCAAAGGCAGACACTTAACCAGCTGAGCTACCCAGGTGCCCCAAAAGTCAGATAGTTCTGATACTGAAATAGGTGACAATGAGGGACATTGTCAGTGCTACTAAACTAGTTACTCTAAGTTTCAAAGGGAAATCATAAAATGGCAGCTCTCAGTATTCTCTCACTTTCTCCAAAGAAAAATTTCCATCGAAGGGAAAATTTTACCAAATCTACTGAACAATAAATATTTTAAGAATCCAAAGCATCTTGAGATTTACTTCCTAGAAGAAAGTACCCTGTATGTGAAGATGTAGCATTATCTAAGTCAATTAATATAAATGAACAATTGGCTATTAAAAGGCTATAATCTGAATTTTATTTTATTTAAAACAGAACTGATGTAAGTACAAACAATGATGAAATTGTTAGAAGTATCATGGCATTATCAGACAGGCATTGCTTCAAATTGTACCTTAGCCAGTTTTTAGAATTGTGACCCTGAGCTTCGTACAGAGTTCCTTGTACCTTATCATATAGATATTAAATGCCTGATAGTGATTATTTTTTATCTGAAGTTAAGTCAAGTTCTAAGAGTATGAAAAGTACATTTTATTTTTTAAGGATATTCTGGACTCAGTTTAAGCTTAGTCTAGCAGAAAAACCATAATATTTGGAATAATCAAGGTAGTATTTTAAATTCCAAACTTCCTGATCTCCCCTCTCCTCCCTTTTTTCCCCTCCATATTGGAGAAAAGGGTATGATCGGGAAAAGGAATTAAAACCAAGTAATCATTGTCTATTGCATAAAGGACTTAGATGGAATTATTTCTGGTAGACATCATCAGGAAGATCAGAGGACTCTACCACCCCTTCTAAAAACATTTCATATAAGAAACATTATAAAGAAATATATAGTAAATCTAAGACAACAAAGCTTGGTTACTTACTATGTGCTAGGTATTAGGCCAACCAGTTTACATTCTGTTATTTTATCAAATGGGTGCTACTATTATAAATGTTTAAGAGATGAAGAAACAGGCTTAGAGAGATTAAGTAAATTACCAGGATCACAGAGATATAAACAGGAGAATTAGGACTCAAAGTTAGGTTTGACTCTGTGCTGTATTTAGGCTTGACAAATGGTGGCTGCAGTGTATTAGAAAGTTGCCAATTCAGGGAAAGAAGAAATCTACAAGCTGGAGTGGTCTGGGAAGTCTCAATGGAGGAGATCCCACTTCAGTTGTGTTCTGAAAGACAAATAGTAGGGTATTTTAGTTGGAAGGATGGTAGCAGGTAAAATACAGATATGTGAAGCTTTACCATGCATTCTTAATTAGTTGACCAGTTTGACTCAATTGATGTGTTTCAGAGGGTGAGTGATCAGAGATAAATTTTTTTAAACAGCTTTTTTTGTGGTATGATTGATACATAATATACAGTGAATACTTAACATATACAGTTTGATGAGTTTTAAGCATATGCACACAACTGTGAAACCATCACCACAATCAAGATAATGAATATACCCATCACTGTCACAGTTTCTTAGAGCACCTTTGTAATTCCTTCCTTCCGGTCCTCCTAACTTCCTACCTCTTGATTCTTAGGCAACCACTGTTATGCTGTTTGTTATTACACATTACTATGCATTTTTAAGAACTTTATAGAAGTGTTTTTGTCTGGCTTCAATCAATCAGGATAATTATTCTGAGCTTTTTCTATGTTGTATATATCTGTAGTTCATTATTTTTATTGCTGAGCTGTATTTCTTCGGTTGGATATGTTGCCATTTGTTTTTGCACTGACCTTTTGTTGTGCTTTTAGATTGCTTTCAGTTTTTGGCCATTACAAATAAAGCTACTTATGAATGTTGACTTATAAATCTTTGTGTGGACCTGTGCTTATTTTTAGGGGGATAAGTAATTAGGAATGGAATGGCTGGATCATGATAGTATGAGAATGTTCAATTTTTAAAGAAACAACCAAACTATTTTCCTAAATGATTGTATAATTTTACAATTATACATATAGGAATTCATAATTCCTACCAGCAGTGTGTGAGAATTCCAGTTTGCCCAACCTTCCCCATTACTCACCAGTACTTGGTGAATGAAAGGATCAGTGGAAGGCAGATGGAGACTCATATGCCAAGTTAAGGAATTTGGACTTCAATTTGGAGGTAATACAGACTGATTAAAAGTTTTAGAATAGGGGAGAGACAAAGTATATGAGGTGACTGAGGAGGGTAAGTCTCTTATAGTGTGTGCAGAGTTGATTAGGATGCGGAAAGGCTGATGGTTGGGAGACCACCTTAGGTAGCAACTTAGGTGATGCCTGAGATAGTTCAGGTATGAGAAAATAAATGTCTGAACCAGTGGGATGGGGTGATAATGGAAAGGAAAGGGCAGATGCAAGAGGAAGTTTGAAGGAAAAGTTAATGACACAGGTTTTACTTTGTTTTTGTCCCTCATAGGAATGGAAGGAAAAATTTATTTGCATTTTACTAGTTTGAGAGAGTAGGAGAAGAGTGGTGTCATTAATAGTAACAGAACAGTCAAGAGGTTTATTTTGGGGATAGAGAATGAGAAAGAGAATATGTGGAATTTATTTTAGATATGTTGAATTTGACGTGCATTCACCTATGTTCCAGGCATTTTTTATGTTAATGTTTACACCATGCTTCAATTCCACATGAATTTTAGTTGACCATTGTAAACATACAGAAGAGGAACTTTGGAAATAAGTTACAGGCAGAAACTACCAGTGAGGTGGGGACGAAGGAGAAGAGTGAGATGTAGAAGTGGGGTGGGGGCGTTAAGGAAGGCTGCAAAGGAGCTGTGGAAGCATATATTTGGGAAGCTTTCCCCACAGAACTGTTAGTTTTAATTGGGACAGATGTGTGACCACACCCCAGGGGTCATGGTATTTCAAAGAGCCATTTCGGGGATAACACTGTTGAGAATCCTGTTCTGTTTGTAATTTTCATCATTTCTCTAAGGGGGCAGGCATGAACTGTAGTTATCTGTCTAGTTCTTTCTTGTTGTTTGGTTTTTCTCAAATCCCACCATTGCTGGGAATGACCCTGTCCATTTTTCCCTATTGGCATTGCCTAGGGTTATATAGCCAGGAATTTAATTCCACTGTTGTATCTTTAAAAGATGATTCCAGGACTCAACCAGTAGTGTTGCATACAATATTACTGAGTTTTGGGGAAATGTAATTTAAAATTTTCAAGGACATTATGCTTCAAACATTTCTTACTGCATTTAGAATTCATATTTAAAAGACTCATGCCAAATAGAAGAAAAAGTCTCTCAGATTTTACGAATTAGAATAATGCTCTATGGACTTAGGGCAGATTATGTGTGTGGAAGTGGGGGAGTCAAAATATGGTGCCTACCATGTTGCCATAGAACAAGATCCTGTAAAAAATGCTTTGGATGGTCATGATGGTGCATATAGGACTTCTCACTCTAGTCCCACCCACAACTAGTCACACACATGCTGAGACCATGAAATAGTAATCATCATCATGAAAGAGTAATACAGTGATACTTCTTAACAGTTTGTAAGAGAGAATGTGTTTAAGTGTGATTTTTTTTTCAAGAAAACACTGTAATGATGTCTCAGGAGACAAAGTGAGCTATGTTGAATTCCTGCCAACACTTTTGTTCTAAAGTGGTTGATTTAAATATAGTGCTTTCTGGGGATTGAGACAAAAATTAAAAATTTTTTTGTTGATTCTTCTTCCATTCCCTTTGTTTTAGGTAGAATAATATTGTTTATGTTAATGGTAGCATTTCTTCAGCACTCAGTATTTGTTACCTTGTTTTAGAATGAAATCTAACACAGTTGTCATATGGCTTCTAATCCCAATTTGCACATATGCTTCCTAATGGCCTTAATGACCATAGCTCTGAATCAAGTAATTGTTCTGATGATATATTAATCTGCTTAGATTCATTGTATATTAACATTTTACACTCACTAATTAGAGTGTGTATAAGATTCGAGCATTAGAGGTGGCTTTCCTTGTGTACACAAAGCACAAAGCAATGTTTTTAGGGTAATAGTTTTCAGTAGTCTTAGCCAAGTTTGTATTTTTATGGTGCTACTTCAGCTTTGTCATAACCTCCAAAAGTTTATAATTGAGCTCAATTATGAAAAGTACCAAAGGCAGTAGAACATGATGGTTAGAAGCATGGGTCTGGAAATAGACTGAACCACTGGAAGATGCTCCCCCAGTGGACAGTTTTTTGAATCTTAGCAGTTACTTAATTTAGTTTCCTTAAATGTAAAATGGCAATAAAATAGTACATTTTTCAATGGGTTTTTGGAATAATAGTGCCTGATACAGAGAAAATAGTAAATAACAACAACAAAAACAAGTAAGTGAGAATCTTAATCATCCAGCTCTGACGCTTAATCATAGATTTTCTCACTGCAGGTTGATGAGGCACCCATCCATTCAAGGGTACATCCTGGTTGAGGTCTTCAGCTTTTATGAAAGATTGCAGTATCACTTATCTATTTCTACATAACACATCACCTCAAACTTTGGTGGTTTAAAACGACAAAATTTATTTTTTAAAAATCTCAGATGGTGTCTGTGATAATTTGGGAGTGGTAGAGCCAGATAATTTTGGCTTGAGTCTCACATGCCATTGTGGTAAGATTATGACTAGGGCCAAGGATCTCTTGAAGGCTTCTTCACTCATGTCAGGTTATGAGGACTAAGAACTCTAACAGCGTGGAGCTGGAATAGTGGGGTCTCTCTCCTCAGACATCTGTCTACATAGTCTCTCCATGTGATTTTTAGATTATGCTGTCTTCAGGATGGCCAGACTTCTTTAATGTTGGCTATGAGCTCCTAAGGTAGGTATTGGGGGGGGGGTGTGGTTAGGGGAAGGAGGGAGATGGAGAGAGATGAGATCCTAATATCTTGCCTGACTAAGCCTGGGAATTCAGTATCCCTTTCAAAATAATCAATTGGTTGAAGCAGTTAGAGGTCTGCCAGGTTCAAAGTGAGGGAGCATAGATCCCACTTCTTGGTATAGAATTATAAGTATGACACTATAAGAGAGAATGTTGGGTAGGATGCATATTGGTATATTTTTGGAAAATATAACATGCCACAATTGCCAAGCTTCCTAGTACTTAGATGGTTGTCTAATATGGATGACTGGCTTTTCAGAATTAGGTTAAATAATATGGACTCAAATTCTCTGCTGCTCTGTGTTCATCAGAACCTCAGTGTGAGGAAAAATATTCAGGGAGGATATTAAAAAAAAAAATCTTTCTTTTTTCCGTGGATTAAACGAGATCATCAGAAGAATCTTTGAGTCTTTATAGAAATGCTATACCTCACTGGACCTTTGATTTTAAAACACCGGTATGTGTTGGAGAAGGCTGTGAGAAATGGCCATATAAAAATCTCTACAGTATTGAACACAGAGATGTTTAATCCTCACCACCCTCTCTTCCACCAGTGTTTCTCTTTTCAGTCCTTATCTACCACTTTGCAAAATTAAGAATCTGTGTGTCTTCCTCAGCCTCACCCTTAGCATCCAGTTCATCACCAACATATGCATGTAGCAATCTTCTATTCAGGAGTAAGATGAACAGTAAGTAAATATCATTTTCTAGTTTCTTGTTCATACTGTTTAAATACTGTTTACCTTTCTCATACTGTTACCCTTCTTTCCACATATATTTGGAAATGGTCTTGCACTAGAGGAAATCAAAGCCCAGATTTGCTTTTAGTCTCTTATTTTGGGACTAAAATCAATGAAAGAAATGAAGAAAAATGGAGCAGATTATAGGTAGCATTTCTTATTGATTTTTCCCAACAAATTTCTAAGGGTCCTAAACCACAGGCATAGTAATCATCCCCCTGAATGATTGCATTTTATATTGAACTAATTAACCATTTTGTGTCTTATTATCCCTGAAGTTGTTTTACCTTGTTACATTTACATATAAGCTTTATTGATTGTGACTGTAATTTTTTGAACTGTGATACATAAGGTTGATATTTCTTGGCTCATAGTAACGTGCCATTATTGATCCATACAAGGTTTATTTTTTAAAAATTTATTCTAGCTTCATTCTCCACTCTTACTTTGCCTCCTTCATTCCTACAGGTAGCTATTCTAATGCATTCATTGTGTATTTTTTTTTATTTTGATGTATACTCTTTTTAAATGCTTATTATTGATTTGTATATGTGTATTTTATATTTATATAAATGGTATTCTATAGATCTTACTTTTGTTTCTTTTTTTAAAGATTTTATTTATTTGTCAGAGAGAGAGAGAGAGCAAGAGTAGAAGCAGGGGGAGCTGCAGGCAGAGGGAGAAGTAGGCTCCCTGCTGAGCAAGGAGCCAGATTGGGACTTGATCCCAGAACCCTGGGATCATGATCTGAGCTGAAGGCAGATGCTTAACTGACTGAGCCACCCAGGTGTCCCTTCAACTTTATTTTTAAAGTAGTTTAAAAAAGTTTCTTTTCGGTTAGCCACAACTGCTCTACTTTTTTTCACAAAGGACAAAAGTTTACATTTTTCAGTTGTGCTGATTCTGTGCTCATCTCTTTATTTCAAGCCTATCACTGAAGAGTAGTTGTTCTTATTCCTAAGAAATCTTCTGTTTAAGACCCTTCATTTAACCCTTTCTGACTAAGCAAATGTTTAAAAAAGATCACAAGCAGTGGTACACTGAATTCAGGGATCTGATTGTTGATATCTGAAACTGATTTTAGGACAGTAATTAACAAATACTTTACAAATTTATGTCTGGTGTCTGATATTTAACTGAATATTTTTCTTATTATGAAATTAACACATCAGCAACTGTGTGTTTATTCTGACTATTTACCACCCTCGACAACTGATGTGGAGGTCATTTCCCCCTTTGGCTTGTCTTATGGTATATTTGCTGGCTTTGATTAGTAGCACCATGGAACAATCTGAAATACGTTTATATCAGTGGAATGGAAATCTTAGTGGTTTAGGTATCACTCTTAGTATACACAACATGTCGAAAACTCTGTAGTCCTCTCCTGGCTTCATCTCTGTTCCCTCTCTTTCCAAGGTTCTGTCTATAAAGTCTTAAGTAGTTGACTACTTGGATGAGATATGGAAATCAAAAAGACTTTGAGCTTTTAGACAGAAGGATCATTTTGTTGACCTGCTGAAAGTTTAGTCTTGGTAGGTCCACATTGAAATAGATTAGAGTCTTAGGTCGAAACTAAAATTTACTTACTGTTCATCTTACTCCTAAATGGAAGATTGTTACATGCGTATGTTAGTATCATACAGACAATAAGGCAGGTATTACTTTAAAGACTTCGTGGGTAGCATATGGGAAGAATCAAATGGAAACACAGTTTCTTTTTGGTCTGATACTTGGCAAAGTGCTGCTGAAAATAGGTAGGAAATGCAGAAAAATGAGCTTAAGTTTAGTATTGTTGACATGAATCAGTTGTTTGTGTATGACAGGCTTCTCTTTGCCTAGTGCCCTTTTTCTCCTTCCCTTCCTTCTCCTACAGTTTTTTATGCCCCTACCTTTCCCTCCCGCCCTTCTGCATGGCACTATGGATCAGCGAAGGATCGGTGAAGTTATAATTGCTGATGGTGAGAATACAAATATGAGAAGTCATACACATGGCTTGCTGGCAAATAGGGAGCTTATGGAAAGGAGAGAGATCCTGTGTGTTCACTAGTGCTCTTCTTACCCAAAAAGCTTAAGGCCATTGACAAATTAGGAAATTCACCTCTTCTCCTCTCTTGTCAGGAAAAACACAACCTTTGGAGAACAGGGGCATAAGAAACTGCTGGTGTAAGGCCTTTCTGTGCCTGCTGGCACTCAAAGTAACCATTGCTGTGGTTAGTCTTACTGCTCATTCTTGGTCTTGGTGCGCGTGACCTTGGCCGGATTTATCTTTCATTACTCCAGGGCTGCACAGCTCAGGAGGATTTGAGTACAAAAACTTTCTCCTGAGATTACTGAAAGGACTGTTCCTCTTGAACTAAAGCAGAAATAACTTTTGATGGCATTTGAATTTAAAGGGCACTCTCACTGAATAAAAGCGGCCTTGCTTTACCAAAACAACCAGCAAAACAATCGCCGCAACATAACAAGAGCAACTTAGGTCTGCGCATATGTTTCAGTTGCTTTCAATTGTTTTTTTAAAGATTTTATTTATTTGACACAGAGAGAGATGGGGGGGGGGTGGAGAGCAGGCACAAGCAGGGGGAGTGGCAGGCAGGGGAGAAGCAGGCTCTCCGCTGAGCGGGGGAGCCCAATGTGGGGCTCCATCCCAGGACCCTGGGATCATGACCTGAGCCAAAGGCAGCTGCCTAATGGACTGAGCCACCCAAGTGCCCCTCAATTTAATATATATTGTATCACTTTATTTTTCAGTAAGTTTCATGAGTCTATGTGAACTATGTCGCCAGTCAGAAATGGGCTCTTTCTCAGATCAAGATGGACGATTTTCCCCCTAGGTAAAGCTACACAGAAGCTAGTGTAAACATTCAAATTGTTAACTATTCAGAATCACCCATTAATCAAAAGTTTTTAACTGTAATTTTATAAGAAATATATAGAAGGACGATAATTGTTTATTAGTGATGACTTTATACTAACCTTTTATAGACTATAACCTAATGTCAGAGCAGTTCTGCCTCTATTTCTTAACCTGTGACTTCATAGAGTACCAAGGTAACTGATCCCCAGAAGTATGACCTTAGGGACTGTAAATATCTGAATAATGAAATAGAGATTGAATTACATTCCCCTTCTGTATTTAATAAATCATGAAAATAGACTAATGCATTTATAAACATTTTTGATCCTGAGGGTTGAAATAGGAAGGATTTTTCTATTCAATTCTGACTTGACCAAAAAATCCAGTGACCTAGAACATCTCCTTCCCTGAGAATTCCAATCAGTTGTGGTTTTGGAGTATTTACAAGGGGTTCATGTTGCATGAGTTATGTGGGATCATACTGAACAGGGTCATATCCTTATATATCAGGGAACCTAAGTCTGAAGACGCTAGTGTAGTTTTCCAAAGGTGAGTGAGATTATACTTCTGCCTTTGGAATCAGACCCATATGTGTATTAACATAACCGGAATTCAGTTTTCCCTTCCCCCACTATCCAGCACAAGGGAAATACCAAATGTAGCCCCAATTTAGGCTCCCTTGGCCTCTTTTTTTCCAGGACTGTAGATTTTCTCCCCACTAGATTAACTGCTTTCTATAGAGATACTAAATCTGTGAGGAAGGTTGCATTAGAAACCCACACAGGTAATATTCCAAGAAAATTGTTCTTTTGAAGTTTGATTTGAAACTCATGCTCCTCATTAATACAGGCAACAGAAAGAGAAGAGACCTATCCTTGAAAAGAGCTGGTTATGAGCTGGGGAAGCAGCTTAAATCTTCAGTATGGATGTGGAGTTAAAATCAAAGCCAGGCGAGAAATGAGATCAGGTGTGGAATTATGTATCTGTTAATATTGTCAAATTCACTTGACTGGAGAGCGACAGCATGCCTGTTCTCTAGAAGTTTCTGAAAGACCGGCTCAAGCATAGAGTTGAAGCAGGATTTTAACTTTTTATTTTTGTATAATTTCAGTATTTTTCTTCTTAAATTTAGTCATGCAGATATCCCTGTGAAATACTTGAGTCAGAGTACAACTAGCTATTTTCACATATCAGATTCTTTCCTCGACATGAAGAAACAGCAGAGTAGGAAAGAATTCCTTTGGGGACAGAGCATGCTTTGTAGTGTTTTTGTTTTTGTTTTTAATGAAAATTATCCAGGCAGAAATTGGTAGTCAGTAGAGATGTTTGTTTTGGTTGGCAATCACCATGTTTAGTCTATGAGGCAGGGATTTTGGGCTCATAGGTAAGGCCTGCTGAAGGTGCATTGTCTTCAAACTGAGAGAGCAGAGAAACTGGTGGAACAATGCAATGATGGCTTCAGGTCTATTTTATAGAGTCAATCTGAGTTTTACTTACTCAACTAGAATTTGTTACAAGTGTGAAATGTGTGTATGTTCTTCTTTATACACATTTGTTTCTAGCCCTAGGTTCACAAGCAGTACTTGAGGTCGAGGTGGCAAGAGAGAATAATTTAGCAGTTCTTTTGTAAGTTACAGTAGAGTTTTCCAAAGTGGAGAATGGAATGTGTGCAAGCCACTCTAGAGAACCCCTCCAGCTTTTTTTTTTCCTTCTCATTTTATCTTGTTCTTTCTGTACCTTCATTCAACAAATATTTATTTAATCTATAGAATTCAGCATAGTAGGTAAAATCAAATATTCCCATTGGACAGATCCAATTTCCCATCTCTTAAGCCTCAGTTTCTTCAACACTAAAATGGGGATAAAAATAGTATTTCTAGCAGTGATATTTCTAGCACTCAGTATGGTGCCTGGTAGATAGAAAATGCTTGGTAATTATGTCACCTATTTATTTTTTCATTGATGAAATATAGATAGTTAGCAATAAATTGCATAATTTACTGAAATTATTATTATTAGTCTTAAGTGTGGTTTCCCCTAGAAGTGATTTCTAAATTGGGAGCAGGAAGAGGAAAGGTAATAAGTTATGTGACAATTCTTTTGACTGACATTTTCTCTGGGGAATATGTATACCTTCTCTCTTTCTCTTTTTCTGGTAATGAGTTTCCCTCACCAAAAGCAAGATAGGAAACAGGAATTTCCATTTTGGGGGAATAAATAAAGTCAGGCAAGAGGAAGGTGTCTCTGGAAGGAAAAGGGCATGGATTTTAGGCCAGAACCTCAGGTGGGCACTCAGAAGCAGGCTAGGAGGAGCTGTTATGATGTTCAGAGGAGAGCTTATTGAAGTTCAGCTGAAGAACTGACTCACTGTTGGTGTTAAAATTGTTAAGAAGAAGATTATTCAGGAGCCCAGTAGGGTAGAATCTGATGTATTGTCTTCAGTGAGTAGGCAGAGTGTGCCATCAGAGGGTGGCTCTTAAGATGTATTTAGATCTTAGCATTGAAAAGCACTGAGAAGATTTGTGCTTCCTATACTCGTTATTTAAAATTAAAAATCACCAGCAAATAATAAAACATAAAACTTACATGATCACTGGAAGTGAAATGATTTTTTTCTTTAGACTTTTTTCTTTTCTGGATGGATTTATTGAAGATAAACATTTTTGTGTGTTCCTACCTTGCTGGTGTCCTGAGCTTGTGTGTAGTCTGCTTTTATTGGATAATAATACAGCACTACTCCTAGTCCTCAAGTCAAAATTGTCTTAACAGAGACAGTCAGGCCCAGGCCACCTAGACTCAAGAAAAGTCATCATACAGAGGTGGCTATCTTAGTTTGTGTTCACCAAATTGATATTTCTAGGAATCATCTCCCACATAAATTAGTTGCATTCAGACCTTTTTCTCAGGGTCTGCTTCTGGAAGAACCCAGCATTAGATGGAAATGGGGTATTAGGAAGCATAACTGGGATTAGATCACTAACCTGCCAGTTTGAGGCAAGGGATCCATTACTGAGGATGAGAGTACTAGCAAGAACTCTTGATGATCTGTAATGTCAGAGTTTTTAATAGTGTTAGTTGTGGTGGATTGGGATGAAGTATAGGTGGAGTGGGGATGCACTGCTCATGCAATAACTCTATACTTGAAATATATAGGGGCAGTGATAATTCTAAGTTGGATGGCTATTGTTAATGGTCATTGAAGTCCCAAAGGAAAAATAGAGCAGGCTTTGGTCAACCAACTATTATCTTCAGATATGATGTGAAAGCCAGAATTCTCCATAATAACTTTTATTTTTTACCTATTTTTTAAATATTTTGAAGATTTATTTATTTATTTTAGAAGCATGAATTGGGGGAGGGGCAGAGAGAGAGAGAGCAAGAGAGAGAATCTCAAACAGACTGAGCACAGAGCCTGAGACGGGGCTCAATCCCATGACCCTGAGATCATGACCTGGGCTGAAACCAAGAGTTGGGTGCTTAACAGACTGAGCCACCCGGGTGCCCCTCTATGATAATTTTTAAATTAAGAGACCCACATTTCCAGCAGCCAGAAAACAGATTGTGCTAAAAACCAGGCACAAGATTTGATTGTAAGGATAGACAAGCTATAAAGGAAGCTGAATTTATAGTTCTGGCAACTCTCCTATACTTGAGAAAAGGACCCTGATAGGGAAGGAATAGAACCCTGAGATCTGGGATTAGTACATCTAGATGGCTGGGCTTGAGAAATTACATGACTTACATTCTCCTTATGTCTTGGGCCAGAATAAGTTACTCTCTNCTTGTTAGAAAAGAATAATCTTTTGTTGCCTATAAACTATTTACAGAGAACGTAAGGTAGGTATTTTGCAAGATGATGGCTGTCATTTACAAGCTATGCTTTTGTCTATTCCCATGGCTTCTCATTTCATGGATCAATAATAAGAATAAAATCTTAGCATGGGGGCGCCTGGGTGGCACAGTGCTTAAGCGCCTGCCTTCGGCTCAGGGCGTGATCCCGGCGTTATGGGATCGAGCCCCACATCAGGCTCTTCCACTATGAGCCTGCTTCTTCCTCTCCCACTCTCCCTGCTTGTGTTCCCTCTCTTGCTGGCTGTCTCTATCTCTGTCAAATAAATGAATAAAATCTTAAAAAAAAAAAAAAATCTTAGCATGGCCTGACTAGGGAGGCATTACTGTGCTATGAGATAAAAGGGATTATTTGCAAAAAAAAAAAAAAAAAAAACACCACAAAAAAAACCCCCCAAAACAAAACAAAACCCAACCAACCAACCAAACAAAAAAACCCCTGCTGGATCTAACTTAGATGCATCTGCAGGAGCTAGGAGAACATACATGGGAAATGAACCTTCAAGGTGCTAGAATAAGAAGAACAGAGTATAATTCTGAATGGGGGGAGTTTATTGATACAGGGGAGCTCTTCTATAACTCAGGATTTAATATACTGGCATGGATACCAGGAACTGGTTCTAATTCTTTTCTAGGATGGTTCCTTGAAGCTTGAAAACAATGATGACATATAGCCAGTAAGATGGAGAAGATGTCTGATATCTTGACAGAGAATTAAGGATGAGACAAAAGGCCCAGAGAGTTCAACATGTTAGAATAGGTTTAATATGCAAGACTGGAGACCCACAGCTGACTGATCTCTGTGAGGATTAGTGATTACTTCCTTCACTGAGGTGATGAGGGTTATGTTAGTAGAGAGTGAGGTGGGCCACCAGCATCATCAAGAAGCTCAGTGGAGCTGTTCTCTGTAGTCCAGGGTTGATGATAAGGGATACTGCTATGGAACTGAGCTCTAATGTTAGTGAGGATGAATGGATTCCAGAATGGCAAAGGCCAGGTATTGGCATTTAACTGTCAGAGACAAGGTAGGCATAAATACCATGATGGGCTGGCCACAGGCTAGGATGACAGTTAGGGGACCTTGACCCTCAGGGATCTTTGGACATGGCAAATATGCCATATTATTCCTAGGAGTGAAATACATGGGCAACGAACAGGGGATTGCTTTACTAGTGTAATTAAATAAACAGACAAGCAAACTGCAGGTTAGCACAAGAATAGTGTTAATTACTTCAGTGGGAAAAGTAGATTTTCTCACCCAGGTTCCAGACTTGACCCAGTTTTCAGACCCAGAGCCTTTTGGTTGAAGGGGACGCTAAGCCCCATTGAGGAAATGTCCTATAATGTCAGAGTCAGAATATAAAGTAGGTGTTCCCACATTTTTCCTCAAAGAGATGTGGCCATTAAGTAAATTAATTGTACACCAGGGAAAAGGGAGTACAGAGTTAGAACACAGTCCACAAGATGGCCCTTACTTTTGACCGTAATTGCCAGTTCAGGGGTTCCATAAATCACCTTCAGTTTCAGTGATTTGCTAGAAGAACTCACAGAGCCAATGAAAGCTCTTATACTCACAATTCTGGTTTTATTACAGGGAAATAAATACAGAGTTTTAATATAGAGTTAGGTTTATTACAAGGAAAAAACACAGATTAAAATTAGCCAAGGGAAGGCAATCATAGGGCAGAATCCAGGAGCATTCCAAACATGGAGGTTCCAGGTGTCCTGTCTTTGTGTCCACAGTTCCGAACAGTGTTAACTCTTCCTGGAAAAGCTGTATAACAATAAACATGGAATATTGCCAACCAGGGAAGCTTATGAGAGCCTGATGTACAGTCTTTGTTGGGGTTTCATGCGTAACCACCCACATGGCTGATCTCAGTCTCCAGGCCCTCTGGAGATTGAGCCAATACAGCATGACTCAAAGACCCCACTCAATGTAAATCACTTTGTTAGACTCTTACAATCTAAGGCCCCCAGAAAACAAAGACATCTTATCAGGCACGACATTTCAAAGGCTTAGAGATTATTTCTCTGAAAATGAGGGCAAAGTTGAGATTCCTCTTTAGGCAAGGTTAAATACTTCACTGCACAGAAAGTATCAGATTTTTTTAAGGACTGTTGGAAATAGGGCCAAGCTGACACTAATACCCAAGGGCCCAAAGTATTATTATATCCCTTGTTAGAATGGGGACATATGGAGGACAGGTGATAGAATCCTGGCCCAAGTTCATCTGACTATCCAAATGGATCCAAAGAACAATCTGTGGTTATTTATCCATTCCCTGACAACATAATTGAGATGGATCTGCTTACTAGTTGGTAAAATCTTCCTATTGGTTCCCTGACCTGGATTTGGACGGAACCAATGTGGCAAATACTCTGAAAGGTCTGGTAAGACATATGTGTGCTAGGTGGTAGATGATCAACACTACAAATATTCAGGGGCTTTCAGAACATCAATGAAATTTTTATGCATTTATTGTTCTTGGGCATACTAGGACATTCCTTCCAAGTTAAAGGCAAGTTATTATACCTTGTACCTCCTAAAAAGTTTACTTGTGCCACTAAAAAAGAAGACCAGTGCATGGTATATCATAATAAGAAATACTCCCTCAACCTAATTACTGACTGTCTTGGAAAGCTATCATGTTTAATTGGTATTCAGAGACAGAGGACTCTGAAGCAAGTTCAGAGTGTGGTGTAAGCAGCCTTGCAGTTTGGACTATGACTTAGTGGATTTAGTGGTGCTATAGGTATCATGTTTAAAGGGTAAAATGTTACATAAATGTTACATGTATTAAAATGTTATTTAGATTCTCTGGAAAATTTGGATAGGAGAGCTGTAGTACAGACTCCTAGGGTTCTTGAAAGAGCTATGATGCCTAGCAGATAATTATCACTTTTTAAAAAGGAACTAAAATGCCTGAATTTGGGACACCAAGTTACTGTTGTGAGTTATACATCATGAACTGGGTATTATCAGACCCACAAAATCATAAGGTTGGACAGATTTACAAGTATCTGGAGGGCACAAGTAGGTTACACAAGCAGGTAGCCACATTTCATGTCACTTACTCTTGTACCAACACCTATCCCTGGGATTACCTCATGGTTAGATTTCTTTGACATGTTGATAATAACCTGAAAGGGGACTAGAGTTACCTGACAGCCTCTTCAAGGATGGTCCTGAAAGACAGGACTGAGGGGAAGTCTTCTAAGAGTGTATATCTTTGGGCTGTACTCCTGGTCATTAACTTTTTGAGGAGGGAGAAACAGCATAAAGTAAGGATATGAACTGACTTCTGGGCAGTGGCTTATCTCATTGCTAAGAGGGCTAGCTGGAGCAAGATGGAATTGTGAATACCAAAAATTATAGGGTACAGGCATTCAAGTGGACCTATAGGACAAGGCACAAAATGTGTGGCTCTTTGTGTTTTACATCAGCGCTCACCAGTGTAGAATGACTATATGCAGTGGAGGTCAGCCAGATTGTTCTGTCACTCCAGTGCTGTTTGTGCAATGGAGTACTTATAGGACCAGTAATGAAAGATATGCAAGAGTCCAGTAGCATTCCACTCCCTCTCACCAGGATTCTTTCTGCTGCTGCAGCTGTTGAATGCCTGACCTGTCAACAATGAATGCTGAACTCTCAATATTTGCAGTATGTGCTTCTGTCCCTATAACTTTAAACTCTGCTGAATTAGAAGGTCTGGTACCTGATTAGGTATGCTTCAACTAGGGGACACAGTAAAGATTCCATAAACCTAAAGCTGCAATGTTGACTGGTAATTATGGGCTTCTCATGCTGGAGACCATCAAGCAAAGAAGGGAAATATTATACTAGCAGGGGTAATGACTGATTATCATGAGGAGATAGGGTTACTACTATATAATAGAAGAGAGAAGTATGCCTGGAACTTAGAAGGTTCACTGCACTACTCTTGGTGCTTTCGTGATTTCCACGGAATTGCACAGTCATGGTCTGACTGGGGCCTGGTAACTGGTGAATTCATATCCCTCAGGAGTGAAGATCTAGGTAACTCCATTGAGAGGGGAAAATAGATGAGCAAAAGTTCTAGCCAAGCTAAAACAAACATAAAATAGTTACACATTTTTTTATTTTTAGAAACTGTGGCTTATCCCACATCAAAGAATAGTGATAGGATACAGTGCTCTGCCTGATTGTCTGTTTTTGTACATCCAGGTGATTTCCTGATGTAAGCACGTCCAACTGTCTACCTGAATCTCTCTTTGGCCATGGGTATGTGATTGGGTCATGCCAGTGGGAATGGGACAAGAAGTGCTGGGGACCTCTCATCCCCAAGACAAACACTTAACTTATTATGGACAAGAGTTGGTATATATCCTGCTTCATTGTCCCTCGGGTGGAAGAACTCTGATGTGGGAAAGTGCAGAGGTCTTCAGCACAACTGGGCCATAGCCACCCATTGTATTAACCTGCTCGTGAACACACTTTGTTATTAGCATCTTTCTCTGTCTTATTGCCTTACTTACTACTGTTGTTTGCCACCAGACAACACCTACCAAATGCACACCTACCAAATACATTATTTGTACTCAAATCCTGTTTCATATATAAGCAGCCACCCTAACAAAATGTGCCTTCAATTTTTTTTCTCTGTGTGATTATTTGTGTGCAGGGGCTGGTGAGAGTCCACGTATCTATGTCCCCTGAGTAGTGCTGGGTGTCCTATAATAACTGAAATAAATAGTTATTGTACACTTACCAAAATTTTACTACTTAGTTCAGGAGTTGAAAACTCAAGTGCACACAGAGAACAGGCAGGTGGAAAATGAAGTGTGAGTCAATGGGAAGTAGTAGGGACTCTGATGCGTGTGAGAGTTGTTTGCAATCCTTCTGATTTTGTTTTACTGGAAAAATGAGGAAGCACTTTTTTGGGTAAAATTTTGTTATTTTTAAATGTTGGCAACTATTTCTAAATTATAAAAATATCTGTACAGGTCTTTTGTGGGACTTAGCTCAGGAAATTAGCCGTTTGCAACCTCTGGTCTCATCTCGTCTTCAGATATTGGGCAGATACTCTGACAATGTATTTTGGATAGATCCAGCTTTTCTGTAGTTTTATTTTGAAATTGTAACTTAATTTAGAAGTTATAATCCAATTTAATGGAGAAAAGACAATCATCATCTTATGTTGTTTAATTCAGATTGTCAAAGTGGGGAAGATACATTTAGAACCTCTTAGAAACCTATGTAAGAGCTGACTGTGCATTGTTAGTCTATGTAATATACATCTGAGGGAACAGATTGAATCATTGCTACCTATCTCCCCTTGGAATATGGTTTAAGAAAGAGTTGATTTAGACCTCTTCTACCAATATGAGCTATTATTATACTGTATAATATGTATAAAATTAGGTGTTAAAACAATTACTAATGACCAGCTGCCAAAATCCAAGGGGTTAAATCAGAGTAGGTTCTTCATTCTTTTTCTCTAATTTTAACTTTCTTGTAGGGGTTCTGGGGATTAAGAGATTCTTCTCTCCTGCTGTGAATTAGGGCATATTCCAAAAAAGGTTTACATTTTTATAACATTTTCCATAAATTGAAGAATTTTGGATTGAGGATATGGATGGCAATAACTCTAAGTTTCAAAATCAAAATTGTTACAGTCACTTGGGTAATGCTTGGGTGTCTCTTAAAGGATGAATCCACATTCTTTTGCCTCTTCCTCTCTGTACAAGGGCTATTCAGTAGAAAAATAATGCAAGTCACATATATATTTTAAGTTTCCTAGTACTCATATTAACAATACTAAAAGGAAATAAGTGAAATTAATTAAATTAATGTTTTATTTAACTCAATATATCAGAAATAACACTTCAACATGAATAAACATAAAAATTATTAATGTTATTTTTTGCATTCTTTTTCCATTCTAAGTATTTGAAATGTGGTGTGTATTTTATACTTAAAGCATATGTCAATTCGGATTAGCCTCATTTCATGTGACGTGGCTAGTGGCTAATATATTGATCAGCCAACATTTAGTTCTTTCTATTGTCACTCGCATTTACCCCAGAAATCATGAAAATTTATTACTTAGCACCAAGAGCATTGCCACTTGGTATTTTATGTCAAATAGTAATACTATGTGCCATTCAGTGAAATATATCTTAAATAAATATTCTGAAGTCCTTAAATTAAAAAATATTTTATTTTTGAGGCTGTAAGTGACTGAGTAGGGGATGATGATGCTCCAAATCTTTCCAAGAGTGGAAGAACCATGATAGCTTTAGAAGAAGACCAAACAACATTTTCATAGGTTCTGTTGTGAGTAGGTGTTCCTTCCCATAAGGTCTTAGGTTCCTATCCTATAAGTTCTTCAACTAAGGTTTTTGGGAGCATAACCACTGTAGTTTGAGGAGGAGTACTTTAGTTAAGGGATTTAACTGGTATAAGTTATTTTTTGAGTAGCTGCTCAGTAAAATGTTATTTATTTTTTTTAAAGATTTTACTTATTTATTTATTTGACACAGAGAGAGACAGCCAGTGAGAGAGGGAACACAAGCAGGGGGAGTGGGAGAGGAAGAAGCAGGCTCCCAGCGGGGGAGCCTGGTGTGGGGCTCGATCCCAGAACGCTGGAATCACGCCCTGAGCCGAAGGCCGATGCTTAATGACTGCGCCACCCAGGCGTCCCACAATAAAATGTTATTGAAAGGAATCAAATGGATTTAAGATTAATCATCCTGAGTTTTAGCTCTCTGTCCTTGTTGCAGTAAAGTCTTGGAGATTAAACAAATTCTGTTTTCTAATGATATTGTCTCTTTACTGATTAAGTTACAATGGGCATAAAACAAATAGAAAGTAAATTTTATTGTATAAAGATTTGCCATTATTAGTCTTAGAAGGAATATTTGAAATCTCTTGGGTAAATTAAGTGGTTTTGAAGACCTCTGGTTACCACCTTCTAGCTCAGAGATTGCTGGTGTACATTTTGCATCTCAGTATCACCTGTATTTCATTTTGTTACTATTTTTCTGGAGCTTTTTGCAAGCAGAGGAAAGCCCTCTTCTTTAGTCCTAGTGTTTAGGTTTTAAATTGATGGTTGTTGAATGAATGAACAAATAATCATTTTGCACTTTATTTTGGTCTAATCCTTATGTCCTTTTTCCTTCAGTGTTATCTAGGATGGCAGTAGAGGTTGCATCTAAGTCTGAGTCATGGTAATCTTATAATGTCAGTTCAGTACTACTGACTTTTAGTAATACAGTAAGTTTCTAGATCCATGCTTTTCATGTTCACATAAACATTTTTTTCTTTCTTTTTCTTCATTGAACTTTTGCTCTCTTTATATACCATTCTAGATTCCTCTCAGATCTCTTTTATTCTACTTAATTGAGACATCATGGTGAAGCATAATGGTCTAATATATGTGATATAAACTCCAGCCTGGTCCACAGATAAGATTTCAGTTTTATTTCACTTACTTTGAATTCCTCATGTTTAAAATTAAAATTAAAACCCAATATATCTCCTATGTAACAAAGAAGAAAATAATCAAATTTAATAGTCTCAAAACATGCACATCAAATTCAGAGTGCTTAAAGCCTATTAAATTCTAAAGATCTGACAGGCTTAAATTTTTTTTCTGTCTTTCAGACTCTATCACTCACTGTGTTTTGGGTGAAGAAAATAAGTGACACATGGAGTCTACTTTAAATGCAGAACTCAAGGATTTTATTTATTTTCTCACTTGCATGGCAAGTGTAGTATGATTGGGCAGAAGTCTAGTATTTTGTTGCTACTTCAGTTGCTGAGGAAGATGACTACCGCCTTTGAAATAAAAAGACTTGATGAACACAAAACCTGACATTTAGGAAATAGCGTTATTGTGTAAGGGAGTGGAGAAAGCAGAGATAAACCTAAGCAGGAAATAGAATGTTGTGGTCGAAGTGTCTTGTAGTGTGACCAACTCTCAATTATCCATAGTACTGAGAGCTGCAGATATATGGATAATTATCTATTTATAATCCAAAAGCCTTGGTTTAATAAACAGTTTCCATATTCTCTTCTATGAGAACTAACAAGAAGCAGAATAGACTGTTTGTGTTTCAGCAGATTTTATTTTTTTCTGCCCAGGTTTGGGTGAGGTTGCTAATGAGCAAGGTATTGTCCAAAAGACCAGGAGCCAGAGGGAAAATCAGTGAGGAATCAGTGGCTAGTAGAGTCCACAATTGGATAATCAGCCTCAGAATAATAGAGAGTTTTAACTGTGTGTCCCTTAGGAAGAGAGGAATAAGCTCTTTTGTGATTCTTGATTGTTAAAAAATATCTTCCCTCTCCTCAGAATCTTTTCATTGTAGAAACATGTATTCTGTCTATCCCAGTAGGTTGGAAACTAGGAATAGTTCTTATGTAGTATCATGGTTAATTTGAATAGCAGCTCATTTTCTGGAGTTTGCTGCACTTGGGTTCTGTACCTTCCTGTGTTAACAGCCCACATCATGGCTGGTTTTGTTTGGTTTTGATACCCCACCATCACCACAATGACAATAAGTGATCCAATTTACTGTGAAGGGATTCCTTATTGGGAAAACAGCTGGCGCCTGAAAGCCTTTCCTGTGCATGTATAAAAGCAGTTAAGCATTGTTTTTTTTTTTTTTTTTTTTTTTTTTTTTTCTCCCAGCGACAGGGTGAAATTCCAAAATACCACAGAGAGAGAAAGCCATGTTTTGCATTTAAGGATAAGGGCAGTACTGCATAATCTATGTACATTCAAATAAACATTTTTTCCCCATTCGAACAATTGCTCTGTAATTAAATGTAAATCCTCCATTCCCACATAATATATCCATGCCTGAACACACCAATAATATCCCCATGGAACCTTCTGACATACTCTCCTTTTTTCTCTGTCTTAAACTGGATGTGGAACTATAAAAATATTCCTGAAGCAGTCATGCAATTATCTCAGGTTTTTGGCCTACATCCTGATAGAAGCTAGACCATGTCTAAATAAACTCAGACTCCAAGCAAGTAAGAGACAGAGGCACTTAGGACATGGAAGAGTAAAATCTGAATATTGAAACTGCTCACAGTCATTCAATGTAAAACCAATACATTGGAAACTTGAGTGGAAGGATTACCAAAAGCTTGAATAAAGGACAAATTTTTTTTTAGGTTTGTAAGAAAAAACTCATTCACACACATTAAAAAAAAAAAAACCCTGTAAATTCCCATTAAAAGCTGACTGTCTTGGTAAAAAATGAACCATGAGAAAGATACTCTGGTTATGAAAGATGTTTTCTTTTTGTGAAATTTTAATAGAATGCAAACTATCTTCAATAAAAATGCCTGATTAATCCATATGGTTTTATTTCATTGACTGTTCTTTGAAAATGTAATAACTTCATGTATAATTGGAATAATGGAGAATATGTTTACAAATGACCAAATTAAATATGGAAGTAATACATTTTTTCAAAGCCTCTCCCCTCCCATGATCATATATATAGCAAAACTTTGAAAAACGGCATGTTTTACATTATAGATGATTCTTGAGAGAGTAAAGCAAAAATAGTATTCGAATGGACACATTTTACTTTTGTGACTAATCTTGCGATCTGTTGCATTACAGATAGTTCAGAAATTTATGTGAAGTGGATGGACAATATAGGATGGAAAGAGATGAAGTAGAGATGGAAAGTGTAGAATGCTTTTTCAAGAAATTTGTTTGTGAAGTGTTTTGGGGATTAAATACCCGGAGTTTGTTTTTAGTTGGGGGGAAAATTGCTCTTTTTTTTTTTTCAATTTAGGGAAGTACCTGGCACTAAGGGTTAGATTGAGGATAGTGGAAATGAAGGAGACTGTGAAGGGGGGCTAACTAAAGGAGTATAGTAGGGAATGAGATTCAAGGCAAAGGAGGGAGAGAAAAGCAAAGATGAACAAATGATGCTATAAAGATAATAAAAGTTTGGGAGAAGGGAAATTTGCGTTTGAAGACCTTGATGAGGTAGAAAAAACATCACGTAAGAAAATAAACGGCTGAAGTGGGGTAAGGGCATTAGGATGGTAGTGAAAGTTTAGAACACTTAGTACAAAAAACAGGAAAGTAGCAGGAAAAAAAAAAACCACCTTTCGTATTGCCAACTACAGGCTTCTCTAAAACTTGGCTTAGAGGTAGAGAATTGGATTGATTCAAGACAGAGGCCTTGAGTAGTTGTGGCAAGAGGGCAAAGAGATGAAAAAAAGTGAGGATGCTAATAATAAAGGGTGTAAGATTTGGAGAGAGTTAAATTGGGAAGACAAAAGAGATGATTCAAGGGACTGAGATCCCCGTGAATTTCAAGTGAGTTTAGTGGGAGTGAAACAACATAAGATGGAAGATTTTCTTCTGAGTAAAATACTGATATTTAAGGTTTTCAGGGAGGAACTGGGTGATGACAAGGGCCAGTGTACAGCCAAGACAGTGGGTTGCTTCTATCCACATTCTCTTATATACATATGGAAAAGATCAAGAAGGAGGAACTTTACATCATCTGCTTCCTTAAAGGCATCATGGTACAACACACCAGAAAAGCACTAGAGAGACTCACATGGGTCCTGGCTCTGCTGCTACACAATTCTTAGTCTCCTCTTTGATAAAGTGGGTGTGAAAATATGTTACACTCCTGTTTCAGGTGTGTTGTGTAGAATAAATTTATGTACAAGTTTTTTGAAAGTTGCAAAGCACTATGTACATGTTGAGCATGTTAAGGAACCAATTTTTAAACATAACAGTGACTTTACTGTGAGCTGGGACAGTTAGGAAATCTTTTAACAAATTAAAATACGGATCTTAATTATTGGAATTTAATTATTATCAGAGTCTGAAACTCTGCCTGGGAAGTCCTTTGCCTGATCCCTGATTTCCAAGCCCCATGACCACCAAATGATGGCTAAAGGCTTGTTAGACACTTAAGGGATCACCTGGAGTCAAAACCCTACCACCCATTCACTTGACCCAGAGTATTGCCACTGCCTGGAAATTCTTGTTTTCATAGCCCAGTTGCTACACTAGATCCCAATGTATAAAGATATTAGCTTGGATTAAGACCGATTTGCTATGATTATGGTACATCATTGGTCATTTTGTTTGGACTTTCTTTTTTTGATCATCTTCCTTGAGGTGTCAACCACACGGCCTAGTGTGTTCAAAACTCTGGTCTCACTCTCTCCAGATTTCCTCATTTTTCCAGCTGATCTGATGTGGAGGTTTCAGAGTTTTGTGATCCTACATGGCTATAGCACGAGAAAATGATTGAAATAGTTTTTTAAAAAGGAGGAAAACAACATGGATCAATTTCCTTTAGAGGGAGGTAATAATTGAGGTCACAATATTTTTTTGTCTTACATTTCAAAACTCTTAGATATAATTAGTTTTATCTGAAGTGTAGGTTGAGACAGGTATTGCTTGATATATAGTATGAATTTTGCGATGGATGGAATACTGCAACATTAATTGTCTTAAGGTCTATCTTTTAAAGTAGTGAAAAAATACCTAGTTATGAGAATAAATTTGGGACGCAATCATAAGAAAATTTTAACCTTTTATAAAGATGCCAATGAAAATAAGAACAATGAAATTGGTTTCTGTGACCTATTCTGTCTTGTAGGGAATTTTACATTCATTTGCAAATGTTACTCCAGAATAAAACAATTATATTTGGTGGAACACATACGGAAGTTGAGGCTGTGATGCTCCATCTCCCCTTTCAAGCCCCCCTTCTTTCCTGTCTAACTTACATACACAGAAACCATCAATAGATTCCAGCTGGCTATCTGTACCTAAATAGTTCACAAAAAGAAAATCCCAATTCAGAAACCTTTCTAATGATCTGTTTGATAAAGCAATGAAATTGTTAAGTCTCCCTCACACACCCACAAAAAACAAAAACAGAAATAAAAAATCAGCCCAGCCAAGTTTTATGCTGATGAAGAAAGGTTTAGATATCTCTTGGACCTGCATCTAATAGCAGCAATACCACAATTATTAATAGCAAGACCTGTGGAGCTAAACTTTACCTCACTGTCAGCAAAGAATGTGCTTGCTGCAATGTATTAGGCTTTTCTTTGACAAGTTTAAGACACCATAATGAAGCAGTTGCATGGGACAGACAGATAAAGTAATCCATCAGATAAATCACTTCTTTATCCTATTCATGCTTATATTAGAAAGCTAAGTCCATGAGGGGAATGGAGTAGGGAGAGATTTCTTTGTTATAGTGTTCTAAATAATTTTCTTTTTATGGTCCAAGTCTTTGTATACATTGTATAAAGTATGATAAGGCCTGTAAAAACGGTTTGTAAACTACAAAGTGTTTCACAAGTATAATTTAGGAGTAAAAAGCAATAATTAAAGCAGATTCCTGGGTATGGATACTCAGTTCTGCTATGGACTGTAGTGTGTCCCTGTAAAATCCATATGTTGAAGACCTGACCCCCAGTGTGGCAGCGTTTAGAATCACCTGTGAGGAGGTGATAAAGGTTTAATGAAGTCATAAAGGTAGACTCTAATCCAATAGGGCTTGTGCCTTTATAAGTGGAGGAAGAAGCACCAGAGCTCTCTCTCTCTGTGCATACCAAAGCCAGACTGTGTAAGTACACGGAGAGAAGGCAGCCATCTGCAAGCCAGGAAGAGAACTCTCACTGAAACTGGAACCTTGATTTTAGACTTGTAGCCTCCAGAACTATGAAAAAAATTCTGTTGTTTAAGTCAGTTGTTTAAGAAAGAATTTGGTACTGTGAAGTGGGGTGCTGCTGTTAACAAATACCTAAATATGTGGACATGGCTTTGGTGATGGGTAGAGGCTCGAAGAGTTTTGAGGTGCATACTGGAGAAAGTCTAGGTTGTTGTCAACAGAATGTTGGTAGACGTATGGTTATTAAAGGCCATTCTGGTGAGGGTTCAGATAGAAATGAACAGATTATTGGAATCTGGGGGAAAGACAATCCTTGTTGTAAAGTGGCAAACAACTTGGCTGAACTGTGTTCTAGTATTTCAAGGAAAATAGAACTTTTTGAGCCATGAAATTGGGTATTTAGCTGAGGGTATTCCAAAACAAAATGTTGAAGCTATGGTCTGGTTTTTCCTGAATGCATATAGTAAAATGTGAGAGGAGAGGGATGAATCGATGAAGGAATTGTTAGGTAAAAAGGAACCAGAACTTAAAGTTTTGGAAAATTCTTAGCTTGTCTGTATTACAAAAAATTTGGAAAGAGTTTTGAAGAGAACACCAAGGGCTTAGCTAGAATATCATTTGATAAAGAGATTACAAAATTATAGAAGCAGAAACCCTGCCAGTTTGAACTGAAAGGGGACAGAGAAGGGACAAAATAAAGGATGGGGGACTCCTAGATTCTACATGACTGGATGATAGAGCTATCCGGCTACTTTATCAATCAAGAAAAAGAAAGAATGACCAGAAGGTGATTCAGAGATCATCAAAGCTGCCACTCCTACTACATGTCCGTTGGATAGGGCTGAATTCCCTTCTGTTTCCTTTACAGTTTTGGCAGACCAGGATATTCTACCAAGTGCCTTGCAGAGAGCTAAAGGGGTGGAGCTTCCCTGTGGAGCCCTGAATTCGATGTTGTTATTCCCATGGGCCTGGAGGGTAGAGTTTTGAACCAAAGACGATTATTCTCAAGCCTTAAAGTCTAATGGTATTTGCCTTGCTGGGTTTTGAACTTGCTTGGGACCCATCACCCCTTTCTTCTTTCCAATTTTTCCCTTTTGGAAAGGGAATATCTATCCTTTGCTTATTGCACCATTGTATTTTGGAAGTGAATAACTTACCTGGTTTCATAGGCTCATGTCTGTGGTGGAATTTTACCTTGGGATGAATCATACCTTGAGTTTCACCCATAATGTGATTTAGATCATATGTAGATGAGACTTTGGATTTTAGAGTTGATGTTGGAATAAGTTAAGACTTTTGGGGCTATTGGGATTGAATGAATGTATGTTCTCTCTCTGGCTTATTTCACTAAGCATAATGTCCTCCAGGTTCATTCATGTCATTGCAAATAATAGGATTTCCTTTTTTTAAAGGTATATATATATGGCATTTTCTTTATCCATTCATCTGTTTCCATACCTTGGCTAATGTGAAGAATGATGCTATAAACATTAGAGTATAGATATCTCTTTGAGATAATCATTTTGCTTCCTTTGGATATATACTCAGAAGTGGAATTGCTAGATCATATGATAGTTCTATTTTTAATTTATTGAAGAACTGCCATATTGTTTTCCACAGTGGCCATACCAGTTTACATTCCTACCAAAAGTGTATGAGGATTTCTTTTCTCCACATCCTTGTCAGCATTTATTGTCTTTTGTCTATCTGATAATAGCCATCCTAATGATGTGAGGTGATATTTCATTGTGGCTGAGCATTTTTTCATGTACCTGTTGGCTGTTTTCTTCCTTGGTGAAATGTCTGTTTAGGTCCTTTGCCCATTGGGTTATTTGGTATGGGTTTTTATTTTTATTTTTTTCTATTGAGTTCCTTGTATACTGCAGATATTAACCTGTTATTGGATATAGCTTTGCAAGTATTTTCTCCCATTCTGTAGTTTGGCTTTTTCACTTCATTTTTTGTTTCCTTTGCTGTGCAGATTTTTAGTTTGATGGAGTCTCAACTTGCTTATTTTTGTTTTTGTTGCCTTTGCTTTTGGTGTCAAAAAGTCATTGCCAAGACTGATGTCAAGGAGCTTTCCTTGAATGTTCTCTTCTAAGGGTTTTAGCAGTTTCTGGCTTTATATTCAAATCTTTAATCTGTCTTGATGTGATTTTTATGTATGGTGTGAGGTAGAGATTTGGTTTTCATTTTTTGCAAGTGGTTATCCAGTTTTGCTAACACCATTTCTTGAAGAGACTATCCAGTGCCCATTGTATAATCTTGGCTTCTTTGTCATAAATGAATTGATCATATTTGTGTGGGTTTATTTCTGGATTGTTTATTCTGATATATTGATCTATAGGTCTATTTTTTTACGCCATTACCATCGTGTTTCCATTACAATAGCTTTGTAATATAGTTTGAAATCAAGAAGTGTAATGCCTCCAATTTTGTTCTTTCTCAGTATTGCTTTGGCTATTTGGATCTTTTCTTTTTTTAAAATCCATTTTACTGTTTCTGTGAAAAATGCTGTTGGAATTTTGATATTCTGCATTGAATCTATAGATTGCTTCAGATAGTGTGGACATTTCAACAATATCAATTCCTCCAGTCCATGAACACAGATATCTTCATTTGTTTGTGTCTTCTTCAATTTCTTTCATCAGTATCTTATAGTTTTCAGTGTATACATCTTTTCCCTTCTTCATTGAGGTTATTCCTAAGTATTTTTTTGATACTATTGTAAATGAGATTGTTTCTTAATTCCTCTTTCCAATAGTTAATTGTCGGTGTATTGAATGCAACTAACTTTTGTGCATAGGTTTTGTATCCTGCAATTTCAACTTTACTAACAACTTTTTGGTGGAGTCTTTAGGTTTTTCTATATATAATATCATGTCATCTGCAGATAGAGACAATTTTACTTCTTCCTTTCTGATTTGGATTTCTTTTTCTTGCCTAATTGCTCTGGCTAGGACTTCTAGTCCAATTTGAATAAAAGTGCCTAGTATGGGTGTCCTTGTCCTATTCGTGATCTTAGAGGAAAGCCCGTCAGCTTTTCACCATTGAGTATGATGTTAATTGTGGGTTTGTCATATATGGCTTTTATTCTGTTGAAGTGCTTTTTCTCTGTTTCCTGTTTGTTGAGTTTTTACTATGAAAGGATGTTGAATTTTGTCAAATGATTTTATTTTTGCATCTATTTCCATAGTTATGTGATTTTTATCTTTCTGTTAATGTGGTATGCAATCTATTTGCATATATTGAACCATCCTTGCATCCCAGGAATAAGTCACACTTGATCATGGTGTATGATCCTTTTAATGTATTGTTGAATTTGGTTTGCTAATATTTTGTTGAGGATTTTTGCATTTATGTCCATCATAGATATTGGCCTTTAGTTTTCTTTGCTTATAGCTTCCTTGTCTGGCTTTGGTATCTGAGTAATACTGTCTTTGAAAAATGATTTTAGAAGTACTCCTTCCTCTTCTATTTTTTGTAAGATTGTGAAAAGGATTGTTATTAGTTCTTCCAGTGTTTAGTAGAAATCACCAGTGAAGCTTTTTGGTCCTGGACTTTTGTTGGGAGGTTTTTGATTACTGATTCAACCTGCGTACTAGTAATCAACCTATTCAGATTTTTTATTTCTTCTGTATTCAGTCTTGGAAGATTATATATTTCTGGGAATTTATCTATTTCTTCTAGGTTATCCAGTTTGTTGGTGTGTAGTTGTTCATGGTAGTCTGTTATGATCTTTTTTATTTCTGTGGTATCAGTTTTAATGTCTCCTCTTTCATTTAGAATTTTATTTATATTCTCTCTTTTTCTCTTGGGAGTCTAGCTAAAAGTTTGTCAATTATATTTCTCTTTTCAAAAAAACCATCTTTTAGATTTACTCATTTTTTTCTATTGCCATTTTGAGTTCTAATTCATTTATTTCCACACTGATCTTTGTTATTTCTTTCTTTCTCTTAACTTTGGGCATATTTTGTTCTTCTTTGTTTTCTAGTTCTTTGAGGTGTAAATTTAAGTTGTTTATTTGAGATTTTTTCTCTTCGTGTAGATATTTATCACTATGAACTTTCCTTTTAGAAAATTGCTTTGCTGCATCCCAGAAGTTTCGGTATTATAATTTCCATTTTCATTTGTCTCAAGGTATTTTTAAATTTTTCTTTTGATTTCTTCTTTGTCCCACTGGTTGTTCAAGAACATGTTGTTTACTCTCCACTATTTGATTTTTCCAGTTTTTTTGTAATTGATTTCTAGTTTCTTACCATTGTGATTAGAAAAGATGCTTGATAGGTTTTCAGTCTTCTTAAATTTATTATGAGTTGTTTTGTATTCTAACATGATCTATCCTGGAGAATGTCGCATATATACTTGAAAAGTATTTTGCTGCTGTTGGATGGAATGTATATGTTAAGTCCATATAGTCTAATATATAGTTTAAGTCCAATGATTACTTATTAAAAGCCTGGCCCCTAGGCAGCAGCTTTTAAAGTATGCAGATAAGGCTTTTTCAGGGAAAGACTAGGAGACAGGTGATTTTGCCTCCTTTCTGTGTGCTGAGCCCAAGGGAGAAAGATGGTTCAGAATTGCTTCTTAGTTTGCTACAGTGCTGGGGAACTCATGAATGAAAGCTTCTTTGGCTACCAGAGCCAGGAGATAAGGGACCTGTCCCTTGGTGGCAGCCCTGAAAGCTAGGGCATAGACATGTGAACAGGTTGCTTTCAGGGAGATACTAGTAACTTGGAGCAGGTCGGAGGGAGTGGGAGGGAGAGGTGCTTTTCCCAAGTGTTCAGGGAGTATCACAACTAGTCTCATATGTCTGCTAAATTAGAAGCCTGGCCCCAAAGTAGCAGCTTCTAAAGTATCCAAATTAAGCTTTTTCAATGGAAGACTGGGAGATAGATGATTTTGCCTGTTTCCTTTCTTCTGAGCTCTAGGGTGTAGCCTCAGTGAGTGTTCATGTGCAGGTTCTAGAGTCTTGTGGGTTTTGTGGACACAAACCTTGTTGTTTTTAAGACCTAGGTGTTTTGAGGTCCCATCCCTCCAGTGGTAGTCTTAAAATATAGGGCACTAGATAGAAGGTTTGAACCCTTTGCTTCTCATGGAGAAGCTAGGAATTGTGGATTCCTTCTGATTATATAGTGCTGTGTTGGGAGTGGGGTTTATGGCTAGAACGTGTCTTAGCCTTTTCTACCCATTTTGATATGAGTATTTTGATAAGGGTATTTGTCTGATGTGTGGGAGTTGCTCAGCCAGTTTCGTTTTTTATTTCTAAAAAATTATTTTATTTTAAATATAATCTCTACACTGAGCGTGGGGCTTGACCTCACAAACCCGAGATCAAGGGTCATGCTCTACCAACTGAGCCAGGCAGGTCCCCCTAGTTTCTGGATCTTTTTCAGAGGAAATTGCTCTGTACATTTGTGGAAGAGGGAGCTCTTGAGCCTCCTGTGTCACCATCATGATTGAGTCTCTTGAGTGCCTGTTTTGTGTTGCATACTGCCAGGCAGTGAGAATATAGATGTGAATACAACAAAGTTACTAACCTTATGGAACTTATATTTTATTGCAGAAGGTATAACATAATGTCAGTGATTAGTTCTGAGAAGAAAAGTACAGGAAGATAAAGAAGATAGTGAATGATAGGACGCTCTTTATATAGGGTCTTCAAGGAAGGCCTCTCTGAAAAAAGGTAACATTAAAATCGAGACCTGAAAGAAGTGAGGAGAGAATCATTTGGATACCTGGAAAATACAGTGCAAAGTTCCTTAGGCTGGAGCATGACTGGTGTGCTCAAGGAACTTGGAAGAGTCTAGTGCTGGAGGTTGGTGAGAGAGGTAGAAAGTGGTAAGTGGTCACTGAGGGCAGATCATATAAAGTTTGTAGGCTACGGTCAAGAATTATATTTTACTCTGTGGTGAGAACCATCACGTAAATTAATAAACATTAATCTCTCTGTAGTGTGCAGAGTGGATTCTAGAGTTAAGAAAAGAAAAAATAGAAGCTGTGAAAATATAGGGACTATTGTAATAATACAATTTAGAGAGATGGTAGCTTGATTGAGGGTCAGTGTTTTTCAACATTGGCTCCTCTTAAGGAGCTTCTAAAAAATATCAAACCCAGACTGACTAATGCAAATATCTGGGGTTGGACCAAGAATTGGTAATTTTAAATCTCCCCAAGTGATTTCAGTGTGCAGCCAAGATTGAGAACGACTGTCCAAGGTAGTAACCATGAAAATGGTAAAAGTGATTAGACTTTTAAGTATATTTAAACATTAGGAGTAATAAGATTTTCTTTTTTTCTTTTCTTCTTTTCTTTTCATTTTTCTTCTCTTCTAAAATATTTTATTTATTTATTTGACAGACAGAGAGAGAGAGAGCACAACCAGAGAGAGTAGCAGAGGGAGAGGGAGTGGGAGAAGCAGACTTCTCACTGAGCAAGGAGCCTGATGCAGGGCTCAATCCCAGGAACCCTAGATCATGACCTGAGCTGAAGGTAGACAGACACTTAACCAACTGAGCCACCTAGGCACCCCAGTAAGATTTTTTTTGTGTGTTAGATGTGGGGCATGAAAAAGCGAGGGGGTGATTCCAAAATTTTTGACCTGGGCAACTGGAAAATAGTTAAATGAGAAAACTTTTTCTTAAATCTAACCCAAATCACTTGTTTTTAGATACTTGTTAAATTTACTCAAAATGTTAATGGATAGAATCATTTTCTGTAAAATATGCTTTCATATACATTTGGGAAGAAAAATATATTTTATCTTTTATGTAATATCCCAGTGTGTCAAGATTAGAAAACAGAAACTGAACTAGTTATTTTATGTTTTTTATTATGTTCAGTTAGCCAACATATAGTAAGTACATCATTAGTTTTTGATGTAGTGTTCAATGATTTATTAGTTGTGTATAACACCCAGTGCTCATCACAACACTGCACTAGTTATTTTAACAGAGAGACTGTAATACAGAAATTGGTTCATCAAAAGACAGGCTAACTCACAAGGCAAAAAGGAGGCACTGAGAGAACACAGAAGGAATGACTATAGGAAGCAGCCATAATCCTTGGGGATGGGGAAAACCAAGGAAAGAAGTTGGAGTTATCTGAACTTTTAATCACAGAAGGCAAGAACTTCGAAACCCTAGAAACCATACATCTGAGAAGAGAGTTGTATGTAGCTGTTGCTGTCATCTCAGGAGCTTAAAGGAAGGATCTTGTGGAATTAAGACGCAGAATGCTTAGGGAAGTTGCTGCCTGCATGATACTGGTACATTTAAGATGGTATGATTAGGCTGATTCAAGAACTGTGGTTGGAACCAACTTCTGCAGCAAGGGGTGCAGTGCGTTTTCTGGAATGGTACTGTCAGGAAGAATAATAAGCAAAGCAAGAAGAGCAAGTCCATTTTCTTTTCTTCCTACCTTCCAATTTAGTGTATCTAATAGTAAAACTTTATTAATAGAGAAGTAGCTGGCAAAGGAGAAATATAGTTTGCTAAGTCCCATCCCAGCATTACAGAGCAGAGTATATAAAGGTGTAGTTTAATAACTAGCAGTAGTCTACTCCTCTGGCTACTTAGCATCCATGCACAACCTTCTACCCATATTTGAACTTCCATACACAACAATAATAATTTTAATGTCCTAGTATAACAAGATGCAAATAACCTACATATAAAAGAAGATGTTCTCTTTTTCTCCAAAGAGAGATCAGTATTCCTAAAATTACAGCATTCATCTCAGAGCAGAGGCATGGTATCCATCACTGGATGATGTTAGTTACTCCTCAATTTAGTCATTTAGTCAATTTAGTCTTCTTTGGATAATCTGTGATCAAAAACTACCTGGAAAGTTAACCAGCAAAAATAATCCTTATATAAAATCATAATGGGAAAGAAGAAAGAAACAACTACTACAGTTTTAACTTTTGTAAGTGATAACAGGGCCATAATTTGTGTTTATTATGTCCTTCTTCCACTACCCTTACATCCTTTCTTTGACTTTAACCAATACCTCTACTGGTCAGTGTTCTTTACCTTGCAGAGTGAACTAAATCTTTATTCGATCAAGTGTCTGAATTCTCAGTGACCTAGTTTTACTTTGTTTTGTTGTAGTTTTCCATAAACTTTTACTACTGGACATGGAACTTCTAATAGGTGTCCGAGAGCATTCTCTAGTTTTCTGAGTTTAGTCTTCCCTGTTCCCGTTTTAAACCTAATTTTCTCTCAAAGATCAGAAACTATCATCTCACTGCCTATTGGTTCACTGTCATGAGGAGCCCAAGTTAACCAATAGAAGTCTCAGCTTGAATTCAACAGAACAAATGTTGCTTCTCCTAGTAGAATCATTTCTATTTTGGAAACTAAGACTTAGACTAGTAGAGCTCAAAATTTCCTAGTCCAGAAGTAAAAATTATGCTGGTAAATTATTTATTAGTAAAGGAGTTACTCTCACTTCTTCCCCTTGATTCTCAGACCCATATATTCTTACTATGGGAGAAATGGCTAACTCAAATAATATAATGAATCCTGTAGGACAGAATCCATTCCTTTGAGAGGGTTGTCTTTTAAGGTTGGTACCATAATACAGACTTCAGTGGGTTTTTCCACAATTTACCATGCTAGGTGCTTCTGGGTAATGAGGTATTAAAACCAGTGAATTCATGGACACAAGCCCATTGTCATACATCCTTGTGGTGAAAGGAGTCCATGTCAGTAGCAATGTTGTGATGAGTACCATGACGGTAAATAAGGCATTCAATATGTCTAATGATGTTGGTGCTAGTGATGTTAAGTTCATATTTAAAGTATGTGTCTATGCTAGTCAGAACAAATCACATACTACTACTAATACAAAGGGTCTAATATTTAAACTCACCTCCAGAGGCTGACTGAGTCCTTTAGGGAATAGTGACAGCTTGGGGACTCAGCATTTATCTTTGCTATTGGCAAGTTTAGGTACTCTCAGTTAGTAGATAGATAAGCCTTAGAGAGTGAAATTTCATGGTGTTGAGCCCACTGATAGCCTCCATTCTTGCCAGTGAGGCTCAATCTACTTGGGTCTTTTGAGCAAGCCTTCAGTGGTTGGATGAAGAGGGTGAATACCATCCATAAAACAAGCCCTCTATCTACCTGATTTTTAGAGCTCCCTTTGCCTGTGATACTTTCTGGTGAGCACACAAACGCGACACAGATATCCCCACTCTGGCCCATTCTGAGAGATCCTTCCAGCTATTCTTTCTCTGTACCTTCTTGTCATTAATCTTCTAGTGATGCTTCTTCAAATCCCCTGACCATTCAGCTAAACAGCTAGCTACTGATCACTTTAGGTCTGTTTTTCTGTGTTTCTCATTCTATATGAAGTGAACAACCAGGTGAATTGCTTAAAGTGCTACCCATGGGGAGGATTACTCACCACTGTGTTTTAGAGCCTTGCTGGATGGGTATGTAATTTCAGCATTCCACTTTCAGTTTGTGACCGCATGTTATGCAGAACCGTTTGTAAACCAGGTTTTTTCCTCCTTACTCAAATGATCAAAAGTAATTCCCTTTGAAGTGTTGAGTGTGGATTAGGGGAGAGGATACAGGGAAGCAAGAACAGATTATATAGGAGTCTGAGTCACCTGCTCATGCAACTAATTTCTGCTTTCCAGGTAAGCCCTGCCATTTATATGCCACTTTCACTTAATGATGGTTTGCTCCATCACCCAAAATTGTGGCTTTAGGGGGATCATATAACCAGTTCACAATTGGCATCTCAGGTCACATGGTCCATAGTTAGAAATATACCAGGAGCTGTTTTTGAAAGGGAAAATAATTACATACAGAAGAAGGTATGGGGGCACCTGGGTGGCTTAGTTGGTTAAACTTCTGATTCTTTTTTTTTTTTTAAAGATTTTATTTATTTGACAGAGACAGAGACAGCCAGTGAGAGAGGGAACACAAGCAGGGGGAGTGGGAGAGGAAGAAGCAGGCTCATAGCGGAGGAGCCCGATGTGGGTCTCAATCCCATAATGCCGGGATCATGCCCTGAGCCGAAGGCAGACGCTCAACCGCTGTGCCACCCAGGCGCCCCTAAACTTCTGATTCTTGATCTCAGCTCAGGTCTTGTTCTCAGGGTTGTGGGTTCAGGCCTCATGTTGGGCTCCACGCCCAGTGTGGAACCTACTTAAAAAAAAAAGGCATGGTTTTGTTCTAAAATCTGGGGGTTCTGTGCTTTAATTCTCATTTGGGGTCTTGCCTAGAGGCTTTATTCAATATCCCTATTTGGCATAGACACGGAATATCATTGGATCTGTTGGATCATAAAGTCCATGTGACCAGCTGTATTGCAGCTTGGTCCTGCTGCAAAGCCTTTTATTGCTTTAGGCTCCATTTACAACTGACAGCCTTTGGGGTTACTTGATAAATGGGTCTGAGCAGTATATTCAAATATGGTATATATTACCTCTAAAATCCAAAGAGACCTACCAAGCATTATACTTTTTTTAAATGGTAGGTGAGCTCAAGGTTCAGTGATTTGTCTTGCATTTGGAGGGAATGTACTAATATGTTCTAGAGCGCTGTACTTCCCCAAATGGCAATTAGGTAATAGGTTCTTGAATTTTCATTTATAAATGGAAAATTTTCTGTGCCATCCAAATTGTTTTAAGCCACGTAGCTTCTTCAGAGTTGGAGTTTCAAGGGCGATTGAGAGTACATAGTCACTCAGGAAATAGACTTCACAGGGTTTGACTTTTTTTCTTTTTTTTTTTTTTTTTTTTGGATGATACAGTTAAGTGGCCAGTGATGGGAGTTGTACCATCAGGGAAGTACCCACTGCTGATAGCAATTGCACAACATGCCTATAGACTCTCTTTATTTACGTTTTTTGCTTATTGCAGTTGTCACCAATTGATCATGACCATCTTTCTGAGCTTGAATATTTTCTCTGTATTGACATGGTCTAAACAAGCCAACCAACTGATAAGAATTAAAACCTGTTAGCTTGCATGAAAATCATTGGAATGTTTTAAAAATTGGTATCTCCTACACTCACACTGGGGACTCTTGAGTAAGAATGACTGGGGTCAGGAATTTGTAGTTTAGCTGGTATTGACCAAGACCACCATAATGGTCTTCAACTTGCTTAAACTCCAGCCTAACTTACTTTCCTTCTCTCCTTCCTTTCTTTCTTTCTTTCTTTCTTTCTTTCTTTCTTTCTTTCTTTCTTTCTTTCTTTCTTTCTTCTTTTCTTTTCTTTTCTTTCTTTTCTTTCTTTCTTCCTCCTTTCTTTCTTTCTTTCTTTCTTTCTTTCTTTCTTTCTTTCTTTCTTTCTTTCTTTCTTTCTTTCTTTCTTTCATGTTCAGTTAGCCAACATAGGTATATCATTTAGTTTTTGATGTATTGTTCAGTGATTCATTAGTTGCATATAACACCCAGTGCTCATCACAACATGTGCCCTCCTTAATACCCATCACCCAGTTAACCCATCTCCCCAACCCCTCCCTTCTGTAACACTCAGTTTGTTTCCTGGAGTCCAGAGTTTCTCATGGTTTGTCTTCCTGTCAGATTTCTTCCCATTCAGTTTTCCCTCCCTTCCCCTATGGTCCTCCATGCTATTCCTTATGTTCCACACATGAGTGAAACCATACGATAATTGTCTTTCTCTGCTTGACTTACTTCACTTAGCATAATCCCCTCCAGTTCCATCCATGTCAATGCAAATGGTGGGTATTCATCCTTTCTGATGGCTGAGTAATATTCCATTGTATATATATGAACCACATCTTCTTTATCCATTCATTTGTTGAAGGACATTTCGGCTCCTTCCACAGTTTGGCTGTTGTGGACATTGCTGCTATGAACATTGGGATGCATGTGCCCCTTCTTTTCACTACTTCTCTATCTTTGGGGTAAATACCTTATAGTGCAATTGCTGGATCGTAGGGTAGCTCTATTTTTTAACGTCTTGAGGAATCTCCATAAACAAACTTGCTTCTTTCGGATAAAGGTCCCTGATCTCCCTTTTCTTAGAGCATTTACTTTATTTTTTAGATTTTTTAAAGATTTTGTTTATTTATATGGAAGAAAGATAGAACCAGAGGTACAAGTGGGGGGAATGGCAGAAGGAGAAGCAGGCTCCCCTCTGAGCAGGGGGGCCGACACGGGGCTCAATCCCAGGACTCTGGGATCATCACCTGAGCTGAAGGCAGATGCTTAACCAGCTGAGCCACCCAGGTGCCCCTGGAGTATTTACTTTAGAAAATTTGTGATTGTGAATTCTTTCTCTGCCCTTTTAAGATGTAAATCTCCCAGCCTCTTGTCAGTTTTATAGCCTAGGAATGTCTTTCTTAAGGACCTGGGAACCATCCCTTTAAATGTAATCATCAAGAACAGAGCACCCCTACTTCATAGACTGTGTGGGAGGGTAGGAATGTTACTTCAATTAATACCAATTAGTAACAAAAATTGTCTAATCATATTGACTAGCCTTTGCACTATTGTCCTTCACTGCTTATCCATTAACTCACCACCGGGTTTAAATATTCTTCCACCTTTTGTTTCAGCAGAATTGAGTTTCATCTCTCTCCCCTTCGCAGTAGGCTTGAATACAAGTCTTCCTTAGTTGGTTAACTATTATGGTGCAATTTTTCTTTGACAGTTCCGTAGATAATTTCCATTAATATTCAAATACAAGAAACACATTGCTAGACACTGAAAAGTAATCTTTAGGAAATTAAGCAGTCATTAACAAACAACCCTCCCCCTCGCCCCAAGAACTCATTCCTGTTTCTGACCCACTATCAGAAATGGCTTTTTCAATGGGAGGGTTTGACTAAGTGAAAACTCTTGTTTAGTAAGCCTGATGATAGATGCCTGATTTGTGAGATGACTGGTTAGCGCAAACAGTGTAGTTTGTAGTAATGATTCAGAATCATGCTGAATAAACATACGAGTATTAGTGTAAGAGTAGAACTGGCTTGGAAAAAAAAAAAAACTACAATAATTATCAGCACCCAAACTTTGTCTTACTATCCTGTAAGCTCAATTACTCTCCAAATCTTCCTGAGGAAAGTTACTCCTATTAGGACCTGTTAGATTTCTGTTATGGGAGCTGCTATATCCAGTATAAAGGATTTCAGCCCTTCTCATATGGATGTACAGTGATAGCTGTAATGCTGCATGCTCAGAGTTTTGATGGGAGATGACAGAATAAAAATATTAAGGGGATCTTTCAAGCTATGTTGGTTGTCTTTCATTAATGTGAACTATAGTGAACAGAGAGGGTGTTCTTCTATAGGCCATTCAGTGTTTCTGGGCTTCAGTTTCTTTATCTGAAAAATAAAGGAAGCTTAAATTGCTTTGTAAATATTTGTATGCATTTTGACTCCTTGTTTTCTAGTCTCCTTTCTCAGTAAATGTCAACAGTTCAATGACTCTATGAGTTGTGAAACCAGACTGTTTTTTTGAGGTGGTTTCAATATTCACATAATCTAAGGATCCAAAAACTTGAATTCAGTAAGAATTATTGTGTGAGATGATCACTCTCACTGAGTATTTACCTACTTTTTCCTCTTCATATACAGGCCATATTGTTTTCCAGTGATTAAGTCAGATGTACCATTTGGATTACAATCAGATGTATTAAAATGATGATGGATATTGAACTACATGAGGGTAGAAGAAAAACACATCTTCGTTATGTGGACAGTTTTGTTCCATTGTAAATAGGAATTTTAATACTGCTGTTGGTTTTGCTACTGCAGAAACTACTTGAAATTCTATTTACTTTTTATTTAGATTCGTGAAGATTTTTGTAATTCATATTTTTTAAATTTAAATTCAATTAATTAACATGAAATGTATTATTGGTTTCAGAAGAAGGAGTCAGTGACTCATCAGTCTTGTATAATACCCAGTGCTCATTACGTCATGTGCCCTCCTTAATGTCTATCAACCAGTTTCCCCATTCCTCCCACCTCCCTCCCCTCCAGCAACCCTCAGTTTGTTTCCTATGATTAAGAGTCTCTTATGGTTTGTCTTCCTCTCTGATTTGTCTTGTTTTTTCCTCTCTTCCCCTATGATCATCTGTTTTGTTTCTTAAATTCCCCATATAAGTGAGATCATATGATAGTTGTCTTTCTCTGACTGACTTATATCCCTTAGCATAATACCCTCTAGTTCCATCCATGTCATTGCAAATGGCAAGATTTCATTTTTTTTGATGGCTGAGTACTATTCCATTGTGTGTGTGTGTGTGTGTATATATATATATATATACCACCTCTATTTATCCATTCATCTGTCAATAGATATCTGGGCTCTTTCCATAGTCTGGCTGTTGTGGTCACTGCTGCTAAAAATGTTGGGGTGCAGGTGCCCCTTTGGATCACTACATCTGTATCTTTGGGGTAATACCCAGCACTGCAATTGGTGGGTCGTAGGGTAGCTCTGTTTTCAGTTTTTTGAGGAACTTCCATACTGTTTTCCAGAGTGGCTGCACCAACTTGCATTCTCACCAACAGTGTAAGAGGGTTCACCTTTCTTAGCATCCTTGCCAACATCTGTCATTTCCTGACTTGTTAATTTTAGCCATTCTAACAGGCATAAGGTGGTATCTCATTGTGGTTTTGATTTGTATTTCCCTGATGCCAAGTGATAGTGAGCATTTTTTCATGTATCTATTGGCCATTGAGAATGATATTCACTGTGGGCTTTTTGTATATGGCTTTTATGATATTGAGGTATATTCCCTGTATCCCTACAATGTGAAGAGTTTTAATCAAGAAAGGATGCTGTACTTTGTCAAATGCTTTTTCTGCATCTGTTGAGAGGATCATATGGTTCTTGTCCTTTCTTTTATTAATGTAGTGTATCACATTGATTGATTTGTGAATGTTGAATCACCCTTGCAGCCCAGGAATAAATTCCACTTGGTCGTGGTGAATAATCCTTATAATGTACTCTTGGATCCTGTTGGTTAAGGTCTTGGTGAGAATTTTTGCATCTATGTTCATCAGGGATATTGGTCTGTAATTCTCCTTTTTTGTGGGGTCTTTGTCTGGTTTTGGGATCAAGGTAATGCTGGCATCATAGAAAGAGTTTGGAAGTTTTCCTTCCATTTATATTTTTTGAAACAGCTTCAGAAGAATAGATATTAATTCTTCCTTAACTGCTTGGAAGAACTCCCCTGGGAAGCCGTCCAGGCCTGGACTCTTGTTTTTTGGGAGATTTTTGATTACTACTTCAATTCCATTGCTGGTTATGGGTCTGTTCAAGTTTTCTATTTCTTCCTGGTTCAGTTTTGGTAGTTCATACATCTCTAGTGATGTATTCATTTCTTCCAGATTGCCTAATTTGTTGGCATATAGTTGCTCATAATATGTTCTTATAATTGTATTTCTTTGGTGTTGGTTGTGATCTCTCCTGTTTCATTCATGATTTTATTTATTTGGGTCCTTTCTCTTTTCTTTTTGGTATGTCTGGCCAGGGGTTTATCAATCTTATTAATTCTTTTAAAGAACCAACTCCTAATTTCCTCTATCTGAAATTCATAGTAATGTTTATGTCTACCAGTGTTTTCTGGGTATTATTATAAATAAAGTTAATTGTAATTTCAGGGCACTTTTTTCTTTCTGTCATCTGTTCATCTATTAACGCCATAAATATTGACTGAATGCCTACTATGTGGCTCTACTAAGTGCTGAGGATACAAAAATTACAAAGGTAAACAACAAATAACTACAGTGTAGAGATGTACATGCTAATGGAGCTAGGTACCAGGTATTAAAGGATGGTAAGGATGGTGTGATGACCTCATGGAGAGAGGCAGGGTTTTGTCAGGGAAAGCTTCAGAGAGGATGTGATATTTGACGTGAGTCTTGAACAAAGATCAGGGATTTGCTACATGAGAAAAAAATGGGAAAAGAAGAGAGTAGATGATGAAAAACTTGTGAGGAAAGAATTTGGGAGAAATGATTTTCTTTTTTTTTTTTTTTTTAAGATTTTATTTATTTATTTGACAGAGATAGAGACAGCCAGCGAGAGAGGGAACACAAGCAGGGGGAGTGAGAGAGGAAGAAGCAGGCTCATAGTGGAGGAGCCTGATGTGGGGCTTGATCCCACAACGCCGGGATCACGCCCTGAGCCGAAGGCAGACGCTTAACCGCTGTGCCACCCTGGCGCCCCGAGAAATGATTTTCTAATCAAAGACATAAAGGTCTTATGTGCCAATGTCTTTATCTGCACTTCTAATAGGAAGTCACTAACCTTGGCCTTACAATGAAATCCGTTGTGGTGCTGATGAAATGATAACTGGGCCATTACTAAGATTCATGAACATTTTCCCATGGAAAATCCTCATAAAGTCTGTTTCTCACAGATTCATGAGCCTGTAAAGCAAAAGGCCTATAAAGAGAAACATTTGTGCTCATGAATGTAAAATCTTGTACCCATCTCTGCTGTGATTATAGCAGGTTGACTTGAACCTCTATATAACGAGGATGTATAAATGCTACTGAGGTAGACCCCCCTTTTTCAGTGAAGGAGTGTTGCCTGTTTCATCCTTTTGTATTTGCTCCAGGTAATACTGAAGACAGTTTGGCAGCTTTTTTTCTGTTTAATTTTCAGGATAAGAGAAAAATCAGTTGACAAGCTAAAACTCAAAAGGGAACAAACAACATTTAAGTGTTGGTTTATTTTTTTCTGATGCCTCTTTGGGTTCTTTTAGATTCTCATATAACTTTGATGTTTCCTCTTTAAGTACTACTGTTTTATAGTTTGTTATACAATATTATCAATTCTATGTCTCTTAAAAATCAAAATTGTATGACTTAAGGCAGTTAGGATATAATAATGCCGTTTCAAAAATATTATTGTTTACTCAATATCAAAACTTTTGTAGGAATGTGTACAACATGTTCTCTGGTGACAAGGGAAACTTAAATGAAAAAGTCTTGTTTGGATGAGTATACCATCTCTAGTAAGTTGGATGTATTTTAAGCCTCAAGTTAATCTTTTTTGAGACTAATACTAGATACTTTACTGTTATCATAATTATTTTGGGACATAGGGAAAGGAGATTTTTTTTAAAGTTTTTTTCCTTTAATTGAAATCTCAATGAGGAAATTTTAGGAAGCTCAGTGGTATCTTCCAGGAGATTTAAATATCTCTCCCAGTTTTTTCATTTTGAATTTACTTCCAATAGAAAAGCTTATATTTCTGGCACACTCTAAAGCTTAGAAGGATATTCAATGTAACAAGAAACTCTATTTACAAAGATGTTTAGAGCACCCAGGTTCTTAAGGGATTAAAGATCTTATTTCCCCTCTTCTTATTGGAAAAGAAGGACTCAAGTGGTGCATGTGTCACATAGATCCCAGAGTTTTGTGCTCAAGTAATATGTAAAACGTTATGAACTGGCTTATGCACTTTCCAAGTTGGAGTTGTTATACACATGGATATCAGTTTCTTTGTTTTCTCAGTGTCTTTAGGGGATACTTTTTTACTTAATTTGGTTGACTTGTATTGCCCAAAATTTTCTGAATTTAATGCCCAATTTAGTGCTTTGTAAGTAGAAATGACACATTGTCTTGTTGGGTTTATTTATTGTAACAGAGAGAAAAGAACTGTTTATACATATGACATTGGGCATTATATTGTAGCTGTGTTTCTCCTATTATAGTAGAGAAAGTGGATTGCTACTGAGAGAGAAAACACTATATACTATATCTGAATGATTCTATTTCATATTTGTAGAGTCAAAATCTTGTTAATTCTCATAAAATTGTTTTTATAATAAACCAGATTTTCCTGATGAAATTAAAGTGGATTACTTTTCAACGTAAGAACTAACCAATTGATCCTATGAAGAAATATTACATTCATATGATGGTGAGAAGTCAGCCAACTGTGAAGTTAGAGAATATAGTCCTCAAGACTGCCCTCACTCTTTTTTTTTTTTTTAGTAAATAAAGTTATATTGGAAGACAGCCATGTCCATTCATATACATATTGTCTATATGCTTGTACACTACAATGGCAGAGTTGAGTGGTTGTGAGAGAGACCATATGGCCTGAAAAGTCTAAAATACTTACTTTCTGGCCCTTTGCAGGAAAAAGTCTGTCAGCCTCTGTCTTGGAGGAAATTACCTGTTTTTGTTTTTTTTAATTTTTAATTATGTACAGTTAGCCACTATATAGTACATCATTAGTTTTTGATGTAGTGTTCAGTGACTCATTAGATACGTATAACACCCAGTGCGCATCACAACACCTGCCCCCCTCAATACCCATCACCCTGTTAGCCCCTCCCCCCACCCCCTCCCCTCTAAAACCCTCAGTTTGTTTCCTGTGTTCCATAGTCTGTCATGGTTCATCTCCCTCTCTGATTTCTCCCCCTTCAGTTTTCCCTTCCTTCCCCTATGGTCCTCCGTGCTATTCCTTATGTTCCACATATGAGTGAAACCATACGATAATTGTCTTTCTCTGCTTGACTTACTTCGCATAATCCTCTCCAGTTCCATCCATGTCGATGCAAATGGTGGGTATTCATCCTTTCTGATGGCTGAATATTCCATTGTATATATATATATATATACCACATCCTCTTTATCCATTCATCTGTTGAAGGGCATCTCGGCTCTTGCCACAGTTTGACTATTGTGGACATTGCTGCTATGAACATTGGGATGCATGTGCCCCTTCTTTTCATTACCTGTGTGTCTTTGGGTAAATATCTTATAGTGCAATTGCTGGGTCATAGGGTAGTTCTATTTTTAACATCTTGAGGAACCTCCATACTGTTTTCCAGAGTGGTTGTACCAACTTGCATTCCCACCCACAGTGTAAGAGGGTTCCCCTTTCTCCACATCCTCGCCAACATTTGTTGTTTTCTGTTTTGTTAATTTTTGCCATTCTAACTGGTGTAAGGTGGTATCTCATTGTGATTTTGACTTGTATTTCCTTGATGGCCCTTACTTCTGACACCAGTTGCAAGTTTGGGGATTCCCAAGGCCTCCTTCAGATTTAAGGATTTGCTAGGATTCTCAGAATTCACTGAAAGTTGTTGAACTCAGCAGTTTTGATTTATTATAGTAAAAGGATACAGATTAAAATCAGCCAAGGGAAGAAGGGCATGGTACAGAGCCCAGGAGGGCTCCAAATATAGAGTTTTCAACTCCCCTTGGAATTATGAATAGCATTATTTTCCTAACAATGATGTGTGATAATATACACAGTATTTCTAACCAAGGATGCTCATTTGAGTTTCCAAAGTTTTACTGGGGCTCCATGGTTGACTCCCCATATGTCTGACCTTCAGTTTCCATCCCTCTTGGAGGTAGTGTGGTTACTATATGACCCAAAGCACCCGTCATATTTCATGTTGTTAGAACTACTAGGTGACCAAGGACACAAGTAAACAAAGACCTTCTTCCTAGAGATCATCTCCTAGTTGAAGAGGGCAAAAGCAGCTTCAGTTTCATGAATGATGAAACCAGAATAATCAATCCTCCCTATTTAACTGGATTGTAGTGAAACTGAAATAAAAGGTTTGTAAAAGTACTTCACAAATTTCCATATGAATATAAATTATATATTTGATATCTGAAAAAGAACTGGCAGTTTATGAGTGATCAAACTATTTGAGTTAGTAATTTTTAACTTGAAATTCTAAAGAATGTTGTTAGCATGACTATTTTAAATAGATTTTAGTGCTATACTGCAGGGAATACGTATTTATTTTATTTCAGATATATGATTCCTAGAAATAGACTGCAGGGCATTTTATAGACAAAGCTCTTTTTACTCTACAAAAGTAAAGTATGAGCCTTAAAGAGGGATAGTTCAAGAAACAAGAGATCACTGGAGGACAAATTATGCACATAATGCATTGGTCCATTTATCTTTCGCAGATCATGTTGTTATAATAATGAAAGATTTAACCATGGTAGGGATATATTCTGGTAGATTCCATAATTTAGGAAATAATGTGAAATAGAATTAGAACTAGTCGGAAGCTGCCTTTGGCCACACCCTGAACTTCTTGTATAAATAGGCATTACTTTAATTTGTTTAGCAAAATGCAGCTGCTGACAAATAATACTTGCACTTTTTGAGACTGTCATCAATTGAAAAGCTAAATAATGAACAGTTACATTCCAGCTACATGCAGAACATTTCATATAAGAACACTTGCAAGAAGAAAATATATCCACGCACACCCATTGACTTTTGTTAGCAGTTATAAACTTGATATATTGTCCTAGTTCGTTCCTTTTGTTGGAAAAAGAAAAGGGAGGATTATCCATCTGGCTCCTGTCCTGAAGTTGAGCCCAAGAGGGAGGTGATGTAGGGTGAAAACTTAGAATCCTTGCACCAAATCAATGTCTTGTTGACATTATGAAGCTATGTATACTTACGAAATGCCAAGGTTCTCTGCACAGTCCCTGTTACCCACCTCTAATTCTTTCATACACAAGGTCTTCCAGATGTTCTTAAGGAGAATGTGTCTCTTTATAATAAAAGTTATATTAGCCATCATTTTCCACATATTCCTATGGCACCCATTTACAAGAATTTGTAGTACATTCCCAAACATCTGCAGATAGTATCTCCATAATTACTTTTGAAATTACTAGCCACCTGTCAGCAGAGAGATTACTACTATGAAGAATGTCAAGTGGGAATTAACGTTGTTTATTAGGTCACCAACATTCTGCCATAGACATATTGTGGGCAGATAGGACCATTTCAGCACACAATTTTATTATGTACAATAAATTTGGAGGCTGCATACTACACTGTTGCTGCATATGCATATTTACTGTGTGCACATGTATTCAGCACTAACTGGAAACTGCTGAGGATGGCAGGAGTACCTTGGGGTTTGAGTTTCAGGTGAATAAGATGTTTGGCAGCTTCTTTTCTTGTACCAAAATGTATTTGCTTAAAAAGTGACTGGAGTTACTTAGAAAGCATTATGCTGCTTTGCCTCATGGGAATACTGTGAACTTTAATTTTGCAAATAAATAACTGTTTTGGAGAGGATAACTTTTAGAATATCGGGAGGAGAAGAGAACAGAAGAACTGAGAAACTGAATTAGTTTGACGTATGTGGAGAAAGAACTATGGAATATCTCATAGTGCCTATGTGGGAAATCAGAGCAAGAGATATTGGTTTGCCTTTGACCTGTCTTTATTCTTCTAGGACTAATAACCAGCTAAAGCTTGCAGTATGACAGGCCCTGTGTTGAGCGTTTAATATATGTTGTTTCATTTAATCTGCATGATGACACTTTGAATTAGGAATTATTTCAGAGATTGCCCACAGTCACATAGCTAGTTAGTGGTGAAACTGGGACTTCTTTTTACATTGGATAGTCAAAGTTATCAATGATTTCCATGTTGCTAAACCCAATGGCTTTTCTCAGTCCTCATCTTATTTGACCGAAGAGTAGAATTTGAATAATAGCATATATACTCCTTGAAATATTATCTTTCCCTCTCGGCTTCAAAGATAGCATATACTTTCCTCCTTCTGGACGCTGCTCCAAGCACAGGTAGTGCTTTCTTATCTTCCTAGGCCTCAATCTTGATCTTTCCTTTCCTATTTCACTCATTGACAAGGTAATTTCATCTAGTTTCAAAATCTGCAGTATTATCTCTAGACAGATGGCTCCTCATGTATATCTCCAGCTTGGTCTTTACCAGACTCAGGGCCTCCTCCAGATGTAACTTTTTTTTTTTTCTTTTTTTATTTTCTTGGTCTCTTTCTCTTTGTGGCTGGCCAGAGAGAGGTAAGACTTCAGGTTTCAGCTTAGGCTCAGAGGCCCCTTAGGTCTCTAGCATAATACACAGAAAATTCAAGCTTCGTATAGTATTTACTTGAGTTTAGCGACCAATGCTCAGCTAACAATAAAGTGTTCTTTTTTTTTTTTTTTTTTCCTTCTCTCTTTCTTTCTCCTTTGCCAACATTCCTTAGGAATGTTATGGCAAAGGACAGCTGTGGTCAGGAGCAGGATTCAGGTAGTTCTGGATATTTTGGCTAAAATCATCTTATTAAATCTTGTAAATTATATTTCAACATTTAACTATTTGACTTGCTTGTTAATATACTTTTTGAGGGCAATTATAGGTATATTCAATCTAGAAAATGTATAGTAAAGTGTTTTTATTTTATTTTATTTATTTTTATTTATTTATTTTTTGATTTTTGGAATATACTCTTTTTTTAATTTTATGTATTTTTATTATATTATGTTAGTCACCATACAGTACATCCCTGGTTTCTGATGTAAAGTTCGATGATTCATTAGTTGCATATAACACCCAGTGCACCATGCAATACATGCCCTCCTTACTACCCATCACCAGACTATCCCATTCCCCCACCCCATCCCATCTGAAGCCCTCAGTTTGTTTCTCAGAGTCCATAGTCTCTCATGCTTCATTCCCCCTTCTGATTACCCCCCTTTCTTTATCCTTTTCTTCCCCCACCGATCTTCTTCGTTCTTATGTTCCATAGATGAGAGAAATCATATGATAATTGTCTTTCTCTGCTTGACTTATTTCACTTAGCATTATCTCCTCCAGTGCCGTCCATGTTGCAGCAAATGTTGAGAACTCGTTCTTTCTGATAGCTGAGTAATATTCCATTGTATATATGGACCACAACTTCTTAATCCAGTCATCTGTTGAAGGGCACTGCTCCTTCCACAATTTAGCTATATGTGACAATGCTGCCATGAACATTGGTTTTGCATATGCCCCTCTCTTCACTACGTCTGTATCTTTGGGGTAAATACCCAGTAGTGCAATGGCTGGGTCATAGGGTAGCTCAATTTTTAACTTTTTAAGGGACCTCCACACTGTTTTCCAGAGTGGCTGTACTTAACTTGCATCTCCACCAACAATGTAGGGAGGGACTCTCCTTTCTCCACATCCTCTCAGCAATTGTTGTTTCTTGCTGCTTGTCTATTTTGCCATTCTAACTGGCGAGGATTGGTATCTTAGTGTGGTTTTGATTTGAATTTCCCTGATGGCTAATGATTTTGAACATTTTTCATGTGTCTGTTAGCCATTTGTATGTCATCATTGGAAAAGTGTCTGTTCATATCTTCTGCCCATTTTATGATTTGTTTATTTGTTTCTCGTGTATTGAGTTGGAGAAGTTCTTTGTAGATCTTGGATAGCAGTCTTTTATCTGTAGCATCATTTGCATATATCTTCTCCCGTTCCGTGGGCTGCCTCTTAGTTTTTCTATCTGTTTCCTTGGCTGTGCAGAAGCTTTTTATCTTGATGAAGTCCCACAAGTTCATTTTATCTTTTGTTTCTCTTGCCTTTGGGGATGTGTCATGAAAAAAGTTGCTTTCGCTGATGTCGTAGAGGTTGCTGCCTATGTTGTCCTCCAGGATTTTGATAGATTCCTGTCTCACATCGAGGTCTTTCATCCATTTGGAGTTTATCTTTGTGTATGGTGTGAGAGAGTAGTCAAGTTTCATTCTTTTGCATGTAGCTGTCCCAATTTTCCCAGCACCATTTATTGAAGAGACTGTCTTTTTTTCCACCGGATGTTTTTTCCTGCTTTATCAAAGATTACTTGCCTAAAGAGCCCAGGGTTCATTTCTGGGTTCTCTATTCTGTTCCATTGGTCTATGTGTCTGTTTTTGTGCCAGTACCATGCTGTCTTTGTTATCACAGCTTTGTAGTACAGCTCAAAATCCGGCATGGTGATGCCCCAGCTTTGTTTTTCCTTTTCAACAGTTCCTTGGCGATTCGGGGCCTTTTCTGGTTCCATACAAATTTAAGGACTATTTGTTCCAGTTCTTTGAAAAATGTCATCGGTATTTTGATTCGGATAGCATTGAAAGTGTAGATAGCTCTGGGTAGCAAGGATATTTTAGGTATGTTAATTCTTCCGATCCATGAGCATGGAATATTTTTCCATCTTTTTGTGTCTTCTTCAATGTCTTTCAAGAGTGATTTATAGTTTCTAGAATATAGGTCCTTTACGTCTCTGGTTAAGTTAATTCCAAGGTAATGTATGGTTTTTGGTGCTATTGTAAATGGGATGGATTCCCTAATTTCTCTTTCTTCAGTCTCATTATTCGTGTATAGAAATGCAACTGATTTCTGAGCATTGATTTTGTATCCCGCCACATTACTGAATTGCTCTATAACTTCTAATAGTTTGGGAGTGGATTCTTTTGGGTTTTCCATATAGAGTATCATGTCATCTACGAAGAGAGACATTTTGACTTCTTCTTTGCC
>NW_024423453.1:19867333-20013713 GCF_017311325.1 Ursus maritimus | reverse complement strand
CCAGGAAAACCATCCGGGCCTGGAGTTTAGTTTTTTGGAAGGTTGTTTATCACTGATTCAATCTCTTCATAATTAATTGGCCTGTTTAAAAATCAATTTCTTCCTCTTTCAGTCTTTGTAGTTTATAGGTTTCCAGGAAGGCCTCCATCTCTTCGAGATTGCTTTATTTATTGGCATAAAGCTGTTGATAAAAGTTTCTAATAATCCTTCCAATTTCATTGGTGTTGGTTGTGACCTCTCCTTTTTCATTCATAATTTTATTAATTTGGGTCCTTTCTCTATTCTTTTGGATAAGTCTTGCCAGCGGTCTGTCAATTTTATTGATTCTGTCAAAGAACCAGCTTCTAGTTCTGTTGATCTGCTCTACTGTACTCCTGGTTTCTAATTCATTGATTTCTGCTCTAATCTTGGCCAACTCCTTCCTCGTGCATGGATTTGGCCTGTCTCTCTTGCTGTTCCAGCTTCTTGAGGTGAGAATATAAAAACTGCATTTTAGATTTTTCTATTCTTTTGAGTGAGGCTTGGATGGCTATGTATTTCCCCTTAGGACTGCCTTTGCAGTATCCCATAGGTTTTGGACGGTTGTGTTTTCATTCTCGTTGGTCTGCATAAATTGTTTAAATTGATTTTTGATTTCCTGGCTTATTGAGTCATTCCTGAGCAGGATGGTTCTTAGTCTCCAAGTGTTTGAGTTTCTTCCACATTTTTCCTTGTGGTTGAGTTCCAATTTCAAAGCGTTGTGGTCTGAGAATATGCAGGGAATAATCTCAGTCTTTTAGTACCAGTTGAGACCTGTTTTGTGACCCAGAACATGGTCTATTCTTGAGAATGTTCCATGGGATTTGGAATAGAATGAGTATTCTTTGGTTCTGGGGTGTAATGTTCTATATATATATCTATGAGGTCCAACTCGTCGAGTATGGCATTCAAAGCCCTTGTTTGTTTGTCGATTTTCTGCATGGGTGCTCTGTCTATTTCTGACAGTGGAGTGTTGAGGTCCCCTACTATTAATGTATTTTTATCTATATGTCTCTTTATTCTAGTTAAGAGTTGGCTTGTGTAACTTGCTGCTTCCCTGTTGGGGGCATATATATTTATAATTGTCATATCCACTTGTTGGATACATCCTTTAAGAATGATATAGTGCCCTTCTGCATCTCTAACTATAGTCTCTAGTTTAAAATCCAATTTATCTGATATGAGAATTGCTACCCCAGCTTTATTCGAGGTCCATTTGCGTGAAAGATGGTTCTCCATCCCCTTACTCTCAGTCTGAATGCATCTTTGGGTTCGAAATGAGTCTCTTGTAGACAGCAAATGGATGGGTCATTTCTTTTTATCCAATCTGCAACCTTGTGGCTTTTTATGGGAGCATTTAAACCATTCACATTAAGACTGAATATTGAGAGCTGTGATTTTAATGATGCCATGTTGCCAGTAAAGTCTTTGTTTGTATTGGCTATGACTTTCTGTTCTGTATCACTCTTGGTGCCTTTTTACTTTTATAGAACCCCCCTTAGTATCTCCTGTAGGGCTGGTTTCGTGGTTACAAAATTGGGTAATGACTGGCGATTCTGATATGTCTTTATTTCTCCATCAATTCTGAATGACAGCCTTGCTGGATAAAGGATCCTTGGCTGCATATTTTTCTCTGAAAGAGCTTTAAATATGCTTCCCCAACCCTTTCTCTCATTCCAGGTCTGTGTAGACAGATCTGACGTAATTCTGATGCCTTTGCCTTGGTACGTGAGAGATTTCTTTGCCCTGGCCACTTTCAATACTGTATCCTTGCATCTAATATTTGCAAAATGCACTATGACATGACGTGGCGTAGGTTTGTCGTGGTTGAGCTTGGGAGGGGTCCTCTCTGCCTCTTGGACACGAATGTTTGTTTCCCTCGCTAGAGTAGGGAAGTTTTCAGCTACAATTTGTTCAAATATCTCTTCTAGACCTCTGTTTTTCTCCACCCCCTCGGGGATGCCGATGATTCTAACATTGCATCGTTTCATTGAGTCAGTAATCTCCCGTACCCTACATTCGTGGGCTTGGATTTTTTTAAGACCATCTTCTATTTTCATTTTTTCCTCTATTAACCCATCCTCCAATTCACTAACCCGTTCCTCTGCTTCTGCGACCCTGGCCGTCAGAGCCTCTAGTTTTGCCTGCATTTGGTGCCTCTTCTGAGAGTCAGAGCAGCAGTGGCCGAATCTCAGCCTCTGTCTCAGAACAGAGGGATCGCGGACCGTTCTCCACTGATGTTCTCGCCACTTTAACTCTGTTTCTGTTGGTGCTGCTCAACCCTGCAGCATCCCCGGATGTGCTCTCCACACCCGGTGTCCCAGCCCTCACTTCCAGGGCCGGCACATCTCTGTTCTTTGTGTTTCTAACACCACCAGCCGCCAGCCGCCCCCGCGTGCTCCTGGAGTCACCAGTCTCAGTCTGGTTCCAGTGAGCACACCAGAGCTCTGTGAGAAGTCTGGTCGCGAGCGTTCCCACCTCACGGTTTCAGTCTGCTCTCTCTCGGGTGCTGTCCGCGAGTCCGCCCGCTCCCCCGTGCAGGTGGCTACTGCTTCCTGGAGCCCAAACTCGGCGGCTCCCTCTCCCTTCCATTTATCTTCCGATATCTCTGCATGGTTTCACGGTTCCCCGCTTCGTACCTCAATACTCACCGCTGGAGATGTTCATTTGTAGAGATCCAGATGTATCTTCCTGTGTCTCAGGCTGATTCCATGGATGTTCAGCGTGGCCTGGTCCCTATCCAACTCTTCTCAGGGGACCGGCTGAATAAGGGGTCCCCTACTCCTCCGCCATCTTAACTCCGGTCCTGGAATATATCAGTAAAGTGTTTTTAGATAATAGCTTTTCAGTGGAATTTGAATCACTCATATATGATTTGACATATTAAGATATGACATGTACACTTTATAAGACTTTGTTGGCTTTTCATTAGGGCTCACTTGTACCAAAATTGGATTTATTCTCTGGATCAAGAACGGTTTTTTAAGAGGTAATAAAATTCGAATTGTCTTCAAGCTTTTTTTTTTTTTAATTTTATTTAATTATTTGAGGGAGAGAGAAAGCATGCACAAGCAGGGTGAGGGGCAGCCGTAGATGCAGACTCCTGCTGAGCAGGGAGCCTGATGCAGGGTTCCACCCCGAGACTCCAGGATCATGACCTGAGCCAAAGGCAGACAGATGCTTAACTAACTGAGCCACCCAGGTTCCCCGTCTTCAAGCTTTTTAATAAAGGATAGGAATTTGAGGGGGGGGATAGCCTATTAACAGGTCTCCTTGTTAAAACAAGAAGGTACTTCTGGGAAATTAGAAGTCAAATGGCATTAATATAGAATGCTTATGAAGAGTGGTAGGATGATGCCAAAAAGTGGGGCAGAATAAGAAACAGAAGTGTCCTGAAATTTGTGTGGACGTTTAAGTGACATCCTTGGGTTCCCCGCTTGAGTTATAAATCAGTTGAACGACACAATGGCATCAGCAGAACTGAATTTCTACTTTTTGATAAAACTCACAAAGGATAAAGTGACATGGAAGTGTGGCAATAGGGCCTTCCTGTTACTGGAGCATAGAATTAGGCAGACTTACCTATTCTCAATTAGCACTCAATAGTTGTAGGCCATCACAAATGGAGCCTTGCTTCTGTGAAACCTACTGCAAGGCAAAAGAAATATTTCTGCCTTCTGAGTCCCATTGAAAAGGATGAGGAATGAACGGAACCTTCTCAAACATTCCAGTCAGAAAATGAAGATTAAAAAGTGGGTTAAAAGACCTGGAGTGTTTTAAAGACTAGAGAAATAGAGAGGGCAGGTTTAAGCAAGATTTAAGAGAAATCTTTAATCTGTAACATGGTCAAACCTTGTGTGTTGACTTTCTCTGCCAAGTAAGACTGACTTCTACCATAGGAGTCTGAGCTTTGTTAGATGTTAGTTGGCTTAGTGGGTATTACAGAAAAATTTCTCTAGATATCATTTGACCTAGAGGAGTTTCTGGGAATGCCTTTTTACCTATTAGTTAACAAAAAAAACCCTGTAATTTTTCATTGACATTTTTTTTTTGTTCACAAAATCTTTTCTTTCAATAAGTGTCATTTTAAAAAATGGTGTTAACAAGTTGGAAAAGATAGTCCTTTTTATAGTTCAGAGGAACTGTCCTTCTTCTAAAATGAAAACATTGTTAAGATTTTAGATTATTATATAGAACAGATCAACCATCTCTTCGGTGTACGGATCCCTTTCATAAAACCTATGGTAGTTGATTATCCAGCTTCTGCTCATATAATTCTTTTGCACAGCTGAATTTTTTATATTGAATCACAACCTACATTCCAATTTTATCCAGTTTTACTCAGGTCTACCTTTTTATACTTTGATCTACCTCTTTTGACTATTTTTAAATATTTGAAGACAGCCGTTGCATCATGGTGTCACACCATCGGGTCGTCTCTTCATTGAGTATAATGTTCCTTTACCTCTGCTGCTACTCAGGCACATGGCCTTCAGTTCTGTCAGCTTCTAGAATGTACTAGATAAGTTATTATCTATAAAAAAAATTCTTTAGCTAAATTATTTAAGTAAAGCCTCTGGTATTGAAGAATTATCCTTGACTTCTGGGCTAAAATGCAGTTTGTGTAGAATTACTTGCTTTGTTTTCTCCCATATTTAAAATCAAAATAATTTTGTAAATGCATAGATATAAAACAAGCGATCAGTTTTGTTCTAGACTGTAGAAGTTTTGATCAGCTAAATAGTGAATGAGGCCTGAGACAAAATAGCTGTAAAAAGGGTAATTTTGTGCTTCTTCCACAACTTACCTATTCTTCAGAGATATAAACTTCTTTCAGTTAGAAAGCCAGTAACACATTCTCTATACTATGAAAACTATAAGATGAGCGAGGTCAATTTACTTCTTCCCTGTTCATCCCTACAAATTTTTCTTTCTACGTCTATAATATGCATCCTTATCTATATACATTCTATGACTTTCTAGTTAATGAAACATGGCCACTGGTGAAGATGTCAGGCAGGAGGGGTACAGTGATCTGGAAGATATAATGCATCATAGAAAAGGCAGCCTTTTGTGCTCTGTATTTTTGGAGTTGCAGAAAAACTCTAAGTATCTAGCAAAAGTATCAGCCTCCATCCATGAACCTGTAGAGGTCAGTCTGGCAAACTCTCCTTTCAGGCAAGGCAAATAATCATGTCTGATTGAAGTCCTGCCTACTGAGAAGATACAACTTTATAGTTTGCCTTCATGACCTCTCCAGAGTGGGGCTTTTAAGATGTAGTTGTCCGGCGTATTGGCCAGCATATCGTGTAGAATGATCTCTAAATATGGCCCAAATGTTTGTTTCTTAGTCAGTTGGTCATGGGGTACTCTCCATGTCAACATCGATGTAGTTTTAGGGAAAGGAGTTAAGAGATAATATAGTGAGAATAGGGTCTGTGGACTCATGCAACTTATTGTGCATTTAAGATCTGCTTAAGCATAATTTTGCATATTCTACTTTCATTTGATGGTGAATGTTGCTGTGTAGGCCCAAATTTAAGGTATGGTTATTCACAGAATATCCAGTTCATGATGGGAATCTCAGGTCACATGGTAACTTTGCAGGCTGTGGCCAGTCAATATCTTATTAAAGTCCAATAGTATGGCCCAAACTGTTTTTTTTTTCCCCCAAAAGAACAGCTAAATCCAGAGGATAGTAAAGCTTTGCTTAAAATCCAGTAGCTCTGTACTGTGATGTATGTATAGGGGCCTGATAAAAGCTCTATACCGCATTCCTGTCTGCCAGAGACTCTCTAAGGACCACTGGACCATATGATCCAAGTCAGAGCAGCTCTGTGTCATCCTGGAAAAGTTGCAGTACTTTATCTTGTTCTGCGTGCCATTCAAAACTTGGCTTATTTGGATAAAGGATCAGAGCAGCATCCCAAATATATGTTCTCTCCATAATCTAAAGATGCCCATTAGACACTGAGCTTTTTTCTGAGTGAAAGGAAAAGTGTCAAATACAGCAATTGGAACCTCGCTCAGAAGGGATATAAGCTAAGAACTGATCTTTACAGTTCTAAATGGTAGAAAAAAACAAAGAGAATAATATTTTGTGACATGAAAATTATATAAAATTGAAACTTGTTTCCATAAATAAAGTTTTACTGGAACATAATCACATCCATTGTTTCTGTAATCTCTATGGCTGCTTCTATATGAAAACAGCAGACGTGAGTGGTTATGATAGAGATGATATAAGATGATATACACAATATTTATTATTTGGCCTTTTACAGAAAGAGTTTACTACCTCCTGCAATATAAAATTATAGTCTAATAAATCTGGGAAAACAAAATGAAATGGGAAAAATTCTGGACAAATATGAAAATTGAAACTTAAATAGGAAGTATGAAACTTCAAATACAAGACGAACAAATATAGAATAAACTGAGAAATATTGTCAAGAAGTGTTTTCTGGGGCGCCTGGGTGGCACAGCAGTTAAGCGTTTGCCTTCGGCTCAGGGCGTGATCCCGGCGTTGGGGAAGCGAGCCCCACATCAGGCTCCTCCGCTATGAGCCTGCTTCTTCCTCTCCCACTCCCCCTGCTTGTGTTCCCTCTCTTGCTGGCTGTCTCTATCTCTGTCGAATAAATAAATAAAATCTAAAAAAAAAAAAGTGTTTTCTAAATAAGGCTCTGGATTGATATTGTTTTACAGGTGACTCCGTTTAACATTTAATGAATCAGATAACCTTCCTACCATAAAACATAAAAAGGTAACATATATAAAATATAAACATAAATATTAAGTATGCTGGTAAATAGCAAATATTAAAATTATCCCAGTTTTATAAAGTGAGTATAATACTGTATCCAAAATGAAAAATTGAAAACAACTTAATGTTTAAAATTAGAGGATTGGGAATGTAAATTCTATTGCATTAGTTAGTTGGGAAACTATTACATAGTAAAATATAGGTATTAATATAACCATACAGTATATAAATTGCTAATGATACAATATTAAATAAAAACAACAGGGTATAAAATTGTTTCTACCCTACATTGCCTCTCTGTATAAAACACATAGGGGAGACTGCAGGATTTTGAATAAACACACCAGTGCTTATACTGATCTTGTTAGTGTAATGAGATTATATGAGGTTTTGAAAAAAATCTATTTGAATAAATCTTTCATAATGTGATTATATTCACTTTGTAATAAAAGGAAATTTTAAACTAAATCCATCACTCATGTAATTTTTATATGAATTACTGATAATTAATTCACCTTTATTTTTTGGACTATATACAATATTTTACTTGTCCTACCTAAATTGCATCATGCTAATTTTGGCTTATCCTTATAGCATATTAAATATTCTTTCCAATGGTGAGTTAGTTGATGATATTAACTTTTATCCTTATGACATTTATAGATCTCATCAATACATTTTCAATTTTTTTTATCCAAATTGCTTATAAAAATATTTACTATTAAAATCAAACCACTGTCTTAAAGTTCTTGATAAACCTTCTAAATATCAAATACGGTAGATTAATCTCAGTTCTCATTTTCCTATATTATGGAGCATTGACCTCTGTCTCCTAAAATTTTCTTTCCACTTGAGCACAGCTTGTCAGCCTGTCCTAGTTTCTACTGTTATTTCTGCCACTTAGATGGAAGCATTCACTAAGGTTGTACATCTTCTAACCACTCTTCTTTTTCTGTTATTTATGTTTTTTGAGTGTCTTATTTGCTTTCATTTCTAAACATCACCTATGTGAAGATGACTCCCAAATATCTATTTGAGGTCTCTCCCTCTGAGCTCTGGATCTGTATTCATAAATGTTTGCTTGAAATCTCTACTTAGTAGTTCTGCTGGAACTTAAATTCAGCATTTCCCAAAGTGTCTTTATTTGTTGATAGCACTTTTATTATCACCTAACTTTTGAGTCATATTTGCCCTTTGTCCATTTTCCCTTATTTAATTAATTGCCATTTGGTGTATTCTATTTATTTATTTTATTTTTTTATAATAATTTTTTATTATGTTAGTCACCATACAGTACATCCCTAGTTTTTGATGTAAAGTTCCGTGATTCATTACTTGCGTATAACACGCAGTGCACCATGCAATATGTGCCCTCCTTCTATTTAAGCTGCATTTCTTGGTCTTTCTACCCAGACAGACAGTATGCAGAGTTGTTAGGGGCATGACAGACTATTGAGTTTAAGTTAGAGCTTGAACTACCACAAACTAGGTGTGTAACTTCAACAATTTTCTTAAGTTCTCTGTGTCTCAGTTTGCTCATTTGTAAATTGGGAATAGTAGTATTTTTAGCATGTATCTCATAGGATTATTTTGAAGAGTAAAAGATAATATATGATATGTGCCTAGCAGAGTGCTTAGCATAGTAGTACTCAATAAATATTATTTCCATTCCAAGTGCTATACCATTTCATTTCAGACTTTTTATTTCTAAGGTCAACTGTTATTGTATTTTGTCGCATGATGGATAATCTGGCTTCTGTAGAATATATATATTATATAATATATATTACATATGTAATATATATTATTTTATTTGAGATACAATTTTAGAGTTTTATGAAATCCACTGAATTCTGCTAAGATTTATGCCTCATAGGACTTCTGATTAAGTAAGTGGAAAAACTGCTCAGTGGAAACATTCTGTTCCTGTCCTATAGTGGGGCATTTAATGTGAGACCAGCAGGTTAAGAAGAAGCCTCAAAAAATCCAAAGACAGATGTACAGTTTAAAATGAAAAAAACAAAACAAAACACGAGTGCTCACGCAATGTCAATTCAGGCAAAATTAGTTTGGGGAGAATTTACAGATCAGAAAATCTCATAACAGGAAAACGGGAAGCTGTGGTGTAGCCTCTGGACATCTCTGCAAGGATTATTTGGTTAAGCAACAACATCAAGTAATTCCTCTCTGTAGAGTCATGTGTACTCTGGATCATGATGTACAGCAAGAGACAAAGAGTTCCCTTTTCTGTTTTTCTTTCATCTGCAGACAACCATTTTTTACCTCAGTTAAGCCACTTGCTCAGAATGAAAACATCATCTATATAATCACTTTACATGCTTCTTCTGCTCATTTGTAAATTGTTTATTTCTCTAAAAGACGTTTATGATATTTCCCTGTTCTCACTGCGTATTTAATACTACTAATTTTAAATGGTTCTATTTTGAATTTCTAACCAAATACACATTTTAAAAGGGTGATTAAAGCATAGAGAGAGTTCCCACAGTTTTTAGTTTCTTTGCATCATGGTTTCTTTTAAAATGGTACCTGGGAGATACTGAGTTTTATTGTAATCTAATTCCTTTGTGCTGTGACATATTCTTGTTTGTTTCTCTCAAAGTTATAAAAGATTTATCCATATGCCAAAGAATTGTGAAGTATTTTATGGACTTTTCAGGAAGAATGATTTAATATTACATAAAGAACATAACTTTGTAAGTTTATAATAGGCCTGTAGCAATAGAATTAAGTTTCTTGTGGAAGTGGTGACAGGTCTCATTTCACACAAATAGACCAGAGCGCACCTAGTTAAAATACACTACATTCAGGACAGGGACCAAACACTGCCCAGAACAGGCAGAGAGTCTCTGCAGACAACTGGCCTGAAGGATAAAGTGGCCAGGACACAATAGCTCAGCACATGCAGTACACATTGAAGACACTTCCGGAAGTGCCAGGATCTGCAGAATAGGGGATACCACATGGCAGGGCACTACAGGACCTCTTCTTCATAAGACCATAAGGCCCTCAAAAATAGGAGACATAGCTGAATTTCCTAAAACAAAGAAATAGGCATAGAGACTTAGACAAAATGAGAAGAAAGAAAAATTTATCCCAAATGAAAGAACAGGACAAAGCCACAGTGAGGGATCTAATCAAAACAGATATAAGTAACATGCCTGATAGAGAATTAAAGTAATGTCATAAGGACATTCACTGGACTTGAGAAAAGAGTGGACAACATGAATGAGACCCTTAACACAGAGATAAGGAATAACAGCAGAGATAAAGGGTATATTAAATGAAATGAGAAACACTCTTGATGGAATGAACAGCAGGATGAACGAAGCAGAGGAACAAATTAGTGACTTAGAAGACAGAGTAATGGAACGTAATCAAGCTGAACAAAGGAGAGAAAAAAAAGAATTATGCAAAATGAGAATAGACTTAAGGAACTCAGTGATTCCATCAAACGTCATAACCTTCATATTACAGACCCTTTAAGGGGGCAGAAAAATTTATTTCAAGAAATAATAGCTGAAAACTTCCCTAATCTGGGAAAGGAAATATATTCAGATCCAGGTTGCCCAGAGAACTGTCAAAATCAACAAAAGCAGACCCACACCAAGACATATTGGAATTAAATGGGCAAAATATAGCAATAAAGAAAAAATTTTTAGAAGCAGCAAGATGAAAGAAGACAGTAACTTATGAGGTAAAACCCATAAGACTAGCAGGAGATTTTTTTTCAACAGAAACTTTGCAAGCCAGAAGAGAGTGGCATGATATATTCAAAGTGCTGAATGGGAAGAACCTGCAGTCAAGAATACTCTATCCAGCAAGGCTATCGTTCAGAATAGAAGGAGAGGTAAAGAGTTTCCTAGACAAATAAAAATTAAAGGATTTCATGACCAGGGCCCCTGGGTGGCTCAGTTGGTTAAATGGCTGACTCTTGCTTTTGGCTCAGGTCATGATCTCAGTTGTGAGATCAAGCCCCACTTTGGTCTCTGGACTTGGCATGGAGTCTACTTGAGATTCTCTCTCCTTCTCCCTCTGACCCCCCCACCCGCCTCAAATAAATAAATAAAAATATTAAAAAAAAAAGTAAAAGAGTTCATGACCACTAAACCAGCCCTGCAAGAAATATTAGAGGGGACTCTTCTGAGTGGAAAGGAGAGAATGGAAGTGAGAGAAAGGTAGAAACACAAGAGCAGTGAAAATGAACATTTCTGTAAAAAATCAGTCCAGGAACTTACAAAAGGATGTAAAATATAACAACATATACTTAATATGGGGAGGAGAAAGTAAAGAATGGGTTCAAACTTAAGCGATCATCAACTTAATATAGATGGCTATATGCAGAAGAGGTTATATACAAATCCAATGGTAACCACAAATCAAAAACCACTAATAAATACGCAAAGAATAAAGAGAAAGAAATCCAAATGTATCACTAAAGAAAATCAACAAACCATGAAAGAAAGATAAGATTAGAGAAAATCTTCAGAAACAAGCACAAAACAAATAATTAAATGGCAATAAATAGATATCTATCAATAATTACTTTTTATTAAGCTTTTAATTTTAATTCTAGTATAGTTAACATACTATTAGTTTCAGGTGCACATTATGGTGATTCAACAATTGTATACATTACCTATGCTCATCATGATGAGTGTACTCTTTAATTCCCATCACCTATTTCATCCATCCCCCACCCTCAATAATTACTTTTAATGTTAATGGACTGAATGCTCCAGTCAAGACATAAGGTGAAAGAATAGATTAAAAAAACAAGACCCACCTCTATGCTGTCCACAACAGACTCATTTTAGACCTAAAGAGACCTACAGATTGAAAATGAAAGATGGAGAAACATTTATCTTGCAAATGGGTGTCAAAAGAAAGCCATAGTAGCAATACTTATATTGGACAAAACGGACTTTAAAACAAATACTGTAACAAGAGACAAAGAAGGACACTATATAATAATAAAGGAGACAGTCCAACAAGAATGTCTAATAAATATTTATGCACCCAACATAGGAGCACCCAAATATACACAACAGTTAATAACAAAAAGGAACTAATTGATAATAATATAATAATAGTAAGGGACTTTAGCACTCCACTTACATCAATGGACAGATTGTTTAAACCGAAAATAAACAAGAAAACAATGGCTTTGAGTGACACACTGGATGAAATGGACTTAACAGATATATTCAGAACATCCCATCCTAAAACAGCAGAATACACATATTTTTCAATTTCACACAGAGTATTCTCTAGAAGGGATCACATATTAGCCCACAATACAAGCCTCAACAAATTCGAGAAGATCGAAGTCCTATCATGCATCTTTTTTGACCACAGCACAAGAAACCAGAAGTCAACCACAAGAAAAAAATATGAAAGACCACAAAGACATGGAGGTTAAATAACATGCTACTAAACAATGAATGGATCAGCCAGGAAATAAAAGAAGAAATAAAAAAGTATATGGAAACAAATGAAAATGAAAACACAATGGTCCAAAACCTTTGGGATGTACCAAAAATTGTTATAAGAAGGAGGTGTATAGCAATATAGGCCTACCTCAAGAAGCAAGAAAAATCTCGAATAAAAAACCTAACCTTACACCTAAAGGAGCTAGAAAAAGAACAGCAAACAAAACCTAAAACCGACAGAAGGAAGGAAATAATAAAGATTAAAGCAGAAAGAAATTATATAGAAACTAAAAAAAAAAACCAAAAAACAGTAGATCAGGTCAATGAAACCAGAAGTCAGCTCTTTGAAAAAAAAATCAATAAAATTGATAAACTTCTAGCCAGACTTACCAAGAAAAAAAAAGAAAGGACCCAAATAAATAAAGTCACAAATGAGAGAGGAGAAATAACAACCAACACCACAGAAATAAAAACAGTTATAAGAGAATATTATGAAAAACTATATACTAACAAATTGGACAACATGGAAGGAATAGATAAATTCCCAGAAACATGTAAACTACCAAAATTGAAATGGAAAGAAATAGAAAATTTGAACAGATTCATAACCAGCAAAAAAATTGCATCAGTATTCAAAAAACTCCCAACAAACCAAAGTCCAGGACCAGATAGCTTCATAGGCAAATTCGAACAAATATTTAAAGAAGAGTTAATACCTATTCTTCTCAAATTATTTCAAAAAATAGAAAAAGAAGGAAAACTATCAAATTCATTCTATGATGCTAACATTACCCTGATAACAAAACCAGAAAAAGATACTACAAAAAAAAGAGAATTATAGAGCAATATCTCTGATGAACTTAGATACAAAAATCCTAACAAAATACTAGCAAACCTAATCTGACAATACATTAAAAAAAATTATTTGCCACAATCAAGTGGGATTTATTTGTGGGTTGCAAGGGTGGTTCAGTATTCAGAAATCAATCATCTTGATACATCACACCAATAATAGAAAGGATATGAACCATATGATCATTTCAATAGATGCAGAAAAAACATTTGACAAAATACAGCATCCATTCATGGTAAAAACCCTCAACAAAGTAGTATTAGAGTGAACATACCTCAACATAATATGGGCCATATATGAAAAACTCACAGTTGATTTCATCTTCAATGTAGAAAAAGTGAGAGCTTTTCCCTGTAAGGTCAGTAAGAAGATAAAGATGTCCACTCTTACCACTTTTATTTAACATAGTACTGGAAGTCATAGCCTCAGCAATCAGACAAGAAAAAGAAATAAAAGGCATCCAAATTGGTAAGGTAGAAGTAAAACTTCCACTATTTGTTGATGACATGATACTCTATATATAGAAAATCTGAAAAACTTCACCAAAAAAACTGCTAGAACTGATAAACAAATTCAATAAAGTCTCAGGATACAAAATCAACATACAGAAATCTTGCATTTTTCTATACCAATACTGAAGAAGCAGAAAGAGATATTAAGAAAATCCCATTTATAATTGTGCCAAAACAATAAGGTACCTAAGAATAAACCTAACCAAAGAGGTGAAAGACCTCTATCCTGAAAAGTATAAAACACTGATGAAAGCAATTGAAGAGGACACAAAGAAATGGAAAGACATTCCATGCTCATGGATTGGAAGAGCAAATACTGTTAAAACGTTGATATCACCCAAAACAATCTGTACATTTAATGCCATCCCTATGAAAATACTAACAGCATTTTTCACAGAACTAGAACAAACAATCGTAAAATTTGTGTGGAACCACCAAAGACCCCAAATAGCCAAAGCAACCTTGAAAACGAAAAGCAAAGTTGGAGGCAACACAATTCCAGACTTCAAGTTATAATAGAAAGCAGTAGTAATCAAAACAGTATGGTACTGGCACAAAAATAGACATAGAGATCAATGGAACAGAAAATAAAATCCAGAAATAAACCCTCAAATATATGGTCGATTAATTTTTGACAAAGCAGAAAAGAATTTCCTGTGGGAAAAGGTAGTCTCTTCAACAAATGATGTTGGGAAACCTGGACAGAAACATGCAAAAGAATGAAACCAGACCACTTTCTTACATCATAAAGCAAAATAAATTCAAAATGGATTAAAGACCTACATGTGAGACCTGAAACCATAAAAATTCTAGAAGAGAACATAGGCAGTAACTGCTTCAACATCAGTTGAAGCAATGTTTTTTTTTTTTTCTTTTTAAGATATGTCTCCTGAAACAAGGGAAAAAAAATAAACTATTGGGACTACATCAAAATAAAAATCTGCACAGTGAAGGAAACAATCAATGAAACTAAAAGGCAACCTATGGAATGGGAGAAAATGTTTGCAAATAATGTATCCAATAAAGGGTTAGTACCAAAATATATAAAGAACTTATACAACTCAACACCCACAAAACAAATAATCCAATTAAAAAATAAGTAAAATACACGAACAGAGATTTCTTCAAAGAATACAACCAGATGGTCATGAAAACACATGAAAAGATGCTCATCATCAGTTAACATCAGTGAAGTACAAATCAAAACTACCATGAGCTGTCACATCACACCTGTCAGAATGGCTAAAATCAACACAAGAAGCAACAGGTGTCCATGAGGATGTAGAGAAAAAGGAACCCTTGTGCAGTTTTGGTGGGAATGCAACTGGTGCAGCCACTGTAGAAAACAGTAAGGAGGTTCCTCAAGAAGTTAAAAATACAACTACACTATGATCCAGCAATTACACTACTGGGTATTTATCCAAAGAATACAAAACAGTAATTCAAAGGGATACATGTACCCCTATGTTTATAGCAGCATTATTTACAATAACCAGGATATGCAAGCAGCCAAAGTGTCCATTGATTGATGACTGGATAAAGAATATATATGAATATATATGAATATATATGAATATATATATATATATTCACATACAAACTTACATACATATACACACCATGAATGTTATTCAGCTGCAAAAAAGAATGAAATCTTGCTATTTGCAATAACATGGATTGAGATAGAGTATAATGCTAAGTGAGATAAGTCAGCCCGAGAAAGACCATATAATTTCACTCATATGTGGAATTTAGGAACCAAAACAAATGAGCAAAGGGAAAAAGAGGGAGAGAGACAAATCGAGAAACAGACTCTTAATTATAGAGAACAATTGATGGTCACCAGAGGGGAGGAGGATGTGGGGGGATGTGGGGGGGTTGGTTAAATAGGTGAGCTCACTTGTCATGATGAGGACCAGGTTATGTATGGAATTGATGAATCACTATATTGTACATCTGAAACTAATATAACACTGTATGTTAACTAAAAAAAAGACACAGAAGACATGGCTAGTTTGCTCTATCAAAAAAATGTTTAATGTCTTAAAAAATGTATTGAGTATATGTGGGTTGGCTTAAATATTTTAAAGACACTCCCCATACCTAATCTTAATAGGGTATAATAAATCCATGAGATTTGAGGATTTTACAGTTAGGGAGGGCACCTCAGGTGTGATTTCAAATGAATATTTGTGTAGCCACTGATGTAGGAAAATCTCTGATTTCCTGATTTGATTGTAAAGTAAGAGAATCTTTTCTCTGAACTCTTGTGTCCGTGATGAGTGCATGACTGGCTGCATGGCCATGTGACTTGTGTATTCATGTAAGGCTCCGTGCTTGAAAGGATTCACATTTGGTTTAATGTTTTTGTTTCCATTGTGAAATATAATTTTTGAAGAAGGGATCCTTCATTTTTATTTTCCTGTGGACTTTGTTAATCATTTAGCCAGTCCTGTCTGAATCAACATTTCATGCAAGTTACCCGAAAGGACAGAGCTGGGACTCCAAGTTTGCACAACATGTTGGAGGAACTCTTGTGTCTGCTTATGTAATGAATATGTATACGTGGGCAGAATCTGGTTTGAAATTTGTTTCAGTTAGAACCAATGAAGTTGTGTTAGATAGTCACCTCTTTTCCCCGTTCCTAAATGTTATTTTCTACTCAAAAGAAACTAAGAGTGTACAGGCCAAATTGGCTGAGGTCAGCACAACAGTGTCATCTAAGTTTCAAGGGCCACATCACTCATCATAGCATGGAGAAATAAAACTCCTGATACAGAAACTTTGGTAATTTTGGTGCATTTGAACTTTTATTAGAGTGTTCTTATGCTATCAGAAAACCAAGTAAAATCAGATTACAAAAATTAATTGTTTTACTTATTTTGCTAAAAGCTATAATTTTCATCTTATTCCTTAACACAGTATCTTTGTATACAGTTAAACTAGAAACAGTGGTTTGGATTGTGTTTTTAAATAGAGCACACAATTTTTGAAAGGATCAGTTTATAGATTAGGCAGTACTCCTGAATCTCAGCCTTTAAGGCAAGATTTAATTTAAAACCTTGTGCATAGAGGCCAATTACTGCCCAGTAACATTGATTGAGTGATGGTCTGACAGCTATCCTGGGAGATGAGGCATTAGTTTAAAATTTTAAAAAAATTTTGTGTAAGCCACATTTTGTTCCTCTTGGTTATGACTGTACTTTTCTTTTGATTTGCAGTTAGAATGTAGACATATTTTCCAGAATGAAAACTCAGTTTGCAGTGGGATGGCAAAGCCTCCTTTATGGAGAAGTATAGCCTGGGGACTTATAGAGGCCTGCTTTAGGCTAGACTGGAAATAAAAAAGATTATGTTTTCTGGCCATTAAGGAACATTCTATTGACTCAAATCTTTTGATCTTATTGTGAAAATGTTTAATTCCTCATTCCTCAAAACTACTAGGTGTTGTTCTACCTGTTGGTTGTTGATGCCTTTCTCAAGTACTTGTTGCCTCTTTTGTCTTTAAACATTTTTTACCCTAGTGGAATGAAGAGCAGAGAAGAGATGATTGGCATAGACTTGCTCTTTCACAGGTTTACTTAGGAAGCTAAAACAAAATTAGAATATTTTAAAATGTAACCCCCTCCCCCCCAAACTGCCCCAGTCTTTTCCTTTATCAAGGGCTTTTTAGCAATGGGAATGTGATGATTGCAGTGGGAATGTGATGATTGCAGTGGGAGAGGGCCTGATGCAGCCCTGACTGGCATTAGGAAATGCTCAATATGATCCACAACTCTTCCCAGCCCTAAGATCTACCCAGCATTTGTCCAGGAGACTGTGACTGAATTTAAAGGAAGACCTTCAGCAGCACAGATCATTTCTTTCTGACATGATGAACATAAGAAATCGTTATTATTTATTTATTGTATTTGTTGCCTATTGTATGAGATATTTCACTCTTAAATAGGTACTTCATTCTTAAACTAAACAACAACAGGAAAATGAAACAAAATTCAAAACAACTCAACTTTCCCAATTTCTTCTCTTTTGGTTGGTGTTATCATGTTGGGTTATGGGTATGTCCAGTTATTTAGAATAAAGCATACTCTGGGGGGTGCCTGGGTGGCACAGCGGTTAAGCATCTGCCTTCGGCTCAGGGCATGATCCCGGCGTTATGGGATCGAGCCCCACATCGGGCTCCTTCGCTGTGAGCCTGCTTCTTCCTCTCCCACTCCCCCTGCTTGTGCTCCCTCTCTCGCTGGCTGTCTCTATCTCTGTCAAATAAATAAATAAAATCTTTAAAAACAAACAAACAAACAAAAAAACATACTCTGCATTTTATAGCTAAAGCTATTTTTTTTTTTTTTTTTTTGGTCTTTAATCAGCTTCTGTGGATTTTAAATAACAGCATTTCATCCTTGTGTTCTTATGTTAGCTTTAGAGGTAATCAGTACTGGAGTTTTCCTTCCAAAATTCTTCCACCACTAAAAAGTCTATGAAGTTTATTAGACCTCATTCAAAGGGTCATGCAGAGAGGAAATAGAGTGCTTTATTTTAGATAAGAGCCACATATTATCATAAGAAGAACATGTCACATGTTGCATCAGCATTTTTAATAGCAATAATAAATATGGCAATAAGTCAGTGTTGAAAACATAATTTAATACTGGTAATTATATACCCACAAACCTCATCAAACTAGGCTCATACTTTTAGTTCAAGCATGCACATTTGTATCACTAAATGACTGTGGGTTTTCAAATATTCCACCAGAAAAGTATTTTTTATTCCAATGCTGTGTTGTGTCAGGTCAAAAGACTTTCTTCAGTGGTGCATTTTATTTAAGAGAAACCTTAATAAATAGATTTTATGAGAAAGTCACAAAGCTGGATGTATTTAGAAGTCTGAACTGTGACCAAGTTAAAGGAAGGAGTCTGTAACCATCATATAAATGAAAAAACACGATTGTACAATCTTCATGGCCTTCATAAAAGTGTTTTTCCTAATATTGCAGCTTTTGTGCCTTTTTTTAAATTTGAAAAACTATAGGAAAATGTAAAGAAAAATACAGTAATGAGTTTTTCTAACTGGTCATTTTTATCTTTGTGGAAGTTAAGATTAAAAAAGAGTAGAGAGGGGCGCCTGTGTGGCACAGCGGTTAAGCATCTGCCTTCGGCTCAGGGCGTGATCCCGGCGTTATGGGATCGAGCCCCACATCAGGCTCTTCTGCTATGAGCCTGCTTCTTCCTCTCCCACTCCCCCTGCTTGTGTTCCCTCTCTCGCTGGCTGTCTCTATCTCTGTCAAATAAATAAACAAAATCTTAAAAAAAAAAAGAGTAGAGAGGAGATATGCTGTTTTTGGTTTTAAACTTTTTATTTTGAAACTTTTGAACACTGGGAAAAGTTGCAAGGGTAGTACAAAGAAATCTTGTTTAGCCTTCATCCTAATTCCCCAGTTGTTAACATTTTAGCACATTGCCTCTTCTATCTATGTATCTGTCCGTGGGTTCTGTGTATCCATTTATGAATGTTTGTATGTATGTATCTATCATCTGTATTATTTTTTTTTACTTGAGAGTATGTTGCAGATGTGATGCTGTTATTCCTAGGTATCTCAGGAATAGCTGTCTCCATCCTGCTCTTCCATAACACAGTGTATATTATATATCAAAATCAGAAAATTTATATCAATACAAGAATACTTTATAACCCCAAAATACAAACGTAATAAAAACAAAACTTCTGGTAGAGGAATCAGTTCAAGATTAAGAGTTTCACTTCATTTTCATGTCTCTTTATTTTCCTTTAGGCTGGAGTAGCTCTTCAGCCTTTCTTTGATTTTTGACCTAGACATTTTAGAAATGTACAAGGCAATTATTTTGTAGTATATCTCTCAGTTTGAATTTGTCTAATGTCTCCCCATATTAGATTCAGAATATACATTTTTGGGCAGGAAAGTTACCGAAGTTATGCTGTTTTCTTCACTGTGCTTTATATTGGGAAACACATAATATCAATTTGTGCCATTACTAGCAATGTTAATTTAGTGTCTACCTGGTCTGTACTCTACAGTTTATTTGTCAATATTTTTTACTTATTAATAATTAGTATATAGCAAGCATTTTGTGGGATATTTTGAGTCTGTGTAAGTATTCTATCTATTAAAGTTTCATTAGATTTGGTATCTTTTGCTGATTTTTGTCTGAATCAATTATAAGATGGTTGCCAATGCATGATTTTTTAGTTCTATTATTTCTTCTATAATTATTAGCTGGAATTCAATGAAAAGTAAAGCTTGCTTTCTCACTCTCTTTCTTCCTTTCTCTCTCGTTCTTTTTTTCCTTTCTTTTCTTTCATCAAAATGAACTTTACATTCCTATTTTAAGCAATAGGGTAAGATCCTATTATTTATTTTAATACTCTAGTCACGTCACCACTACGACAATCAACATACAGAACATTTCCATCACTCTTAAAAGTTGTTTCTTGCCCATTTGTAGTCAGCCCTCTCACTCCACAATGCACTTTGGCAACCACTGATGTGTTTTGTTACTATGGTTTTTTGCTTTCATATCATATAATATATGGTATTATATCATATAAATGGAATGATACAGTATGTAGCCTTTTGAGTTTGTCTTCTTTCACTGCACATATTACATTTGATACTTATCTATGTTGCATGTATCAGTAGTTCATTGTTTTGATTGATGAGTAGTATGTTATTTCATTATGTAGAAATACCACAGTTTATTTACCAGATAATGGTCATTTGAGTTGTTTCCAGTTTTGGGAAATTATGAAGAAAGTGGCTATAAACATTTGCATACAGATTTTTGGTGGACATATGTTTGTACTGCTCTTGGCTAAATATCTAGCAGCAGGATTTCTAGTCATATAGTAAGTATGTGATTAATTTTATGGGAAACTGGCAAACTTTTAAAAAGCTGTGTCATTTTACATTTATAATAGCAAAGTATAAGAGTTCCAGTTTCTCTTTATCCTTGCCAGCATCTGATAACTGTCATTTAAAAAAGGTAGCCATTCTTTATTTTTATTTTAAATGCATATACTTGATCAGGCAGCAGACATCTGATGATGCAGCCACACTCCCCTATACAGTGGACACCCTCAGGCCACCTCAGTTTTCAGAGCACAGACTTGAAATCCACATACTAAAGCTTGGAGACCTTCCTCAGGAGAGCTGCTTAAACAACTTAGATTCTCCTTTGGTACTCGGAATTCAAGTTAATTCTTTGGACTTGATTACGTGTAAACATCCTATAACACGGCAGTGTGCAGCTTAAGGTCACATGTTCGGAACATGGTTGAGTTCAGCTCCAGGCTTGTCCACTTAAATTGCTTAGTCACTGTAGGCAAAGTTACCTAAATTCTCTAAGCTGCAGTGTCCATGTAAGACGGGGATAGTGGTAATACCTACCTCCTAGGATTATGTAGTGGTATCAAATTGTAGTTTTAATTTTCCATTCTCTAATGATTAATGATACAGAACATCTTTTCATGTGTTTCTTTGCCATCTGTATATGTTCTTTGGTGATGTGTCTGTTAAAATCTTTTGTCTATTCTGTATTGATTTGGAATTGTAGTCTTTCTTATTATTGAACTGTGAGAGATTTGAAAAAAATTCTGGATACTGGTCTTCTCAGATATATATTTTGCAAATATTTCTTCATAGCTTGTGGATTGTCTTTTCATTTCCTTGACAATCTTTTGAAGAATAAACAATTTTAATTTTGATGAAGTCCAATTTATTGAGTTTTTTTTCTTTTATAATTTATGCCTCTTATGTTCTGAGAAGTTTTGCTTACTCCTAGTTTGCTTAGATTTTCTTCAATACTTTCTTCTAGGATTTTTGTTTGTTTTGTACAATGGTGCAAGGGGTGGGTTGAAGATAATTTTAAAAAATTTACATAGGGCTGTTTACTTGTTCAAGTGCTATTTGTTTTGATCTTAAGGATAAACATTCAGTTTTTCCTATTAAGGATGATGTTAACTCTAGGTTTTATGTAGATACCTTTATCAAGTTGAGGAATTTCTCTTTATTCCTAGTTTTCTTAGAGTTTTTATCATGAGTGGGTGATGTATTTTATAGAAACACTTTTTCTGCCTTTATTGAGACCATCTTTTCTTATTTAGTCTGTTTATAGGATGAATAACATTGATTGGATTTCTAATGTTGAACCACCCTTGCATTACCAGCAAAAACTTCACTTGGTTATGATATGATTAGTTTTATATGTTGCTGGATTTAATTTGCTAGTATTTTGTTGTGATTTTTGCATCTATGACCATGATGGATAATGGCCAATAGTTTTATTATAATATCTTTGTCTCGTTTTGGTCAGGGTGATATTGACTTTTAAAATGAGTTAGAAAGCCTTGCTTTTTTTTTTCCTTGAAGAATCTGTGCATAATTGATATTATTTCTTTCTTAGATATTTGATAGAATTCACTAGTGGAGCCTTCTGGGCCTAGAGAATATGGTATCTATTAGTTATGAACCACATGGAAAATAGCAAAAGTCAAAGGAGTTTAGAGAACCACTCATCTTTTATTACTTTCAACTTGTTACTAGAGATTTTTTGCGTATGTATTCCTGTGCTTCCATCTCCTGGACTCTGGGCTACTATTATTGTCACTATTTCTCAAATTATCTTATAGGTATTTTCATTAATTCTGTCTACCAGTTGAGGTTACTGCCAGCTATTTAGTTTATTTGGATTAATTCTGTACTTCTCTACCAATTACTGAAGTTAAGCAAATTGCTCATAATGACAAAACAACTACAGTGGAGATCGTTTTTAAACATTGGACTTTGAGTTCATTCCAGTAGAAAATGTCATCTTTCTGATCCAAGAGCTACTTAATATGAGTTAGGCCTTTGTTCCTCTTCACTTATATTGGATAATTTCTAGATTTTGAGGAGATATAAGTAATTTTTTTATATCTGCATTTTATGAACTAGAAATTGCTCCTGCATTACTAGGTGAGCCTAGCTTTGTGTGTATTATCTCACGTAACCAATTTCCCAAAGAAACTGAACTCAGAGAAGAGCTATTTGGAGAACTGTGTTCACTTGCATGAAATTGAGGTGTTTAATTTTTGCATGATAAAAACGGCCCTTTAAAATGAACCCATACGTTGTTCTGGAGACTCATGATTCAATGGCAGTAATTGTAACTGTATGATGTAAAATAAGATCTTGGTGGCACTAAATACATAAAAATATTTACTTACTTCCTTCATACTGTTAGAATAAACCAAAAAATTTAACTCTGAGGTTTGGCTTTGAACAAACTGCTCATTTAATATTGGAATGCATGGTACTGCTCTTTCCTTCACCCTTGGTGTTTTTTCTTCAATGTAGAGAAGAATGATCCAATCTTTATTATTATTATTATTATTATTTTTAATATATCTTTGTAACAAAGAGTGAGGCAGGTAATACTTGGCAGAATATATAACAATGACTTAATAACTATATCAAATCAAAAATGCCATGCAGTGATTCTTGATTCAAAAACTCAATAAAGGCCCTAGTTTGAAAATAGTAGACAAATCCCTTTCATAAGCATGAATTTTCATGTAATCCTTGACAACATAGGTTTATTGGCAATAAATAAGCTTGAGATAAATGGATAAATTAAAATAATTTTAATAAATGAAATGTTAGGATGAAAATCTGGGATAATTTTCCTAGTCTCAGTTCAATCACTAACCATCAAAGCAACACCATGACAATGCTTTGATCAAGTTCCTAACTATAAATTAAAGGAGAAGAATGAATGTTACTCTCATTGTAATAAATATATTTAAGAAATTGTCTTAATAGGTGTAAGGTGTTATTAAGACAGCCAGGTCTTATTATAAAAAATCTATGGCCATGTGAATAAAGGAGGAAAATAGTAAAATGGTTAATTCTAAATAGTTTTTAGTGGAACTATTACTCAGTTCATAAAGTAAGATAATTAATAGGGATTGTAGATTTCAGTGCTCCCTCTTAAGTTATAGGGAGAGATGAGAAGCATTTTGGGTCTTCATCCATCAGCTTGGATCCCTAGTCCCAACCTAACAGAAGAACAAGAAAGACCCACTTCCTTTATCACTGCCTTAGAATCCTAGCCAGATAGAATGGGGCCAGGTGGAAGAAATATTTGTGTACCCCACGGTTCCTTAAGGCTCCTTGGTATTTGGCTTTGTAATGGCTTACGTTATATTGGGGGTGTGAGATTTGCCTTATAAAGTGCTTGATTTAACCATGTCCTGAACAAAAACCAAATGATAATAAGAGGAATGAATGTACTCAAGGATGCAAAATTTTGCCAAAAAAAGAAAAAATTAACTCTGCTGTGACAGCAACAATTTTTTTTTTAAAGGATGTGATATTGTTCCTACACATCAAAAGATAAATAAGATAAAATGGTACTGGTGAAGGTGTTTCTATCTGTATGATTTGGGCCAAGTTTCTTAAACTTTTTGTCTCAATTTTCTTATGTGTATTCTGAAGCTTTTGAACTTCCTCATCTCTGTGGTACTCCATGATCTGAGCAGGCCGTGATTCTGTTCTTTAAGAACACAGAACACCTTAAGAGACCTTGGGGATTTGAGGCGAGAGACATGGGGGTGTGACTTGGTGCAAGGAATAAGACTGAGTACCAAAGGGAAAATATATTGTGCATGAAAGACCTGGATTTGTGGCTATTTTTGCTGGTCAGTAAGGGAGGAAATTCTTACAGGGTAGGAATTTTCTTTATTCAGACCACAATATGGATGTCTTAAAAACGCAATCATGTTTGGAAGATTTATATTCTGGTGAAGAGAGAAGATCAGATAAGTACATGTGTATGACTCCAAATGAAATGTGAAAGGAAAAAATTATTAAAGGTCGAGTCACCTTCCCCATATATTATAATAAAGGTAGTATTGGGAGGGGAATCCAACTGTATTTTAGGAATAAGAAACAAGAAGCCACATTCCTAGACTTAATGTGTATAAATACAGTGTAGAAGGGCAGTTTTTTTGTATACTTGACAGTACAGTAGGGGTCCTAGCTGGAGTTCATTCTTGATGGTAGCTAATTTAGACATGTCTGAGCTTCTTTGGGAAGAACCTGGTGGGATTTGCCTGCCAGGTGTTTCTTTATAAGGGGAATTTAGAATTCTTTTTGAAAAGAACCCATCCTGAGGGAAGCAGTCAGCCAGATAAGCTAACCCAACCATATCTCAGTCATTGGAGTGGGGACGGGGGTAGTTCTTTTATGTGTTTTGGTAACCCTTTACAGAGATACATTTCTGGATGCAGAAAAAAATGAAAAGAGCTGTTTTCACTAAAATCTGTTTATGATATGAATGTTCAGTGCAGCATTAAGTGGGTTGCATTGATGAGATGTTACACTGAAGAGGAAGAGACACATTCTCCCTAAATCATCTTCAATTAGAATAACTCCTGTCAATCTGTAGCTTCAGTGGGTGAGGTGAGGTGGGTGAGGTGAAGATGCCACAGCATTGTAGAGGTGACAAGACAATGCAGAGGTGGCTAGTGGGAAGTCCAGAAGGGACAGTAATGGAGGTAACTGATAAACAAGGTTGCAGAGCCAGAGGGAGTTGACTGATCTCAGATACCAGATGTATAAAATGCCTCAAACGTAAGAATTAACAATGATACCCGGGGCGCCTGGGTGGCTCAGTCGTTAAGCGTCTGCCTTTGGCTCAGGGCGTGATCCCGGCGTTCTGGGATCGAGCCCCACGTCAGGCTCCTCCGCTGGGAGCCTGCTTCTTCCTTTCCCACTCCCTCTGCTTGTGTTCTCTCTCTCGCTGCCTGTCTCTCTCTCTCTGTCGAATGAATAAATAAAATCTTTAAAAAAACCAAAAAACAAAAAAAACAATTATATCCAACTGCAAGAAAAGTAACAGAGGTTATTAATGGAAATAACAAAGTTTAAAATAAAGATATAGAAAATTTATAAACAAATGATAAAAGGCATAATTAGAGCTAAGAATATTAGAGAAGAACAAGATTATTAAGCAATAATAAAAGCTTTATGTATTGAGATTTTATAGCTGTCAGTAGAAAAGAAGTGAGCAGCATGTTAGGATTAAGAATGAAGACAGAACTTTAATTATATCATCCAAAGACAAAGAAAATAATTTCTATAAAACATGTTTTAGGAAAGAATTGTGATGAAATGGAAGAATGAAAAGGCAGCAGTTGACAAGAAACTCCTAAGCACCAGGCATTGTTTTAAAAACTTAAAATAATATAATGCTAAGTGAAATAAGTCAATAAGAGAAAGACAACTATCATATGATTTCTCTCATCTATGGAACATAAGAACTAGGAAGATCGGTAGGAGAAGAAAGGGATAAAGAAAGGGGGGGTAATCAGAAGGGGGAATGAAGCATGAGAGACTATGGACCCTGAGAAACAAACTGAGGACTTCAGAGGGGAGGGGGGTGGGGGAATGGGATAGGCTGGTGATGGGTAGTAAGGAGGGCACGTATTGCATGGTGCACTGGGTGTTATACGCAACTAATGAATCATTGAACTTTATATCAAAAACCAGGGATGTACTGTATGGTGACTAACATAATAAAAAAATATTATTATAATAAAAAAAACTTAAAATATATTATTTCATGCCATTTTTTCATCAAACTATTTGCTCTAAGCACAACTACTAAATGTCAAACCTGGATTTGAACCTAAGTTGTTCTTCCTCCAAAGCCAATCTTTCTCTCCCCTTCTCTTGGAGAAAGAATAAGGGCTTATGCTAAAGTTTTAGTCAAAGGCTAAAGATAAAAGTGATCTAACAGCAGGCATCTTAGTTAAAGAAGTGAGTAGTAGCACAATCATGTTGTTGAAGAGGGGAAATGATTCTGGTTCTGATGTTCTCATTTCTGAGTTCAGAAAGACTTTTGAGGTTTGTCTAAACAATTTCTTGGCTGCTGTTTTCACTGACATATGGGAGAAAGGTGAAATAATCAACAAAATGAAGTCAGGAATTTCAACCAAATATATTTTACAATAGGGAAAAGGGAAAGAATTAGAAACTAAAGGACAACAGCATCATCACATGCCAATCCTGATTTCTCTAGGGATCTGGTTTTAGAGGTAAGCAGAGAGAATGCAACATGGGAACCTGCAGAGAGCCAGTAAGGGTTTTTGAGCTAAAGATTTACAAATGGGTGCTCTGTGAGCTATGCTTAACAGAAAGGGGCTAGATGAATATTTGGTTGTATATAGTAAAAAGCTTTTTTTGAGACATGCTTTGAAGAAATTATGTGCCTGTTGAAAAAACATAAAAAACTTTACAAGTCATTGTAATCAATTTTACCACATTGGGTAAACATTGACAATTTGATTCCAAAAAGAGCTATGAAGAGTTAAGAAATTTCAGAGAAAAGGAAAAAAATGTTTTTCACTTACTCTATAAGATAATACCACAAGGGACACCTGGGTGTCTCAGTTGCTTAAGGGTCCAACTGTTGATTTCTACTCATGTCATGATCTCAAAGTCGTGAGATGGAGCACCAGGTTAGGCTCTGAGCTCAGCATGAAGTCTCCCTCTCTCTCTGGTCCTCCTCCTGCGTGCACACTCTCTCTCTTCAACTAACTAACTAATTAAATAAAATCTCAAAAAAAAAGATAATACCACAAGACTTGGTGATATTGGTGCTAGGATAGACTAATAATTCAATGGAATAAAACTGAGAGACCAGAAACAGACCGTACTTGATTCACGACAAAGGTGTCCCTGCAGAGGAGTGGGGAAAAGGCAATTCTTCATTAAGTGATGTCAGGTCAGTTGGATACCCATATGGAAAAGAAAACAAATTTGATTCTTAAACTATATAAAAAATCAATTTCAGGCTAATCAGCCTGGTTGATCCAAAAAGTAAAATAATAAAGCTACAAGAAGATAGCAAAGACATTTATTTATCATTTTAGATTAGGCAAAATTTTCTTAAATAGGAAACAAAAGATCTAGTCATAAAGGAAAAAGATTGGTAGATTGGGCTACATTAAATTAAGAACATCTGTTCATTAAAAGATATCAGTAAGAAGTGAAAAAGCAAGCTCAGAGTGGAAGAAGATAATTGAAATATGTTTGACAAAGGTCGTTATACATATAACTGACAAAAGGATAGATATTTGCTATACATATAGTTGACAAAGAATATATAAAGCACTCTCATGAATCATGAAGAAAATCAGACAATTGAGTAGAAAAATGGGCAAGATAATGAGCAAGGACTTCACAGATAAGGTATCCAATTGGTCAAAGAACATATGAAAAGATGTTCAACTCTTTTAATAAACAGAGAAATGCAAATTCAGACCTTAATGAGATACCTCTAACACCTAGCTGAATGGCAAACAACAAAGAAATAAACATCCATAAAACTGTCAATACTTAGTGAGGTTGTAGAGCAACTGGAACTTTTGTTGTTGTTAGTGTAATTTTGGAGGAAACTGGAAGTATCTATTAAAATTTAAGACACATTCCTATGACCTAGCAATTCCCCTGCTAGGTATATATTTAATGGAATTGTGGACACATGTACATCAAAAGACAAGATTTTCCATAGCAAATATTCATGATAGCAAACCTTGGAAACAACCCAGATGTCCAGAATGGATAAATAAATGGCAGTATATTCATGGAGTGGAGTAGCATATAACATTAAAAGTGATAAACTACTGCTATATGTATCAACATGGATAAAGCTCAAAAACATAATGTGGATGAAAGGAGCAATTCTGAAAAGACTATATAAAAGAAGCCACATAGAGTTCAATAGCATTCACTACTAATTTATGATATTAGAAGTCAGGACAGATTTCCTTGAAGAGAAGGGCAGGGTGGTAATTGGGAAGAGGTGAGACTTCCAGGGTGCTGGGAAATTTTTTTCCCTGGGTAGTGAGCTAGAAGTAATAACATTGTGATAATCCAGTCATATTTATACCGAGGATTTTTGTACATTTATAGTGCTAGGTTAGTTATATTTTATTAAAAACTTTATTTAATTTTTAAAAGGACCCTAACAAATCGTAACAACATTCCTATGCTGGTGGGGAGGGGAGAGGAAGAATTAAAATGACGGAGCTGATATCATCCTGTCATTCTGTGAATGCTCTGAAGTTCCCTGTCAGAAAAGGAAAAATTTAAATGAAAAGAAGTATAAAGCAGGAAAAGAATGGTCATAATACAGGTGGAATTTAGTTGTTCAGATATTTTCATATGCTAATAATGGGAGAAAAGGAGTTAGTGTTTAAAATAAAAAAACGTCCAGATAAACCTGTAGCAATTGTCAACAAGTTCCTAAATATATCAAAAAAAGAATAACATAATCATATTAAAAACATAAAGTATAGGTTAGGGTAATAAAAGTATTTGGAGAACTCTTTAGGAGAAGGTTAAGAAGATTGACCTAGTGCCAGTTCTTATTGATTTGCCTAGGTTATGTCTGAGCCTAACCAGCAGAGTAAGTGGTTCTGTCTTTGGGTATTTTTTTGGCTTCTGCTGACAGTGGTGTAATTTATGACTGTTAGCCCCAGTTTATGCCCCTGAACATCCCATTTCCCCTGTAAACTGTTTGGGCTTGTCTTCTCTAATATTTCTCTTCCCAGGAGTATAGTCACTCCATTTTGGGGCCCATTAGTCACCACTGGCTAATTTGTAATTTTGAGAACCATCAAATTGCATAGAACTCATCTCAACAGGAATAGCACCTGTAGGGAATCTCTCTACACTAGTAATTTTCAATCCTGTTCTATTTTTAAAAACTACTGGGAAGGGAATGATTCACTGGAGTGAAAAGTTTCAAAAACAGAAAAAAATCAACCAGTGGGAACAATGGAATGAGGAAGATAAAGCAGTGAAGATTGCAGTCTGAAGACCTAGTGTTGGAAAGCAGGGATGTACAGCTGGAGAAATGCCAAAGGAGGTTGAAGGCTTATATGATAAGAACAATTATCAACATAAGGCTTAATACATCAAAGGAAAGCTTTAGGAGTCTGGAAAAATTGAAGAATAGGATAAAGCAGAGATGTTGTATGGGTTGTTCCATTATAACAAATTGCTGTTTTCAAACGACCATATAATTAGGAATCTTCCTCAGAAAGTGTAGGGAGAATCAGACACAGCCAGTGACTTGGGAGGAAAATAGGTTAAAAAAATTTTTTAAAGATTTTATTTATTTGTCAGAGAGAGACAGAGAGAGAGTGCGCGCGGAGCGCAGCACACAAGGTAGAGGGAGAAGCAGGCTCCTCGTTGATCAAGGAGCCCATTGTGGGACTAGATCCCAGGACCCTGGGATTATGACCTGAGCCAAAGGCAGACCCTTAACTGACTGAGCCACCCAGGTGTCCTGAAAATAGGTAAAGTTTAATTGCAAAGAATATATTTCTTTAAAGGTAGAAAAAGAATCAGAGCTATGATTTCTGGGCAGCAAAAATACTGAGAAAACCATACAGAGAACACGGTAATAAAGAGGAATGCTTTGTATTTGCATAACGCACAGAATCTCTATCGTATTTTCGCTTCTACTCCTTTGCAGTGTTTTAGGCTTATAATCCCTCACCTCATGAAGGTTGGCTTTGGAAGTGTTTCTATCTGCAAAAGGAGTTAAGCGATGGTAAAACAATGCAGCAGAACTGCCTGAGATTGAGTAATTCTGATAACCTCCTAGCCTTGTTACTTTGGGGAACATATTTAACCTCTCTGTGCCTCAGTCTCTTTAACTATAAAGTGGAGGTAATAATATAATTTGATTCGGGGTTTTGTCAAAATTAAATGTTATTTAATTATTAAGAGCTCAGCTGCTGTTAGTTGTTATCATCCAAAGCTACACTGCTCATTAATGGCACAGCTTGGACTCCAGTCCAGTTTTTCTGCCTCCAAATCCAATGCCCTTTCCTTGATACCTTTTTACCTTTCCTCCCAGTTGAGTTAGAATCTGTGCCTGCAGCCAAATCGAGGTCCTGAGAGTCAGAGACAAAAAGTAAGAGGGCAGTCTCTGAGGGATTGGTGCAGAGATGAAGCATGATTCAATTTCCAAGTCCGTTGATACAGATTAGCAAGCAACAGTCCAAAAGCATGTCTCAGAGGGGCAGATAGAGTGCAAGAATCAACTCTAAAATGTATGTTCTATAATGGAGATCAGGTAGGATAGTGATAGTATTTTGAGAAGGGAGACTAGTAAAAATCCCTCAGGCAATGTTGTATTTTATTACTGTTACTTTTTGGCAGTGGGGATTCAATTTTAAGTGTTTATGGAATAATGATCTACTTGCCTTCTACCTTTGGCAACTGTGACTACTTCACACCTTTCCTGCAGGTCCAATCTCATCTCCAATCTCTGTGCCAATTGTGGCCCTTGCCAAGGAGATTCTTATGAGTCGGCTAACTAGTCAAGTAGCATCAAGTCCTTCATTTAGGTAGACACAATCTGATGCTGTGCTTTGTTTCCCAAACAAAGCCCTATAATACAATAGTTGCTTGAGATTCCATAAATTTTCTTGAGCATGGTCAGAATCGATGCTAAACCTGAACTCTTGTTAATGAAACTAGGTCCCTGCTGCTTGAAGCTGTCCCTCTCTGAGGTGAAACTCTGCACCTTTTCTGTCTTGGAGCTCGGTCTGTCATTTGCTACCTAACCCACTGCACTGCTAGGACTGCTATCTGTTGCTTACTCATTTGAGCTTGTGGTTATGCTGGCCTTTTATTTATTTATTTTTTGGTATCTTGGGTCTGACTTTCTTGATGAGACCTGTCATACTGCATATTAAACATTTCTTTAGTTATGACACACATGATGTATTCATCTTAGAAAATATCTCTTAGCTAACACTAAACATTTCTATGACCAGCCTCTTTGCTTATATCCATTTTCTTATTTAATCTTCCCAACAACCTGTGATGTAGGTACTATATATATTTTTAAAGATTTTATTTATTTATTAGAGAGAGGCAGACAGAGATAGTGAGAGAGAGAGAGCACAAGCGGGGAGAAGAGGGAGAAGCAGGCTCTCTGCTGAGGAGGGAGCCTGATGCAGGCCTCCATCCCAGGACCCTGGGATCATGACCTGACCCAAAGGCAGACGATTAACTGACAGAGCCACCCAGGCGCCCCTAGGTACTATATTGTTAGGCTCAGTTTTCAGATGAAAAACTAAGGCTCACAGAGGTTAAGAAATTTCTAAGGTCAAACAGCTAATGCATGGGAAATCTGGGATTCAAAACCAGTAACTCCAAAACCTGAGATCTTAAACATTATGCTTTATGTTGATGGTAAAAGAAATAATAAAAGAGGGAGCATGTGAAACAATTTGGAAAAAAGCTGTTCTGTAAAAACAAACTATTATTAGTAGTATTAAAACTGGATTTTCTATCTTGAGGTTCATTTTCCACCAGAAATATCAACAAGAAACTGTTTGAGTTTTTTTGAGATTGTCCTGTGTGTGCAAAGAAGATGGAGACAATAAGACAGGGAAGAACTTAATATTTTTAGAAAAATATTTTATAGTTAGTATGTAGGATGCTAAATGAGAATTCTAGAGTGTGGAATGACCCACCCTAATCAAAGATTGAGATATAATCATTATAATCATATATAAGATATACAGGTAGTCACAGCCAACATTGACCAAGTATGGGAAGGGATATTACAAAATGTACTATATTGAAGATCATAAGTTATAGAGAAAGTCATTGGTCATTAGTGACTAAGTAAGTGGTAATATTAAATTGTCTTATGTATCTCATGTAGCCTTCTTAAACTTATTAAAGGGAGACCCTTAAAACAGAAAAAATAATATGAATAATAATCTGCTGTTTCAGAATCTGAGGTTTCTCATGAGAGACAAACATAAGTCTTATTTATTCTATTCTTGTTCACAGTTTTGTATAGATAATCCTTTTTCCAAATTCTGGTGAGCGATTCTAAGATGGGCAAGATATCTTTTGAAATATGTTGGGGTAGCTGTTTTTTGTTTGCTTGTTTGTTTTGTTTTGATTAGGGTATATTTCTTCCTTAAGTCACAAAATTACAGTAGGTCATGCCATAGTTCAAGCAGCTTTTGGGCCCTGATTTTAGTGTAACTAGCAAACCCTCTGACGGGGTGTGACAGTTCCTAGAAACGTAATGCAGACTTAGGTAATCAGCCAGTCATCTTTGCCATTTTAACTTTGCATTAATGCTCCGGGCACATCTTCCAAGTCATGCGGTGGAATATTCTTTGAGCATTTATTCTCATAATAGTCTTATGTAACTAAATTCTTTCTATCCATTTTCCTCTTCCATTTTAAGTAAGAAAATGAATACACAAGCTCTGTGGCACCCAGGTATAGATTGGAGCTATTTGGGGTCCTTTTTTCAACTTTAGGCCAATTGATCCTTTTTAGTCATCTTTGGCTTTATCTTTTGTGGCCACATCTGTATTGTGCTAGGCTAGATGAGGAAGTCTGTTTTGTTCCTCTTCTTTTTTCATAATGACACTAATATTTTCTTCCATTTATGGATTTATTCTGATGCAGGGATAAAGCTGAGATTTATTTGTTTGGTGAGAGGAATGTTTGGATCCCTAAAAAATAAAGCTAACTTATTTTAAGTAATTGTTTAAGTCAGCTTAGGCATAAGTTGCCATATGGGCAGGGAGGTCTAGGTAGATCCAATGGCACTTTCCTCAGTACAGGCAACAACTATTTTAAGATGAATAGGGCTGGGTTTGAGAATGAGAAGTAGAGAGTGCAGTGGTTTATACTAACAAAGATTTATCTCTTTGTCTGAAACTACTATTCATATGTAAAATAAAAAAAACCAAAAACCCCCAGTAAATTCAAAGTGGAAAATAGAATACTTTTTGGAAAGTGAAGGAATAATAACTAGTTTGAATCATCATCTGTGTAGGTGTTATGGAAACTTTTCTACCTGTCCCTGCCAATGAACATGGAATCTGACAGCAGTGCCCTGTTATTCTACTCCCAGCCCACTCTTGAGAAGATACTGCCAAAGATCTGGGTCAGGTCTTTGGAAAAAGACACATAGGTACATATGTATTGCAGGTAACTTAATAATAACATCTTAGGAAGAGAATATAAAAAAATGTAATGAAGAGGAGACTGTATTGACATTCTGAATCAAATAAATTAGTTCTTGGCTGGAGACATTGAACATACTTTCCAGTATGGCCCAACCCAAGATGTATTACCAAATCCACAGATGTGAAAGGTCACTGTGGTCATCCACTAGGACAAACATAGATCCTCTGCACATACAGTTCTGATTAGTCAGGGTTTCAGGGCAGGGCACCAGTCATTTTTACTTGATGATGATAGTTTTACTCTATGGGGGATGCTGTAGCTGCTAGATGGAGAAACAGTGGAGAGAATTAAAGGAAGAGGCCCAATCTCTGAATGAAATGTGTAACCTGTTTTTTCAGAAATTCTTTATTAGTGTAGTTTGCACAGAGTGCATTAACTGTCTCTTTCTGAAAATTATGTAAGTGCTATGTTGAAGGGTAATTTACCCTATGTTGAAGGGTAATGAAGGAAATATGTTTTCCTAAGTCGGAACTCATCCAATTTGGTGCCATCTTCTCTCAACCTCTTTGTGCCTTAGAATGGACAAGTGCCTTCCAATAAAAGCCTCTGCTCCAGCAGGTGGGAATTTTCAGGGTGTCTCTCAACAGGCCACATTCATTCTCATCTACAGCAAACCTTTTTGAGTTAATTTATTGCCTTTCCAATTTGAGCTCTGCAAAGAGAACTGGGATTTGAACCTAAGCCTGTCTGACTTTGGCAGACTAAATAAATAAAATCTACAAGTCAGAAAGACTTGAGTTAGAGACTCTGTCCTGTCACTAGCTAGTTGTATCAGTTTGATCAAGTTATTAACTCTTCTGAAGCTGTTCTTTTTTCTTTAAATTTGTTTGTGATAATAGCTTGAAAGCTTGCAGCTGGAATAAAATGAGATCAGAAACATGAAGTACTTGCCATGTGCCTGGCATATAATAGGCAATAATTAGTAGTTAATATTGCTGCTTACAGAGGATCTTGTAAATATAATTATTCTTGAAGGTTGTGTTTGTTTTTTTGTTTTTTTTTTCTTCCCTGCCCACACCATATAATGAAATCTTTAAACTCAGCAATATTTTCTGTTTTTTAAAATCTTAATATTGAATGGTTAGTATATATAAAACAATGTAAAACTAGGCATTATGAAGATAGGAAAAAAAAGAACGAAGGGTGGGATGTTAAGAAAAGTGTGTCATCTTATTTTTTTTTTTTTTGTCAGAGAATGAGAGCGTGTAGGGGGATCAGCAGGCAAAGGGAGAAGCAGCCTCCCCACTGAGCAAGGAACCCAGTGGGGACCTCGATCCAAACACCCTGGGATCAGGACCTGAGCCGAAAGTAGACGCTTAACCACCTGAGCCACCTGGGTGTCCTGAAAGGTATGTCATCTTATCTCCAAACTTCAGATTGAGTGAAATTTAGGATTTTGGAAAAAAATTTTAAATATTGAGAATAAAGTTTTGAGAGACATCCCATGTTAGATTTATGGATGAAAGTTTTAAGATTTGCTGTACACCACAAATTCCTTTGGAAGGCAAGGTTGTTGTTGATGGCTTATATTCTTTGCTTAGATTTGTTTTCAGTCTGAAACTTCATAGGGGACATTTAATAACCTATCCTGTGAAAGAAGCCTTGCCACTGGGCATTCTGTCTAAATGGATGCGTTCCATACTTAGTGGGGATTTTTAGGTGACTTATTGTTTTGTCAATGTTATCTATTGTTTTCTGTAGTCCTATTGGCTTATATTTGGTTACTAATCCTATCACATAGCAGTAGCGAGACTTTGAGTAAGTTACTTAACCTCCTTTATCCTCAGTTGCTTTTTTCTCCAGTTATAAACTGAAAATAACAGTACTTACTTTGCCCTTTTGCTGTGAAGATTGAATGAAATTAAAGAGGATGTGAAGCAGAGAAAGTAAAAAAGTACATAGATCATGAAATATTAAATAGGTGAAGGTTCTTACACCTCTAGAATATAAGCAAAATATAGAGTACCACATGCACCTGGCTATTGGTTGCATATTAATATAAATGTTAATTCTTATCAATTTCAGTTTATAAGATACTATTTTAGAAATTGTGATATTTAAAACAACTTTTCACAGGTAAAAGTTGAATAGGATTATTAACTTTTTGAAAATTCTTAGGAAAATTGTGTAGAGTTAAAGGAGGCTGTGTGTCCTAATAATAGTTAAGGAGTCAGGAGACTATTCAGGCGATTAAGCAGGAGACTGTCTTCTGCTTTTCTGAGCTATTTAATTTTTGTGCTTAAATTGGGTTAAACTAAAAAAAAATGTGATTCACTACAGATGACAGACTGAGCCAAAAATGATGCATTTTTACTCTCTAATTGATGCATTATTTTAACTCAGTCTTTAAGTCTTCTGGAATCCAAATATTATAAATTCAGGATAAATATATTTTAAGTCCTTGGAAACAATTTTATGCACATGTTTTTTCTTTCATATGTGCAGTTGGGACTTTACAGTCCTTATTTCCAGCACTTGTTTTCGACATTTCTGTGGTTTTGTATTGCACTCTACCAGATCTGTGGACCGAGAAGAATTAGTAATAATGACTATGGTAGAAGAGCCAAAAGGAGAACATTTAGCTCAGGGAATTTGTGAAATGTTCTTTATCTGAATGTGTGCCTTCGGCTGGAATATAACAAGCATTGTCAGGAGTCGATGTTGATGTATGATTTTTGGTGCCATGTTCTGTTAAGCAGGATGGAATAAAAGAAGTAAAAATAGAATAAAAGTTTCTATTTGTTTAGGGACAGGGCAGGACTGTGTAGTGTGTGTGTGTGTGTGTGTGTGTGTGTGTGTGTGTGTGTATTTCAAAGGCCTCTGGGCAGGCTTGTAATATTGGTGGGTGGAGCTGAGTTTCAAGTTTGGTAGTGATAACTTGGTATCTCCTCAAACACTGAAAAAATGGGAGCTGGCAGATTCCAGTTTTGTTGTTGTTGTTATTTTAACTATTAGCAATCATTTGCCGTGAAGCGAAAATTTTTCTGAAAAAAGAATTTGATGTTTTAGTATCCTCTAGGTCTCCTTTTGTGCAATGTGATGAAAGTTTTGATCAGTTTGATTTACCACTTGATTTTCAATAATGCAAAAAGATTTTGAATCAAGTTGAACTAAGGTGAAATCAAGATAAATTTATTGAAGGTCTCTCAGAGAGTTGGGAGATTTTTGAGATCAGGTAGAACAGTTGTCTTATTTTGCAGCTGAGAGAACCAAAAATCAAAAAGGTTGAGAGAATTGCTCTAAAATACTGAGCTAGTTAATGACAAAAATTCATCTTTTAATAAAGAAAAAATACACTATGACAAAAATTCGATACATTATTGTGGGAAAGAAAGAGTATCTATACTTACAGGGTCTGTGCTACCTTGAAAATATATATATTTATTACTTTGTTTTCTTTACTTTTATTGCTTTTGTAATTGTCATTGGAGTCCTACTTCAGGTAAGCATCCTAAACTGCCTCAAACACAGAGGAGAAACATGTATACAAGGGGTAAGAGATTTAGGAGAAGAATGAAGTGAGGTGAGGAAGTATAAGGTGTGGGTGTCAGTGATAAAGTGATTCAGTTTCTGATAACATTTTGTTGCTAACAAAGCTTATGTGCTGATAATCCTTTTTATTTGTGAAGAAATTGGGGCACATCCTTACATATCTAAAGACAATTTTCATTCAGTAATTCATGCCAATATTTTAAATCTCTTTGATGCCATTTTCAACAGCACACTTAGAAATTTAAAACCGAATCTGTTTTTCTTTTCTTTTACCTGTAGATGGTAGTATTCTGTTATAGAGAGAAGTATCTTTTTTTCTTTATGATCAATAATTATAATTGTCAGGCAAAACATCAAGAAAGGGGTTTAAACAAAAAGAAATGTTTTGCTTAAGTAGTCATCTCCCCTGTATAATGGCATTGTGCTGAAATAGAAGAAAAAGTTGATAAAGAATGGTGATATGTTCAATAAGAAGACTACAAATAGCACTACTGAATTTCTGCCTCTCCTCTCATATATTACCTGACCTCTCACTCCAGAGCCTAACATACACCTCAGTTAATAGACTTTTAACCCTGGGCAGGAAACTGTTACTTTGTTCTGAGAGCAGGTATAGAACTATCAGGTGACTCCACTTAAAGAAGTGTGGTGGCCAGAGAAGAATTATGACTTCCTTTACTTTGTGGCCCTGGTGAGAACTCAGGAGGTAAACCTAAAAAATGAGTGCCAGATGGCCATAGAAAAGATGTACTTGGGGTCCACGGCTGTATAGAAACTGTAGAAGGAATGCCTTTGAAGTTGATCATCTACAAGCTGGACTCTGTATAGCCCAGGTCTCTACCCCCATGGGGGCGGGAAAATTTGTTCTTGCATAGTTGTCACCAGACTAATCTCTGTATTGAAAATGAGCTGACTCAGTCGAGGCAGAATGGCACCCAGAAAAACACTTGTTGTTGTATTCACTCAACTATGTCTGGGTACAGTCTTCATCCATCAGTGAAGTGAAGAATTCTGGAGGGCAGGAAAGACCTGCTGAGACTGAGGGCCAGGTCTGCATCTGTGCAAGCCAAGGAAAACCTGGCAGGGCCCCACATATGAGGGATTAACACTGGCCCTGAAGGACAGGGCTCTTGGGGCTGAAAATGGTATAAACCTTAGCCAAAAAGCAAATTGGTTGGAGTGAAATAGTTTGATATGAAAATTTAATTGAACAAATGTATGTGTGTATATATGTATATTTTCAGCTACTGTCACTATATTCTGGGGTGTTAGTAATGTAGGGAGAGGCAATGTGATTAAGAGCACAGGCTGTGCTATCAGACTGACTGATGACATCTCAGCTCCACCACGTATGGTCGAACTGTCAGTATGGCCTTGAGTTTGTGGGTTTGAATCCCAGCTCTGTAACATTACTAAACTTGTAACTTGGGTAAGTTACTGAGTTTCTCATCTGTATGTGCAAAACACATCATGGAAAGTACTTAGAATTGTGCTTATACATAGTAAGCACTCATAATTCACATAATATACCTATTTTAGTGAACTTTGAGCCAGATATTACTCTAAGTATATTACATGTATTACCAATAAATGTGTACTATTATCATCATAGTTATTCTTTGGGTGCCCAGTGATTATATTTTGAAATGCTTATTATCTTTAAGTACTTCTCTATTTTCCTACTTTTTTTTTCTTTTTATTTCTAATTCATTTTCAGCCTATGATTTCTGCTATGGTTATTTATAGTAGTAAAGGAGTTGAAATAACTTAAGTATCCAGACATTATATATTGGTATTGGGGTTTAATATTTCAAAGATGGTATAGTTTGGGTAAGAAAAATTGAGGATTGCTATATACTAAGCACTGCAAGGTAAGTACATTTATCATCCCATTTAGAAAATGAGGTCTTTAGAGAACCTAAAAAAGTTAATAGCTCATTACAAAGCTGAAACTCCTGATGGAGCTAGCATTGTATCCGAATAGACTGGTTCCAGAGAAAATGTTTGTGTATGGTCATGGGACATATAAAGCTAAAAGAAAAAAGTGCAAGTCATTGAAGATGAAAAGATCAGTAAGTGTGAAGATAGGGCATGATGAGGTGTTCACGTGGATGTTGATGTCACTCCCGACTGATGGTGGATTTAGGGAAAGGGAAACAGAAGACAGAGGTTAAAGTTTTGATACCTTGATACCTACATGGGATGAACCAAGAGGTTGGTGAGTGATAATAACAATGATAAATGGAGGGTGATAAACTACTACATTATCGAAATAACAAGCTATTATTTATGGAATCCTTATTATGTGCTTGGCTTTGTATGGAACTTTTGAAAAGCATTGTCTCAGGATGACAATTCTTTGAGGAAGATACTATTATTATTCCCATTTTCTGGATAAGCTAGCTCAGTTTTACAAAAATTGAGTGAATTGCCCAAGTGTCCTGTTTCAGGCCATCTAGGATATCTCTGTGAAATGATTTTCAAAGAAGCTACCCATTTGTCCATTCCATTTGTCTGTCCATTTGCTAGGTATTAAGCTCTAGCAATATTTGCTGGGTATTAAGCTCTAGGGGTGGAAAAGTACTTTAAATCTTGGTCCCTGCCCTTGAGTCTGATGGAAAATAAGGATATGGGGACAATTAGTAAAAGCTATAGTAGAGGTGTGATTTAATTGTTTTTAAAATGAGGGTGTTGTGTTGCACAGTCTTTAATATTTCTTCCAATTCCACCTATGTTATTGTACAATCAACAAGAAGTAATCAGTAAAAAACATAAGTATACACAGCTTGGTAATATAAAACTTGAACCTACTTAACTGTTGTTAGCATAAGACTATCCATTTTCTCAATGCTATGCAGTCTGGCAAATTTGGCAGTCAAGGAACTCAGCATGAGGCAGCTGGGCATGATTTTGGATGGGAGACTCAAATTCAATGTTAGTGAAGTGTTTACAGTTTGCATGTGCATTGCAGGTGTGTGACATCACTTCCTATGACTGATGCAAATGCTGGGAACAGTGGCAGGAGTGATAGCCTGCCTTTAACCCTTTCCAAACAAGCCATCTTGTGGGCAGATGTTGACCACACCTTTTTGCACATCTTTCTAGAAGAGCCTGGAGATGAGCCAGTTTTCACTGACTTGGACCTTGGTATTAGAATGCATAGCTGCTAGTCCATAGTCTCTCATGCTTCATTCCCCCTTCTGATTACCCCCCCTTTCTTTCAAGAAACAAACTGAGGGCTTCAGAGGGGAGGGGGGTAAGGGAATGGGATAGGCTGGTGATGGGTGCTAAGGAGGGCACGTATTGCATGGTGCACTGGGTGTTATACGCAACTAATGAATCATTGAACTTTACATCAAAAACCAGGGATGTACTGTATGGTGACTAACATAATAAAAAAAATATTAAAAAAAAGAATGCATAGCTGCTGAACGTCTTCAGGAAATGGGGGTAGGAAATCAAGTGATTTCTTTTAATGCCTCAGGTGATGAAAATGAAGGGAAAATCAGCATTATTGTCTTGCTTAGGCTATAATTAGAACCAGTTGTTGAGATTGTATGATGATTTGAAATTTTTGAGGGATGGGTAGTGGAAATAGTCTTCCTCTGGAGGAGGAAGCCCTGTTAAAGAAACAGTTTCCCAAACTACTAGTGTAAACAAAATTGCAGAAATATTAAAACTATTTAAAGGAACAACATGTTTTCATTTTTTCCTTGCAAATAGTCCCCTTGTTTATTCACGCAGGCTTTCTATTGACATAAGGGAAGCGAACAGAATAAGAAGTTATGGTAATGTAAAATTACCTCTACGCAGTTATTAAACAGATTATGCTTTTGATTTTTGCATGTTCCTCAGTGTTAAATCAGGCATTCGATACAATGCCTAAGCAATTTAGAATCATGACAAAAAGGTTGCTAGGAATTGGCTAAGGATTTTTCATATTGCCTGTATATATACTTTTCCGTAACATATGTACATGTACATGTAAGTGTAAACTAAAATGTAAATGTAAATTTTATATGAATAAAAGTAATAATACTTAATTTATTTTCAGGTAGCCTGTATTTTAGGCTTTCCAATAATTTGTAACTTTCCCTCTCTTTAGTTCATATTATAGAGGATTTATTAGGCTGATACTTTTTATCCTGGACATTTATAATGTTTCAGGTAGTGTTGTGGCTGTTACTTTTACACACAACTCTAAGGTAGGTGGGTAAGAGGGTCATTACTTGTGGGTTATCACTGGAGAAGCCTGAGGCTGGTTCTGAGGACTCAGTTTATTATTAATCATTATTTCTGGAATCATAAGGGCTACTTTGAACAATTGGAGGAAAATGGTGTTTGAAAATAGACTCTATTGAAGAAAATGAATAGCCATATTGCAGCTTGATTCTTCTTCTTCCCATATCAGAATTGATAGTCTCTGTAGGTGTCTATTTGGATCACATTATCTATGAACTGCCTTTGATGAAATTGCTAGCTCTCTTGCAGCTGCAAGTGCTGATTATTTTGCTTGGATTTGTAGCTCTGTGATGTTTTCTGGCATGCATGATTTTGTAAAAGATTTAGACATAGCCTGCAATTTTTTTTTTCAATTCTTAGACAGTTCTGATTGAGTAGGTCTGATTAACATCAGTTCAGAAGTTTGAAGCCAAACCTTCACAACCCTGCTTTTGAAAGGTGTTGAGATTTGTGGGAGGGGAGATTACTTTTAAGGAAACTAAGCTTCCTTATGTTTCAGATTTGAAGATGAAATGAGATTGTGTCTGTTAATTTGCAGAGCTTTACATACTATAGAGACAAGATAGCAGAAAGTAGGATATAAATTTTTTTAAAGCAATTTCATTTCACAGTATTAAACTGCAGTCTAACAGCAGTGCTAGAAAATTTAGATGACAACTTCATTTTTCTAGTTCAACTTACCCATTTCTCCTGTTCATATGATACATGCCATAGGAGTTAGTTTTGGAAAAATGCAAGAGAAACCTTAAAGGAGATCTCTCTATTAATATCTTAGGAAGATATCCACTTCTAAGATGTTTTTCTGTGACAGTTTGTGTTTATGAGCAGAGTCTGTGACACTAACATTGGATCTCCTTCCATCATGGCTGTGATATGGCATGTCTGAATACACAACTGAAATTAGAATGACTGGTGAGTGTACCTTGGAAAACTCAGAAGCCAACTGGAGATCCTGCTACAGCCAAACTCAGGCAGGTTACCTTTTTAAATCAAAACCGGGTTACCTTTTTTAAATCAGAAAATTAAAATGACATGTACTGGCTCTGCTGAGGAGCTTTGGCCCCCTCTTACTGGTGATTCATAATCATGCGTCAGGGAGGGACAGAGCAAAGGTGATTGTTACTGGCTGTATGGCATGTTTTTTCATTGTCTTTTAAATATTTTGGAAATAACTTTTCTTTAGAGTGATGAAATTAAAAATACCCCAGATGTACAATTTATTAATCATTTTTTTATAACTTTTTATTTTGAGATTCACATGCAGTTATGAGAAATAACATAGAGAGATCCATATACCCTTCACCCAGTTTCCCCCACTGGTAGCATCTTGTTTAACTATAATATAATACCATAACCAGGAAATTGACATTGATCTAATCCATCAGCTTTATTTAGATTCCTCAGTCTTAAATGGATTCATTTGTATGTTTGTCTATGTATGTGTATTTAATTTTATTTAGTTTTATTACAAGTGCAGATTTGGGTGATCACCATCACACTCAAGATAAAGAATGATTCTATGATAAATATCCTTAGTGCTAGTTATTAATTTTTAATGGGAGATGTACTCAAAAGATTTATTCACCAATATGAATAACTTCTCTGAGGCTATATTGTATCTAACATAGTTTTGAAAGACACTAAATGACTAAGGAGACAGAGGAAGTTAACCACACTAATTCCAAGGAATAAACTGAAATTGTGGGAGCTGGTCTCGCTGTGGAGTTCTCTGGGAATACAAACAATGAATTACTGTGCTGCTTTAGAAAGGGGAAATTGCTGAGCAGTGAGTAGAGAAAGATCTTAATGGTATCTGGAACAAAAAATAAGGCAGGGCTTTAAGGACACAGGTTAGTAGGTCTTTTGCACAGTGTTAACAAAAGGAAGTTAAAAATTACAGGCTAAGATTCTTTTGTGTAAAAAAGGAGAAAAGCAAAGTCAGCAAGAATAAAAAATATCATTACTGGTCTGCACTCTGTGAAAAGAGCTTTCTCCCCCTGGGAAAACAATAAAAAATTATTTGCCCCTGTATCAAATTCAGGACCACTTACTAAAATGGCTAGCTTGGCAGAGGCTGCTGCTTAGCTTAGAGCTCAATTGTGCGAGTCACTTGTAGCTCAGCATGAACTCTCCTCATCGACAATAGACATTTGTGTTCACACATTTGAAAATGAACTTACACAAACAAGTGCAATTTATACAGTTTCTTAAAGCCATAAAACATTGACACTTTTAAACTAATGGGCTTTGGGTTATACTCAAAATAAAGCTTTGTGTTCTTTGCTGCTACCCTTTATATCTAGGGTAATGAAGACCATCTATAAAGTGAAATTGTTAATAGCAGAAAATTGTGAGAATTCAATCATAAAACTGCATACTGGATATTTTTTCCTTCTTTTGTCCCTTTGGAATTAAAGATATTCCTTTTGTTTGGAATTGAATGGTGGTTTAGTTATAATTTAAATTCTGTTCTTTTCTACCAATAGGTGGAAGAGACTGTCTGACATACTACTAATTAAACTACTTTTAGAGTTACTATCTCATTGATCAGCTGTACTGAGATTTACCTTTTAAGACCTGGAATTTACTGCTAGATCTAAATGGTAAAGGTCTAGGGAAATGGATGAGCTTGAAATATACCACGTAGGATGTTTTTTTCTTAGAAAATGCTAGAACAAATCACGGACACTTGAGGTTCAAGGCCTCGAAGGTTTCACTTCTGTTGTGTTAGCTCTACCTCATTTCTTATGCTTGCCTCACCCCTCTACCACAAGTCCTTATAGCCTCTACCTGTAGGCTCACTCATTCCCACTGTCCTAGGCAGGTAGTTTATCAAGGATAATAGTAGCTTCTAAGAATCTGGAGGGGAATTGAGTTTTTATATCATTATAGACATTAAGTCTGCAGTAGCTTTGTGGATGTTGAGCTCCTAAGAATCTCCTCAGGCTAGAACTTGGTTCCGAGGGGTGAACCCTGGGTTCTGTGCTACGCCTTAGCTATAATTCATCCTTCCTTTAAATCACATTGGCCTAGTTATAGGGACTGGTCTTCCTCTTGGTCTCTGCTTCTGAGAATATTGTTTAGACTTTCCATTCAGAGGTTTCAGGAGCTCCATGTCCTTATTTTGCCTGTTTTGGTTCCTCTCATTTGGGATTGGAGTCTTGTTCTGCATATCATCGGGGAGGGGGGAGGGTTGCTTTGGCAATTTCCCCCTTAAATCCAGTATCTATAGTAATACTACTGTCTAGTTCTCTATCTTTGTTTTAAAATGTTTTGGTATAAAGAAACTGCCCCCCCCCCTTTTAAATTAAGTTTTTAATTCCAGTATAGTTAACATACAGTGTTATATTAGTTTCAGGTGTACATCTTTTTTTTTTTTTTTTTTTAAGAAAAGTCCAGATTCTCTTCTAGGAATAATAATGAATATATGGAATATGTGTGTGTGTGTGTGTGTGTGTGTGTGTATGGTGTGCAATAGAAGAGTGCATATATCTATATATAGTTTTTACTAAATGTATATAGTTTTTATTAAAAACATATATAAGTTTTATTAAAATTTCAAAACATAAATAGTTCTTTGAATTCCATGTATGAATCTCACAGAAGTCTGTGAAACTCAAGTCAGTAATTCCTCAGTTTATTCCATTAATCTTCAGATGAAAAATTCAGGTCCTTAGGAGGTCATAATTGAGTCTTTCTTGATGGCTTGCCTAGGTTTATAATGTTAACAATAAGCCTTTACTCAGAATGCTGGATGACAGATCAGTTGACTATTAAAAGAAGCAAAAGTCTGTAAACTTCACTTTCAGTACTAATAATCAATAATGACTTCACTTACTTGATCATCCTTTCTTTCTTGCATCTTTGGTTTTAGCTTTTGACTTTTTCCTATACCTATTCTGTTTGCATTGATGGACTGATATTTATGTGACCTCTTTGTTGTGGTCTTTCCAGTCATTCCTATTTGCAGCAAAACTTTCCTCCTTACCAAAATTACTGTGGGCTAACAGTTGACCTCAAATAGTGGCAGTGGCTTATCTAATAGTATATAAAACCAGATCTTAATTATTTAAAAATGCACATTGTTGGATAATATGACTCTTATTATGCATCTGTATTAGCATGGGCTGTCATAACAAAATACCACAGATTAGGTGGCTTATACAACAGAAACTTAGTTTCTCACAGTTCTGGAGGCTGGAAGTCCAAGATCAGAGTGCCAGTATAGTCGAATTCTGGTGAGGATTCTGTTTCTGGCTTGCCGAAAGGCTTGCAGCTCTGCCTTCTTGCTGTGTCCTCACATGGCAGAAAGAGAGAGGCAGGAAGTTCTCTGATGTCTCTTCTTATAAGGGCCCTAATCATATGAGGACCCCACCCTCATTGCCTCATCTAAATCAGATTATCTCCCAAAGGTCTCAACTCCAAATACTATCACACTGGGGTTAGAGCTCCAACATATGAATTTTAGGGGGACACAGTACAGTCCATAGCAGCATCTCTGAGAGAGGAATATAGTGAAAGGCATATAGTGACCAGCTGTTCAAGGAAGACTGGTCCTCTAGCTATGGCTCATGTGCTTAGGCATGTAGGTAAGAAAAGGAGCAGGTAAAAATCACAGATGGGTGGGGAACAACCAAGAAATAAAACAGGATTTCTAGGGGTAGAATTTTATTGAACACTCATATCTGTTTGAAGAATAATCTTTATCGGAATCCAAAGCTGACAGATTGGGGACCCAACTAGGGAAAGGCTCTGTTCCTCTAGAGGTGAAAAATGTTATTTTAGTAAGTTGCTCAGTTTTGGATTTAGGATGAAAGGTAGGAGAGCAGTTCTAAGCATTGGCCTTGAGTGCTACTGAACTAACAAAGAGTGGTGAAGACAAGTGATACTTGAAAGGGTTTAATATTTTAAACTTAGAACAATCTACCAAGGTGAAATTTGCTTACAATTTATCCTAGCATTATATACTTAGTGCCTTGGAATTATCTCCTGGGTAGCCTTATATATGAATTTGCTTAGACTGCCCTTTTGTGAGTCTTAGACCTCACTGGATAGCAGGGAGAATTCATGCTGCTGAAAAGTTTGAGTTTGATTTGAGATGCAGTCATCATGATGACTTTTTGCTTGTTATCACAAAGTTGTTGACAGAAAGAGATCTCAAGACAGTGGCAGACTAGAAAGCACACTGGGATGACCCAAAGTAAGGTGTTCCTTTGCGTCTTAGAAGAATGGTATTAAATTATGATAACGATTTTAGCATTTTCTTTTATGGAGATATTTTCTGTAAGATTGAAAAGGCACCAGCCTAAGAAATGCAAATCCAGGGTTTTGGCTGGCAGACTTTCTTCCAAGTCTCCAACACTGGGGAGGGAGTGGTTCAGAGTACGAACCCAGTGTCAGACAGTTAAGAATGAATTTGGCCCTGTCATTTATGAGCTATTGTGACCTTGGGCAAGTTACATGAACTTTTTTAGTTAAGCTTCGGTTTCCTAACAGTGCTTGTGAGGATTGGTGACAAAATGTAAAGAAAGAGGTGAGTATAGCACTTGGCACATTTAAGCTTTACAAATAATACCTGTTATCACACTGATAATTCATCAATGTAATTATTGACCGTCAAGGTTGGAAAGAGTTTAAAAATCACTGTCAGGCCTGGTTTTATTCTGCAAACTGTATTGCTGACTTGTAATAACTAACTTCCCCTTTCCTCCTACTAATGGTTAGTCATGATCCTCGACTCTACTTTCTCAAAAGGCCAGGGAACAAAAGTAGATACGAACATTTTCCCCATCTTTTTCTACAATAAAGATTCCTGTAAAATTAAAAAAACACCTAAAGTGGAATTCAGATGAGAAACAGCAGCATACATTCACCTTTTGGGGGAACTATCAATTAATTTTGGTTGAGTATGTTTTAATTAGACCTGGACATTACAGGGCTTATTTTTGTTTACAATACTAAATTGAGTCAAGATGGAGTGAATTCATTAGGTTTTATTTTATTCAGCCCATTATCCTTTTTTTTTTTTTTAAAGATTATTTATTTGTTTATTTATTTGACAAAGAGACAGCCAGTGAGAGAGGGAACACAGGCAGGGGGAGTGGGAGAGGAAGAAGCAGGCTCGCAGCAGAGGAGCCTGATGTGGGGCTGGATCCCAGGACTCTGGGATCATGCCCTGAGCCAAGGGCAGACGCTTAACGACTGAGCCACCCAGGCGCCCCAGCCCATTATCTAAACAGAGTTCAGTTATTTGATTTGTGTCTTGAATCAGGAGTTTTAGGCATAAATTTAGAAATATTTCTATATATTGCTATATTAAGCAATTTATGTCTGATGGTATACTATCCTACTAAGAAAGAATTAAAATCCAAGAACTTGAAGGAAAAGATCTCTACCTGGCTCCATGCAGAGAACTTATGTTTTTAATGGCACATTTAGATAAAAGTTGTAAAGTAGGATTTTACTCTGAGAGGATGAAGTACCCACGGCAGCCACTTCTAATAGTGGGTATTATGACCAAATCTGTATAGTAGCCAGACCAAGAGAGGCAAAAATGTTTGCCCATGAATAAGGAAGGATAGTTCTGTTTCATTCTGTCCTTTTCCTATTACTTTCTTCCATATAGATGTGTGGCCTCAGATTAAAATTCTACTTCTATTATACTGTATATGAGTCTAATGAGACTCAATAGCTCTGTTGTGCATTATTTTCTACACATCTGTTAGCCACAGTTCCTAAACTTAACTTTAAAGCTTTCTCCTTTGCTATTAAAGTCCTATTCATTTGCAATTTTTTCATAACCCAATAAAACCACTCTTTTGCAGCCCAAATTTAAGTTACTTTTTGTTTGCCTGTGGCTGATTTTGCAGATAAGCTGAGTGGTCAGCTAACTGTTAACAGGTTATTCTAGACTCTGGATTCATAGTAATTGCCTAAAAACGCTAGATGGCACAGGAGAGATATAAATGGATCAAGGAGAGAGTCCAGCCCTCAAACTTTATGTTTTTAAAGAATTCTTAGGGTTAAAAAGAGCAACATTTTAAGATATTCTTGTATGTTCTTTGTTATTAACTTTTCTATTGTTGTTTTGAGCTTTATCCTTGGATTTTCAGAACTGGGTGATGTAAGGTAAAATTCTCCTTTCTAGCTTGAAAGCAAATACTTAAAAAATTACTGGTTGAGTACTGCTTTTATTTCTTTTCTTTAATTTATCATAGAAAACACATATACATGCTATATATATAATAATATATGTGTTTGTTTATGTGTGTTTATATATGTGTATGTTATCTTTATGATGAATTAAACATGTGCTGTTCCAGGAAACGTGGAGATAATGCACACCATGGTGTGTATAAACATGCATGTGACTCAACTTATTGTTTTAATTATGTGACTCACTAAATAGAGTCGAATTATGAGAAATGCTTTTGTAAGAAAAAACATCTAACTGTAGAAATTAGTGTTATGTAATTTCTATTTTCTCTCAGCTTGTAGTGAATACATGTATCCTAGGAAGTTCCATATGTATTGTGTTTATTAAACATGAGGTTAGTTTATTATTTCCTTTAATGGAACGATGACAAAGTATGAACAGGAAAGTATATTTAGTAAATACTGAATATTGGGATTCATAGCTAGTACTGATTACAATAGTACTATTAACCTTAGTTATAGAAATTCTGCTAATTCATAGGGAACATTATGCATGTTTAAACCATGGACTAATCAATGATTTGCCATTGAACAATTTCTCAAATATAGTGGAGGAAAGCTATAAAAAGGAAGCTTATAACTGGTCATGCTAAAAAGAATATTACTCAGCCATCAAAAAAATGAAATCTTACCATTTGCAATGATATAGATGGAACTAGAGGGTATTGGGCTATAAACGAAATAAGTCAATCAGAGAAAGACAAATACTACATAATTTCACTCATATGTAGAATTTAAGAAACAAAACAGATGATCATAAGGGAAGAGAGGGAAAAATAAAATAAGATGAAATCAGAGAGGGAGACAAACCATAAGACACTCTTAACTATCGGAAACAAACAGGGTTGCTGGAGGGTTGGTGGGTGGGGTGATGGAGTAAAACTGGTTGATGGACATTAAGGAGGGCACTTGATGTAATGAGCACTGGCTGTTATATGCAACTGATGAATCACTAAACTGCCTCTGAAACTAAAAAAAAAAAAAATACTTGTGTAGAGAAAGCTGGCATGACTATCAAAGAATGAATAGGTTCTCATTAAGAAATAGATCTGGATTATTTGAGTTTTTTAGAAAGTTCTTTGTCAGTTACTGGTCACTTAAAACTTATAGAAGCTGTTTTTAACATCTTGTTCTCCAAGCCTTTCCAATGAGTAATTGAGTTTACTGGAACCTAATATTGTTTTCTTATTTGTAATACGGAGAAAATAACACCTACCTTGAAAGGTTGTTTTGAGAATTAGTGGTAATGCATGTAAACGTATATCAACTTAAATAACCTTAGGCTGCACAGATTAACAACTTTATTATTGAGTTATGTAATTGAGAAATAAACAAAACTAACTAGAAACACAGAACTACCATATCATCTCCAATTATAATTAAAAAAAAAAGATGTGAGTCCACATATTTCTCACAGTCATCTGTAAAGAATTGACCTGCAACTACTTTTAACTTTTCTGTATTTTATTTTGGAAGATATAATTGTACAATACTCATAAATCACATGTGAGGTAGTTACCATATTTTAAAAATCATAGTTATTAATATTTTGGTGGAGATATCTTACTGTACTGAAGAAAGTATGTGTTTAGGGTTCCACAGACATGGGTTCAAATTCTAGTCACAGTACTTATTAACTAAGTAATCTTGAATACTTAATTCTCAGAGTCTTATTTTTCTCATTTGTAACCTGGCATTAATACCATCTTATCATACAAGGTTGCTATGAGCTAAATAGGATTTCTCAACCTCAGCACTATTAATATTTGGGGCTGAATAATTCTTCATTGTGCAGATCGTTGTGGGGGCTATCCTATATTCATTGTAGGATGTTCAGCAACATTCCTGGTGTCTACCTACTAGATTCCAGTTGCACCTCTCCCACAATTGTGACAACCAAAAGTGTCTCTAGACATTGACAAATGCTGAGAACTATGTTATGTAATACACGTTACATAAAACTCAGTAAATACTCAAGTAATGATAACTATTATTGCTTTTTAGCTGAGCAATCACTCACAAACTTTGACATTAAAGATCTCATTGGAAATTGACAGAGTTAGCCAAGTCATTTAATTTAGGGACCTTTGAGATGGGAACCCAATAAGGATATTTTCATGAAGTTACTGGCTTATACTTGTGGGTTAACTCAATGAATCACTCCATTCAAAACTACTTTAAATCAGTCAGTTACAAAATGTAGATGTATTAAATAATCAGTAGAGGCAAAATTATAGTAAATGTCACTTTTATGGAGCCAAATCCTTAAAGGACATGTATTAAATAAAGAGACTGATCAGACCTCTTTGTGGGCCCATTGTCAGGATGCTGAACAGTAAGGAACTGAGAAGTCCTCTTTATCTCTCTGGATGTATGGCAATCACTTAGCAGGCAACTATGTATTGCACTCTAATTTCAAGCACTGTGTTTAACCCTGTGAGACATCAGTGCCATTCCTTAAGGAGTCTAATGGGAAAGGTAGACAAATAAACCAACAATTCAGTAAGATCTGAAACATGGACTGCATTTTTTAGATGATCTCTGAATCCATTAGGAAAGTGAGGGAAAACCTCTTGAAGAAGGTGAAATCTGAGCTAAATGGTGAAATTGTAATGGAATTAAGCAGAGTAGAAGTAGGAAAAATGGAAATGATGTATGTATAGTAGCATCTGAATAGGGTGTAGAGAATATGACATGTTTTACTTTATTCAAGGAAATCAGTGTCTTAGGGGAAAGATGTGATTGAAGGGTCATGTGGTTGGTTCATGAACTACTTCATACACATTCTAAGGAATTTGGAATTTTATCAGGAAAGCTCTAGTATCCATTAAATCACTATAAGCTGAGCTTTGACTTCATTTAATTTACATTTTAGGTCACTATCATGTATATGTAGGAAGGACTGGAGGGGGAAGACATCCAAAGAAACAGGGAAACTACTTAGGAGACATTGTAGTAATCCAGATAAGAAATGAGGAAATCTTAAAGCTTTGGTAAGAATAGAAGAAGGCAGAACTAAAACACATTTAGCAGGTAACTTGAGAAGAATTATTTATCAATTGTAAATGAGGAATGAGGAAAATATATTGTACTTAGAATGAAAGCTGTGGTTCTGATTTGGGTGGTAATTTGGGTGGTAATTAGAGAATGGTAATTTCAATTTCAGAAATAGGAAGTAGAAGGGAAGATGCTGGGTTTGTAGTGGTGGAGTACTATGACGGAGACAGATGTTGTGTTCAGCCTTGTTCATAAGTATGAGTTGTCAGTAAGATATCTGAGTGGAGAGTCAAATCAATTGATAGGTGGCATAGGTTTAGAACTAAGGGAGGAAGTCAGCCTGGAGATAGAGATACAGGAATTTTCAGGGGATAGATAGTAATTGATGAGTTTATCAAAAGAATGAAGACCAAGACTTGGACTTAAGACAAATCATAGGCAATGTGAGTGCTTAGGGTAAATAGAGAAATTAGAACTCCCAAAGTAAACTGAGAAGAATGATGATAGAAGACAGTAGATATCTATAAAAGAGTAGAGTCAGAGAACTCAAAAAGAGGAGGAAGTTTAAGAGAGTATATGCCCATTGAACTGACATCATTTGTGCTTGCTAGGGCAGTTTGAATGAGAGATCCATAGTACGGTAGAGGGGCCTGGGGACAAAATATGGATAGTGTTTTTCAACAGTTTTAATTTTGAGTATGTTCAGTTTGGGTTATTGCTTTCTAGCTTCTACAGGCTCCATCACTTCCTACTGTCTTAGAGAAGGTAGAAAATGGGGCCAGAGACTACAGATCTCAATGATGTTAAATAATAAATATACTGGCATTAGGAGACAGAAGGAAGAGCAGACCATGCATTTTGATAGTATCTAATACTAATATCTGATAGAATAGTTGTTTGAATGTTGACTGAAATAGACACATGGATACTGTCTAAATAGAAGTCAGGAATTTGAAGATCTATGTAGTAGTGGAACTACCAAACTGAAACAGGCTGGTAAACTCTCAAGATGTCAGTTTAGAAGAAGAAATTTCTAGGGAATTAAAAAATAATATGTTTTATTGTCTGTAATTTAAAACACAAGCATAAGCAGTGTTGTATGTATGTGTGTGGGTGGGTGAAATGTGGTTAAAATGTAAAAGAACCAAATAAGGAATATATATGTTTTGAGGGGAGTATTGGCAAACACTTGAGAGGCTCCAATCAAATTCCCACACTTTGGAGGTGTGTAAGCCAAGTTTTAAGCTCTCTTCATCTCAGATCAACACCAGATGGTCTGGTGATTAGTGCACTGGATGTAGAAATGTTTTTTCATGGGTAAAATTAGTTATGTTCAAGATGTTTATCTGTGATTGGCTAGGTATATTGGGTTGAGACTCCTTCATAGACAGGATTTCAGAATGTAGTGTACTTGACAGTCTCCATTCCTTGAGAATGGGCCTCCATACCAATGATAATTGGTATAAGGACACACATCAGAAGGATTTTACTTTTTGCCCAACTCCTACTGGGTTAGCCGAATCCTGCCTGTAGGATATTGCCTTTTCTGCCTTGTGTTATCCCTTTATGCAGGATACTGTTGAATACCTGAAACTATAGAGAGCTGGTACTTCATTGAGCTTATAAAAATAGTTGCATTCGTATTTTTGTGGCTTCCTACCATTAAAACTTCATGTGTGTGGCAGCATTTGGTCTGAAACTACTTGTTTATGGCATTATTATATTCAACATTAAGGCTGAAAATGAGGAAATCTATTAAAGCTACCAATATCTATCCAAAATAATAACAGTAAGTGTGGATTACCAGTTCAGGTCAGTTTGCAACCATCTGATACTCATTCTTCTGAATGTGATAATGTAAAATTGCTTATTCCTTCAAAGCTATGTGAGAAAATTTTGACAAGTCAGTGACTCAGCTGTGATTTGCATGTATAATAGGCCAAAATAATATTTACTTCCTGAATAATAATAGTTAATATTTTCTGAACACTGCTCTGAGAATTTACACGTATACATTTTTATTTAATCTCCACACCACTTTATGAAGTGGTTAAAACTATTATTGCCATTTTTTGGATGAGAACATTGAGGCACAAGTGACATTAAATAGCTTTTGTGTTCAAGGTTACACAACTAGTAAGTAATAGGTCTGAGATTATGAGCTGAGGCAGTTTGGTTCTAGAAACCATGCTCTTAAATATGTCTGTATTAGTTCTGTAATTAATTCTCTAGATTAAATAAGATAGTTTATGTGAGAAATACTTATTAAAGTATCTGTCACTAGATAGACACTCAAATATTGGTAAAATATGAATTGGTCCTAAGATGATGCAAACTTCATATATATTTATGTACTTTTTTGTTTTAATGGACCTGCATTTATGAATTAATCACAGCATTCATGTAAAATGTATAAGTCTGATACTAGGAAATTACTAAGATAAACTTAGAAAGATACTTACGGAATAATGCATACTTCCTTAACATGCTTTAGAATGCAAACTTATCATACATGTGTTACATCCATGTTTTACTTTGGTATTATTATTTTTCATAGATCCAATAAAACTTTATTTTGAACACAGTGTTTCCACAGTTAAAAAATTCAAGTATTTTAATAAAATTTCCTCACTTGGCAATGATTTTTATTCCAAAAAATTTTCTAGATCAATTAAGAAAAGAAAAATCAACTTACCTTTTAGTTAGAAATTCCAAAAAGCAATCCTGACTTTTCTGCTAATTGTTGATCAGACCTTGAGAAGTATAATTGGAAACAAGGTTATTTTTTTCTGTATACTACTTTCACATACTAATTTTTACTGACTGAAGTATTTTCTTGGCTAGGTTTCATTGGAACTAGGCAAGAGATTAAAGAGCTTTCTTTTCTTTCTTTTTTCTTTCTTTCCTCCCTTTCTCTCTCTGTTCTTTCTCTCTCTCTCTCTTCCTTCCTTCTTTCTTCCTTCCTTTCTTCCTTTCTTTCTTTCTTTCTCTCTCTCTCTCTCTCTTTCTTTCTTTCTCTCTTTCTCTCTCTCTCTCTCTCTCTCTCTCTCTCTCTCTCTCTCTCTCTTTCTTTCTTTCTTTCTTTCTTTCTTTCTTTCTTTCTTTCTTTCTCATGAACAGAAAATGACAGTGTTATTTTCCTGGGTACGTATCAGCTCTAGCTAAGCCTTGTGAGATTAAGAACTCAACAAAGGAAGATAAAAACATTGCGTCTCAGCTGTAGAGTTTCCACAAATGTGTTCAATTCACCTAATAGCAGCTCAATAGAATGGCCAGGGGAATATGGAGGAGAAATGAGATTTCATTCTGAGTTTTAGAGGCAGGAGGAGAGAATGTTTGTTCCATGTGTTCACTCTTTGGAAAGCAAAGGATGGTCTGTTTGTCATTAATATTAACATGAATTAGTGTTGCTTACTTCCCATCGGAGCCCTCATGATGTAAAGATACAGTGGGCCAAACTTAGTCTCAAGAAAGATGGGTAAGTATTTCAGAAGAGCGATGAACCTAGCATTTGAAAAATGTAAACAGGGATGAAATAGCAAAATCTATAAGAATGAGGGAGACTTTTTTCACCTCTGCCAATGTACATTCAGTTGAGGTACATTTTATGTGGGAAACACAGTGAGGAAAATAATAAGAATTGGAAGGGTTTTCTGTATAAATGGAATTGATTTGCTGTTTTTTAAAAAAATAAGTCATTGTTATATCGTAATTTTGGCTCAGTTTATAAAGTAGGATTTCAAAAATAAGTTTTTTCCTCGTACATTAGTTGGTTATGTTAAATTCTATAAACTAATAAGGAGAACAGATCTTTAATGAAGCAGTCATTTAAAGACCCCACATCAAGGTAGTTTAAAACTGTAGAAATGAAAATAAGCAATAACTTTCACAGTATATACTGTCATAATGTTAGCTACCATTTATGATTATAGTTACTATAGATTAGCTATTGTTTGTAATTTTTTCAGGAGTTATTCAATCAAAGCAACCCTATTAATGTCCTTCTGACTTTACATTTGAGGAAACTGAAGGTAATAGTGATTAACTTTCCCAAGATTTCATACTTAACTTGTGGATCGAGGACTTAACCAAACACACACAATACTGCTTTCCTTTTACACAGTGTTGTTTTCTGAACAATTTTTTTGTGAACTTTTTCTGTGTTTTTCTGCAAGATGTAGAACAGATGACTCCACAAGACTGAATGCTCTGTTCTTGAATTTGAAGCTGGTCACTTAATTTTTATGGCATGTGTAATATATCAAGTAGAAACTTGACTTGTCAAATGTGTTTAGTAAATGTTGTTGGAGGATTATCATAAACTTAATCCTAGTCATATCAGGATTGAGACTGATTATATAGATTGTATAACTCTGCCTATTGAGCAAAAGAACTCTTGATAGACTCTGAATGTGAAATATGTTATGATTAGTGCTTTTTAAAAGTGATTTTTCTAAAAGTCCAAGAGTTAAGGTGGAATGGTAGATAGAAAGAATGGGTTATAAGTGACCATAGGATATGCTCTTGGGCTTTTTGGACTATTGAGAAGCTGTGACCAGAGGGGTTGATTATTTCAAATAGAGTGAAAACTTCTCTTCAGACTGATATCAACCTCTTGAATTTGTCTGCAAATAAAAAAAAAAAAGGCTATTTGGGAGTAGAAGATAATGAAGAACATTGACAATGACTAATACTAGCTAATTTTCAAAGTTAATATTGTTGAGTGCTTACCCCTTATCAGAAGCTAGCTCGGCATATTCTATTAACTTTTTAAAAGTCTTTTAACAACTTAGGAAATAGGTACTATATTTAATCCTTCTTCCATAGAAGACAAACTGAAGCACAAAAACTTTCCCAAGGTCATACTTATTAAGAAGGAAGATCAGAGGTAGTTTCCATTCAGGGACAGCAGCATGCTTTTCAATCTTTTCCAAGGGCTATACTCTCTTGCCTTTTGTCATAATATAGTCCAAAGGATTTGGAGTGTCCGGACATTCCACAGAACATCTTGCTATGTCTTATTGGTCTACTATACTGATGGTATCATAGCAGTTGAACCAAATGAGCAAGAAAAGGCAAGTACATTGAAAGACTTGATAGGCAGAGGAAGGGGAGGAACCCTATAAAGATTCAAGCACCCGTAACATTAGTGAAGTTCTTTGGAATCTTATAGACTGGGGCATGTTGCCACATTCCCTCCAAAGTAAAGGACGGATTATCTGCATCTTGTCTTTCCCTAAGAAAGAAACACAGTGCTCCATAAACCCCTTGATCACTTTAGGCTCCTGTGGCAAGGAGGCAGTAAGCAAGAATGGAGTCGTCACATAGACAGTGGTAAATGATCCCGTTCATCAGGAAGAGGTAAGGTTGCTGCTAGACGACTTGGGAAGGGAATAATATGTTTGGTATTTAGGTGATCCATTTGGACATCTCTTGGTGCTCCCGTGTCCCTCAGCCATAGCTTGAGGACAGCATGCTAACTAAGAATCCAGACCCACAGAGATGAAGGTCTGAGTCCTTATACTATGCAGTCTGTCTACTCCATGCTCTCAAGTGTCTCAATGAAAATGGCCAGGGGATTGTGGAAGAAAAATGTGATTTCATTCTAAATTTTAGAGGCAAGAGGACAGACCGTTTGTTCTATGTGTTTACTTTTTGGAAAGCAGGGGATTGTCTGTAACTAGAATTAGCATAAATTAGAGCTACTAGCCATGGATGAGGGGAATCTAGAAAGGGAGATGGAAAAGGGGATATGCCGATTAATAGTTATAGCTTTAAGAGATGTAATGGTAGGGGCTGCAGTTGATTCCAGTAAAACACTTCTCTGGTAAGTTTTCTCAGAAAACAAAACCAATCAGAACATGGGAGGGACTGCTGGGTGGCTCAATCAGCTAAGCGTCTGCCTTTGGCTCAGGTCATAGTCCCAGGATTCTGGGATCGAGTTCCACATTGGGCTCCTTGCTCAGTGGGGAGCCTGCTTCTCCCTCTGCCTACTGCTTCCCCTGCTTGTGTGTGCTCTCTCTCTGACAAATATATAAATAAAATATATATTTTTTTCTTTTTTTAAAAAGAACATGTTGGAAACTCCTTCCAAATGGGGTGAACTTAAAATGAGAGGGAATCAATATGAGAAGTGCAGTGGTACAGTGTAGTGGATTCTGTTGTTCTCCACCCAGATTTCCAGACTGATGAGTCACAGCTCTGTCTTCCCTCACTGAGAATTTCACCTAGCCCCAGGGGACTGCCTAGTCCAAGGCTATTCTACAGAAGATTTGGTTTGTTTCTACTATACAATGTTTGGGCCTCAGCTAGGAAGACTTGAATTCTGGGGATGATTCTGTGGCTGGGGTTTGGGGAGATTTGGAGGCATCTACTTTCTTACATCTGGAAGTTGATGCTGGTTGTTGGCTGAGATCTTAGATGTACTGTCAGCTGGAACATCTACACTGTCGCCTCTCCATCTGATCTCTCGAATTCCTCTAGTTGGAACTTCACAGCTTGGTAAATGGGTTTCAAGAGTTACTATCCCAAGAAAATGAGGGCTAAGTACTTGGCATTTTATTATCTAGTTTTAAAAGTCACATACCATCAATTCTGCTTTACTCTAGTGGTCAGGGAAGTCACAAAAATCTATTCTACTTCAAGGGGTAAAGGATATAGACTCCACCAATTGATGGGAGTAATGTCGATGTCACATGTGAAAAGACCAAGGAGGATGTGAGATGTTGTTGTAGCTATCTTTGAGAAATACAATCTGCCATGTCAGGGAAAAGACTAACTATGTCTCTTGTCTGTGCATTCTACCTTTTGAGCATATCTGTGGTGTATTAATTTTCTTAAAATAATATCTTGAACAAGGCAGTTTCTTAAAAAACAAAAACTAAACAGAACATAAAACTATCAAAGTCACCTTGCTGCTTATTGAATGAGGCCCAAATTCCTTAAGTTACCATTAAAAATCCTCCAAAATTTAACATAATCCCTTTTACTCCTTACTTCCTACTACTTTCAGGAATATCCTGTAGCTTATGACTGACCTATATACATAATTTACCATTGCCAGAATGTGTCCTGAGCGTCTTTCACTTCTGTATCTTTGTACATGCTTTTTCCTAATCTCAGAATTCTACTAAAGAGGTGCCTTCAGTATTTGTCTAATGAAGTCCTTCTTATCTTTTAAGGCCTTTCCTTCATGCCCAAACCAGCAGCGATTACTTCTTTCTCTTTCAAGACTACTACAGCATTGGTTAATACCAATCATGAGCATTTCTCACACTGTGCTAAACTGCATGTTATTTTGGGAGGAGGCTGTGCTTTATTGTGATTTGGTTAGATAGTTAATGCTATTGCCAATGTAAAAAGGATGTCCTTTCTCAGCAAAATTCAGAGGAGAGACCATACCTTTCTCCCACCTTATTGCTTCTGTGATCTAGTTATTTATCACAATATAACTATATATAAAAAAGCTAAGTGCTTTGTGTTGTCTTATTTTTTCCAGATTTCAAAATACTCAAAAGATTAGCTCATCTCTTATTGGGTTTCCAGAGTACCCAGAGTGTTAATATGGAGATATACAAACTATTTGATTATGTTGATGAGCCACAGAGTAACTATTATGAAGGAAAGTCAATTGGAATAGGTGACATATTAATTTCCGGGGAATAATTTTTCAAATGTATTATGCACATATATGTATATAAACATTTTTTTTTCAATTTCACAAAATTTGTTGAAGAAAATAAGTTTAAACAGTTCAGGATTTTTACAGCTTTAATTTTGCTAATATGCTTTGTGACTCTCTAAGAAGAATCTATAGTAAGGCAGCATTATCTAAATTTGTGTAGTGTACCCCTATGAAATTATGGGCCCAGAACTCTCTCCAGGAATTACTTCTTACATATAAAGAAGTGGCCATGTTACACTGTGCCTTTTGTTGTTTTGTCTAAGAGAAGACTTGACTCAGCAGGGCCAGTAAGTATTTGTTCCAGGATTTCTGAGTTTGGAACTGAAAGAGAATGGAGCCAATCTTGCTTGGGTTCCTGGACTGCAGGTAAATTATAACTCTTGGTAGCCTTCCTTCCCAGCATGTAGAAGTGAAGGGAGACTGGTTTTTACTAAGAAAGAGAGGAATTAAGCAGGAAGGAGGGAAAGAGAATATGTCCTAAGAGCATTTGAGTCCTTAGATCTTGTTGCTTCTGAGTCCAGTCACATTCCTGACCTTAGATTCCATGTGACATTTCATACTCCTTATAAATATTCTCTACTTTCCCTAATTTAGTTATTTTTCTTTCTCCACTAACAATCAAAAGTACAGTTAACCCTTCAAAAGCAGGGGTTTAAACTGCATGGGTTCACTTATACAGTATAGTACTATAAATGCATTTTCTTTTTCTTATGATTTTCTTAATAACATTTTCCTTTTTCTAGCTTACCTTACTGTGAGAGTGTAGTAAATAATTCATATAATGTACAAAATATGCATTAATTGACTGTTTATGTTATTGGTAAGGCTTCCAGTTAACAGTAGGCTATTTAGTAGTTAAGTTTTCGGGGAGCCAAAAGTTCCATGCAGATTTTGAACTGTGTGGGGGTTGGTGCTTTTAACCCTTGCATTATTCAGGGGTCAACTGTATTCCAATTAAAATGCCATACAGCCCTTTTTTTCCAGAGCATTTTATGGGGTAATGATACATAAAACCCACTTTGGATAAGGTGGCTATCAAATGGTAAAAATTAGAGAAAAGGGGCAGCTTCTCCAAAGCTCAGTCGGTGACAGATTGGACAAAATTCTGGTTCATCTAAATTCTTAATCTGTAGCACATTATCAGTTTTATATTTATATGTACATGTTTTAAGACATAGTCATAAAATTTCAGAGCTGCAAGGGTCCTTGGAAATATTATTGGACCGTTAAATTTTACATATAAAGAAATGGAGGTCCAGAGAGGGTCGGTGTTTTACCTAAGATCACACAGATAAATAGCAGTGCTCTAAACCACACATTTTCCGTACGTAGTGCTCCAGGGTAGCCATATTACTAAGGACTCTATGCAAAGACACTTCAGTGAATCTTTCCACATCTTGCTTGTTTGCAAGGAAATGATGTTGTGCAACTTATTTCCCTGAACTTTCTATTTCTTGTTTCCCCCTTCCTGGATCATGGTGATACCTTCAGCAGACACAGAGACGGAAACCACAAGTTGAGATAGAGCTGCCCCAGCAGCAGGGTCCCTGAACAGCCTCACAGAGCAGAACCTTTGCCTGTCCTGGAATTTTACATGAGAGAGAGACCAACTTTTGCTTTGTTTGAGCCACTATACTTCGGCTCTTTGTTACAGCTGTTTATCCTATACCTTAGCTCATATACCTCCAAGAATAAACATGAGGTTGTTGTAAGATTGAAATAGGTAAGTAGAGTAAGAAATGAATAACACAATAGCTTATTATTCTAATTTTTACTCAATACCTGGCCTCATTTTATAACTGATACTTCAAAGTCTATCCTTGGTTTCTGAGCTCATCTTTGTGTATTTTCCTCCGTAAATAGTTGTATCCATGCCAATGACTGTAGACCAAGGCTATCCCACTCTAAACCCATCCTAGATATGGGAAACCTTGTTTGAGTCAGAGTCCTAATTTTCAAGAAAGTACATATATGGAGTTATAGAGGTGATACTAGAATCCACATCTCATTATATCTTGCTGTCAGAGAGAAATTAGCTCAGTTTGAAGACTAAACAATTGTGCTACTTATTTTGTGTTCGTCTTTCCAGTTGTTGTGGTATATTTATGAGACGAATACATGTGTTCATTTAGTACCTTGCCAGAGATCTTGAAATATGGGCAAATCTCACATTGGGAGGTGAGAGAGTGATCTGCCTGCTTAATTCTCCAACAACCACCAAGAAGTTTACAGATTAGGGGCGCCTGGGTGACTCAGTCGTTAAGCGTCTGCCTTTGGCTCAGGGCGTGATCCTGGAGTCCTGGGATCGAGCCCCATATCGGGCTCCTCTGCTGGGAGCCTGCTTCTTCCTCTCCCACTCCACTTGCTTGTGTTCCCTCTCTCGCTGGCTGTTTCTCTCTCTGTCAAATAAATAAATAAAATCTTTTAAAAAAATAAGAAGTATACAGATTAGTGCCGAAGTGAACAGTGATTTTGTATCTGGAGTGGTGCCAAAAAGGTCATGGTTTAAGATGATAAATTCATTTAAGTTCCTGAAGTATCACTAGTTTTCTTTTTTACTAATGCCATTTTCAAAATGTGATATTCTGTTCCTTCCAACAAATCAGATTTCAAAAAGGAAAGAATAGTGAAGACAAAAAAAGAGAGCGGAGAGAGACAGTTTATATCCTTAGTGAAGTTAGGTTATATTTTATTTTTGAATTTTATATGGGATCCAAAGTGCCTTTGTACCAACATATAAAGCAATCTGTTCTTTTGTGATTGACTAATTAATATCACACAGTGGTAATGATCAGGAAGACAAAGACACCCTTAGAAATAGGACCTGTTAACCTCAACAGAGGATGCTGGCTTTGCTTGAAAACTCAATGGTTAGAGAATGATTACTGGAGAAATGCCTCTTAGTCTTGAGCCAATGCAGATCTGGATAGGGATATATAAAGACATTATTAATTTGGATGAAAGTTTTGTTTTTGCCAGTATATCTTTTATTTGGCTCCAGATGAGAGGATTGTTCAGAGCTTTTCAAAAGACCTTTAGTATGCTATTTATTAGAGAAACATTCATTTAATCAAATAACACTCACTTTATAGAGGAAGAAATATTCCTCTGCTTTGAGGGCCATAGGTCGTACATTGGAGTATGGCTTTGGTCACTGACAGTGCTGACATGATGGGGATTTTTTTTTAGTCCTTCCCTTATGAGGATTCTTTTCTGTAACCTCTGGCTGCATTAGAAACTTCACTGCTTAACAGAAACAATTGTTCTTTGTTCTTGTGGCCAAATGAAAGCTCTTGTTTTTCAGTCCAGTTCTGCTGGCAGGTTAGATGCAATCACGGGTGTCATCAAGAGGAGATGAGAATATGCAGAATACAACCACTTGTTGTTTTTGGAGGCAAAATGCCCACTTTTTTGGCAAAGTCAAGGCTAAGCACATGTGAGAGCAAAGAAGGCTAAACTACGGATCTTTCAATATGATGGGTTAATGCTTTGCACAAATTCAAAGTGATGGTTGAAAGCATCAACATTTCTGACCACTTTCCTAAGACAGACACTTATTCAGGCAGACTTAGACATTTTTACATGTCTTAGAAACTCTGAACTCAAATATGATGCGTTAAATACATTCGTAATGCCAACACCTTAGTGCTTATATATTTGTTCAAGAATCTTTCACTTGATGTCTTCAGTTAAAAAAATCCTGCAATAAAATTATTTGGGGAGGAAAAGGGGCTAAAAGTATGTAGAGAAGTCTCATTTGTTGTGGGTTTTAGGATTTGTAACGAGGTTGATATCACATAGGGCTAGGTCTTTCCCTTTCCAGAAACACTTCATTTTTCATCATATTGATTTCCTGCTGTTAAAATAGCTCTCTGGTTCTGTGGTCATTATCCATGAATTATCTCCATTAAAATGCAGTGGTTCCTACTTTCTTGTGGTAGGCAAAGGCTAGGGTATTGGGAAGATTCACCTTTGTGTTTATAATTCCTGATTGTACTTAAGAACAGAAAAATTAACAGAGAAGCTAAAATCTGACTTGGGAAAATATCATCATTACCAAGACATATTGTTAGAAGCTGTATGTCTAGTGTCTTTAAAGATATGTGGGTGGTGCAAATGCAGAGAGAAGACGGGCTGAATCAGTTGCTGTTCTAGAATGCAAGCAGTCAAGGGAGCCATTGGAGAGAAGGGAAAGTCATTGGGGGAACCAATGGAAGAGGAGCTTTGAAGGAAAAGAAAATGGCCATCCTCATTAAAGCGCAGTGTTGGAGGTCTAGGAAGAGACTCTTATGAGAACTGAGAGAGAGGAGTCTCAGAGGAATTGTTAGGCATAAGAATACTCTCAAGCAGAAAAATTTAAAAAGCATACATTTAGCCATCTGGAGTTTTTAAAAAAAGGAACATTTAATTCTGTATTTTGAAAAGAAAGATTTTACTTTTAATGAGAAGCCTGCATTTCATCTTAAAGGAGGAACACATCTTCAACTTAATTATTCTCCACAGAAAAAGCCTCTTTCTGTTTGTCTTTGTATGCTTAGTATACACTAAACACACATGTTTCAGTACAGTCTTGTCTGGCATGACAGACATATACATATGAGTAGATGATGTTATGTGTGCTCTCAGGGATTTTTTTTTTATATATCTTAGGTCATGGTTGTAATAAACAATATTGAGTTGGACCAAACCAAAAATTCTAGTCCTCAAAATGCTTCTCTGAAAGCACTGATTGATGATATCTGCTGTGGAGACAGTATTTCCAAATCTGCTAGTGCTGCTGAGGAAAGTATCATGCTTATTGCTAGGCAAGTAATAGCCTCAGGAATCAGATAATTAGTGCCTATCATGACATTTTAATCTGTTAAATTGGTCCAATGGTACTTGTTTTATAGGATTGTTGTGAGGATTAATTGAAATAATGCATATGAAAGTGCTTTTAGAAGGATTAGATTTCTATGCAAATGAATAGCACAAGTAAAAGTTGTATAAAGGATATTATGATATGTCAAAGTCTGTGGGAGAGCATATATATAGTATTTATGCTAAACTTTAAGTCAAGGACTGGAAAAATATGTTCCAGTCTCTGGCAGATGTTCTTAGATCAAATGATGTTTTGGTGAAAATTTATGTAAAATGTTCAGCTGATGGAGGATTAAACATGAAAGGACAGTATAGTGGTTTTGCTTTTGGTTAAAAAGAACCATTTATTCAAGATTGTGTGTTATTTTAGTCATGTGTTTTAGATCTGGTAATGGATATAAAGGGAGTTTCAGAAAAGGCTACTAAACTATTTACATTTTGAATGTTTATCCTGGATTCTATTAGGATTTCAGACATTTTACAATGAAAATACAAACAGTATATGGTAAACTACAAATAAGAAGTTGAAAAAAATTATACTTAAGAAAAAATTAAATAAAAAATAGAAATCAAAAGAGAAAATAAATGAATATAGCTAGGGCTTATAGAGTTGCTGTGGTTATACCACAATTGTTATGTAGTTTTTTCAACTTATAAAGTAAATGTAATGAATGTTTTTTAATAGAAAATGTGAAAACACAGAAAACTATATAAAATAAAAAATAAAAATCTCCTGTATTTTTTCTAGCCAGAAGTAACTATTAACATTTGATATGTATCATTTCAGCAATTTCGCTCCCTATTAATACAAACCTAATTTTTATATACAGATTTGGGCTTGTATTCCACACATTGCTTTCTTCATACTGCAATATATCTGACCATTTTCCATTCCCTTGAAAATTCTTTGAGAAATGATTTTTTTGGCCTGCATAACCATTACACAGATAACCATAATTTACTCAACCAGTATCCTAGTACTTAAACATATATTTTTTCTCCAAGATTTTGCTATTATAAATGGCCCTCAACATACTTGTGTATAAATCTTCATGTCAAACCTTAATAATTTGCTGTAAAACATTTCTGAAGACAGTAGAAATTTTTACTGGGTCACAGGTCACAACTAATTTTAAGGCCCTGACATCCAGTTGCGTGAATTTGAATATAGGGTCTCCAACTTTATGGCTCTGTGACTTTAAATAACAACATTTTTGTGCTTCATTTTTTTGATCTGAAAATTAAGGACTATCTTAATACCTTCCTTATACGTTTGCTGTGAGGGTTGCATTTGATTAATTAAGAGTACTAAATACTGTTTGTGGCATTCAATGTATGTTAGCAGTTATTATAATTATTGTATTTCCAAATTGCCCTTTAGAAATGTTGTGTCACTTGTAAACTCTTATCATTGATTTTGTAGCACACATTATAAAAATTCTTTTTTGTTGTTGTTGAAGCATAGTTGACATACAATATTATATTAGTTTCAGGTGTACAACATAGTGATTTGACATTTATATACATTATAAAATCATCACCATGATGTCTAGTTACCATTTGTCATCATACAAAGTTATTACAGTATTATTGGCTATATTCCCTATGCTGTAGTTTACATCCCTGTGACTTACATATTTTATAAGCAGAAGTTTGTATCTCTTAATCCCCTTCACCTATTTGGCCCATTCCTCCCCAGCCTTCTGGTAACCACTAATTGTCTGTATTTATGAATTTGCTTCTGTTTTGTTTTTCTGTTCATTTGTTTTGTTTTTTAAGATTCCTTATATAAGTGAAATCACACAGTATTCATATATTTGTCTGATTTATTTCAGTTAGCACAGTGCCCTCTAGGTCCATCCATGTTGTCATGAATGACAAAGATTTCGTTCTTTTGTATGGCTGAATAATACTCTGCTCTGCTCTGTGTGTGTGTGTGTGTGTGTCTAACATCTTTTTTTATTAAGTTTTAAATTTTAATTCTAATACAGTTAATATACAGTGTTATATTAGTTTCAGATGTACAATATAATGATTTAACAATTCTGTACTTCACCCAGTGCTCATCACAAGTGTACTCCTTAATCCTCATCACTTATTTCATCCATCCCCCACTCACCTCCTCTCTGGTAACCATCAGTTTGTTTTCTATAGTTAGGGGTTTGTTTTTTGGTTTCTCTCTCTCTCTCTCTCTCTCTCTCTCCTTTTCTTTTTTCCCCCTTGTGTGTTTTTTTTTCCTTAAATTTCACATATGGGTGAAATTATATGGTATGCATCTTTCTCTTACTGGCTTATTTCACTTAGCATTATACTGTCTGGCTCCATCCGCATCATTGCAAATGGCAAGATTTCATTCTTTTTTATGGCTGAATAATGTTTCATTGTATAATACCACATCTTTATTCATCTATCAGTGGACACTTAGGTTGCTTCCATATCTTGGCTATTATAAATAATGCTTCAGTGAACATAAGGGTGCCAGTATCTTTTCAAATTAATGTCTTTGTTTTCTTCAGATAAATAACCAGTGGAGTTGCTGGCTCACATGGTAGTTCTATTTTTGATTTTTAAAGGAATCTTCATACTGTTTTCTATAGAGACTGTACCAATTTACATTTGTACCAAAGTGCACAAGAGTTACCTTTTCTCCGCATCCTTGCCAACATTTGTCATTTCTTATTTGTTTTTATTTTTTGATATTAGTCATTCTGACAGGTATGAGATGATAGCTCATATGGTTTTAATTTGCATTTCCCTGATGATTAGTGATGTTGAGCATCTTTTCATGTGTCTGTTGGCCATCTGTATGTCTTCTTTGGAAGAATCTCTATTCAGGCCTTCTTGCCCGTTTTTTAATTGTATTGTTCTTTTCCTTGGTGTTGAGTTGTAGAAGTTCTTTATATATGTTGGATATTAACTCCTTATTGGATATATCATTTGTAAATATCTTCTCTCATTCAGTAGATTGCTGTTTTGTTTTATTGACAGTTTCCTTTGCTGTGTAAAAGCTTTTTAGTTTGGGGTAGGTTTAGTTTGTTTATTTTGCTTTTGTTGACCTTGCCTAAGAAAATTATAAATTTTTAGTACAGTATTTAAAGATTCTTAACATAGTCAATATGCTAATCTTTTGTCATATATGGTATACATTTTGTTTTTCATCTGCATTTTAACTTTTTTATATATTTATGAGTCAAGTCTTTCTTCATAGTCATAAATGAATGCTTGTCTACAAATACTTCAGAATCCAAGAAACACACAATGCAATTGACATTTCTTTGTGAAAATTAAGGACCTGAGACAAGGTTCAGCATATATTTATTTGTCCATGAGGTGGAGAAATCCACTCCATCATGACCTGTGAGCATGGTGAGGGTATTTCTTAAGAAATATTGTGAATGGGTTTCAGAATTTTAATCAAGGTTTGCTTAAATCTCCAAAGTTCTACCTCCTAAATTAAGGCTAAGGTGATTGTGATCTGGAAATTTTTTAAAGAATTTGTAAACAGTTTCCCACCTTCACTAAAAATAAAAATCTCTGTTTATCATTATAAAAGATCAGTTTTCTTTCGATGTCATTTGTGATTTATGACAATTACACTATATTGACAGAATTTTGGAGTATATCCTATTTTCTGTGGTATAAGCCAAATATCTAAATTATACAAAAGTTATTTAGAAATATGTGCTTTTCCAAATTGTGTCTGATTTTTCAGAATTTGTGACCTGCTCTGACTCTGGCACTGGTGTTAAATAACAGGTTTTGTATGAACATCAGTAACCAAAAATCTTTATCTCATGCAGAATATACCACAAATGATCCAAGGCTGAGGAGAAATCAATGAAGCTTTCAAATCTCTTAAATAATTTTGAACCAACTGTGACACCAGATGACAATAAGTGTAATACACTTAAGAGAAGAGTAGCTGTGCTTGAAGTCTTCTGCTTGTAAAACTTTGGTCTCTAAACCCTGATATACTCTGAAAGTGTTAGGAAGAAACTTGTGTAAAATTTACATGTGGTACTCAATAAACAGATTGATAATTATGGGACAATGAGGATTGTCACACAGATATGTCTTTATCTGAACTCAGATTGCATTTGTGATTATTTCCAATCTGTTTAGGATTTAATTATTGTCTACTTTTTTTTTTTTTTAAAGATTTTATTTATTTATTTGACAGAGAGACAGCCAGCAAGAGAGGAAACACAAGCAGGGGGAGTGGGAGAGGAAGAAGCAGGCTCCCAGCCTAGGAGCCTGATGTGGGGCTTGATCCCAGATCGCCAGGATCACGCCCTGAGCCAAAGGCAGACGCTCAACGACTGAGTCACCCAGGCGCCCCTAATTATTGTCTGCTTTTTGACTTCCATATGCCAGTTTCCGTCCAACTAGAGTGGAAGCTTCCAGAGAACACTTACCACATCTTAGACTTCTTTTGTGTCCCTGACATTTTTAATAGCCTAGGACACCTATTAAGTGGTTAATAAACCTATCAACTAGTTAATAAACCTATCAACTAATTAAAATTCTTTTGCAGATGTTTGCTATCATTTTCTTTTTTTAAGTTGAAATATCATTTGTTTCAGTGGGAAAAAAAAAGTGATCCACTTTATGTGTCTACCTGCCACAAGCCTCTGGGCCAAAAAGACTCAAGAGCAGTGACACTTTCACCAAGGTCATTCCCACATGCAACACCCACTGGAAGCAGGAGGTGGGGAGACAGCACAACCCCACCACAGTTTCTTCATACAATGAGGCCTGCTGGGAGAACATAAATGGGAAACTACAGAAGTACTGAAGAACAAGAAGAACAAGAAAATAGGCAGAAGGGAGGAAAGGAAGAGGTGGTCTGAATTTAGCAAGGTCAGTTAAGGTCCAAAGTTTCAGAGGGACTGAACTTACAGAGCGAAGAACATCCCAGAGACAGGATACCATGAAGGGTTATTCTCATGCACAACCGCAGCTCCAAATTTCAGCCCACAAAATTCCCACTTTGAAACTCTGTGTTGTCACGGCCCCTGATGGCCTCCACTGCATCCTCTGCCTGCTCCTTGGAAGGCATAATCTTTCATAATGTCACATTTGATGACTGGACCATATGCCTCAAAATTGGCCCAAAGCTATTTGTTGATACAGGTGGGACTAATGTTGCCCACATGCAACTCTGTGGAGGTTTTATTCTCGTTCTTGTTGGCTTTCACATTGATGTTCACCCTGTGCAGCTTGTAGGGTGCAGGTTGCGTATGGATCCTCAGCTGTTGTCTTGTCCTCTATGTGCCCAAAGCCATAGTTCTTTTTTATTTTTTTTAAGACTTATTTATGTATTTGAGAGAGCGGGAGAGAGAGAGAGAGAGCAGGAGTGGGAAGGGCAGAGGGAGAGGGAGAGAGAATTCCAAGCAGACTCCAGCATGCAGCGAAAGTGGGTCTCCATCCCAGGACCTTGAGATTGTGACCTGAGCGGAAACCAAAAGTCAAGGGCTTAACTGACTGAGCCACCCAGGCACCCCCCAAAGTGGTAGTTCTTAATGATATCATATTCTAGCACCTTCCCATACTGCTCAAAGAGTGAGCAGATCTGGTCTGTGGCCTCCTTGGGCAGGTTTCCAATCAACAGCTTCATCTTCTGGACCCGGCCCACAGGGAACTCAGCAGGGGCTCTTCCTTGCGGTGTAGACGTTTCTGACAAAACGCTAAAATGGCAGCAGCTCAGCAGTGACTCTGGATAGAAGTAGCTATCATTTTAGATGGGTGAGTAATCAGGTAACCCTGAATTTAGATTACACAGTGACATCATTATCAATGCAAGAAGCAATGCCTAAAGCTGGACCAGTTAGGCCATTGCTCTGTACTGACATTGGGCCCATCATAGGGGAGAAATTAGATACTTTCTTACTGATGTTTGGACTTGTCTGTACTTTAGTCTTCTGTTGGAAAGAATGAGAAGAGCAGTTTTTTGGAATTGTTGAAAACCTAGAATTAAAAAAAAAAAAAAGAAAACCTAGAATTTTAGCCTTAATAAGCCTTATAGTCTGTTGTCTTGGAATTTACTCATTTCTCTTTATAAATAAACACCTTCTATCATTTTATTATTACTAAATTTTTAATACTTTAAGAAAATGTATCTATTTTCCAAATTGGAACTTGAAAACCACACTATTCGAAAAGAATTTTTGACAGATTAAATTTATCTCTTTTCAGGTTGATTGAAAGGAAGAAATTAGAGTGCTGGCATAGCAGAACGTGAGGCTTTCTAGAAAATACAGTAAAGAGCTGTAGCCTTAAGTGTGTGTGTGTGTGTGTGTGTGTGTGTGTGTGTGTCTATTTTGTGGGAATATGGTTGGGAAATATGTTGGATAACGCCTCTAATTTCCTTCCAGTGTTAAAATTTTAATTTTATGATGACCTTAACTCCTACAGCTGACTCAAATAACTTTAATTACTCAGAGATGTTTTCCCATTCTAAAATGGAGAGATTGAATGGCTAATCTGCCTCTGTTGGAAACAAGGAAGACCATACATGTGTAACTTTAGAAAATGATAAAGATGTAACTAACAATGCTTTTATTATCGTTACTGTCTTTGCCCTTATGACTCACACAGGTTTACATATATTTAAAGTAGTCACCTCATACTATAAGTCAGTAATATAAAAATCCTCATATTCTTCTCACAGTGACTTGATTTATGGTGATTATGCCTAAAAATTATACATGCTGATGAAATTTCAGTGTGTGCTCACTTGTAAGCACTAGCCCTAAAGAAACCTGTTTCTCACTACCTGGTAAATGTTTCCGAACAGATTATTGAACTACCAACAGCTGGACTTGCTGACAATAACTAGGAACTTCCAAGCTCATTATGTGTTCAAAAATACAGCACTTGGCACCTTAAGAACCGCTAATTATGCCCAGATCCTAATCTTAATTTTCCAGTTTATTATGATTTCTTCATTATGTCCTAACAGTCTGACTAAGCAGCTTATCTCCCAATATTTCCACTTGCCTAACAGATGTTCTTTTTAAACAGATGTTGGCACTTCCTGGGAAGGAGCCATTCCCATTTGAAGAGAAGAAATGATAATTTGCTTAATCTTGTGTAAAGCTTTAGGGGGAAGTATCGTGGTGTTCTGTCCAAATCCACCTCCTCTTCACCCACTTCCAGTGGAAATCAAAACAAACAAATAAAAAAGTCAAGGTAGCTCTGAGTTTCTTTCTTCCTTTCATTTCTTTCCCCTATCTCTTCATGTTTCCCTCCCTCTAGTCTTTCTTTTAAAAATAGTGTTTTTATAGTTTAAACTGATTGAAGAGTTCAATTCATAATTAAAAATCTAATTTAAAAGTTGGAAAATTATACTGCAATACTCTCCTCTTCAAGTGTGTACAATCGGTGACAAAGATAAAATAATCTAAAATTAATTGAGCTTATAGTTTCCTTTATACCTCCATGACTTATGTAGAGTGGGAAATCCATGACAGATACAGAAAACTAAGAAATTTTCTATGAATTCTGGGAATTTTGCAATCTGTATAGGCTTTTAGTTTAATGTTATAGGAGAAAATAAATCTGGCCCTAAAGAATTATCTACCTGCTTCATTCATGGGTAGAAAAAACTAAAGTTCTGATAAATCCAGTGATTTACTTAAGGGTATGAAAATTCGTTGTTGGCAGATCTACAAGGGAAAACACACTTGTTTCCCAACTGCTTAAAAATCTTATTTTGAAATTGATGAGTTATAAGAATTGATAACAGTCTTTCCCCCAGTTCCTAGAAGGGTGTTCAATACATGGTATGTGTTTATTAAATATTTACTTTTAAGCAAATGCTTTTGTTTTACTAACAGCTTTCTTGTTAAGAAGCACTATTGAATCACAGTTATGGATGATGGTTCAGGTGCCATTACTATCTAGGTTCAAATTCTGGCTCCTTCATGCGATAGCTATGTTATCTTGCACAAATGTTATAAATTTTCTGTGCTTCCATTTCCTAAATTTCTGCAAAATGAGGATAATAATAATATCTGCCTCATAGATTTTTATGAAGAGTAAAGTAAAGTACTTGGAACGATGCTTGGGATAAATGGGAGTTATTATTCTTGCTTTATGAATCAATAAAATGCATTTTTATAGGAATGAAGATGTAATTTTCCTTTAATGAATGTCATATAAAAATCCAGGCATAAGCATATAATGGAGGTTATGAGGATGGGATGGAGTGGGGGTGAATTGCTTATTTATTTTACAAATACATCTTTATTGGCAAAACCATTGACTGTAGGTTTCATTTAGTTGGAGAGCATTTTTGGTGAGTCTGTTTGAGTGCCATTCTTTATATTCTTAGTAACATAATAACATAATCCAAAATCTAGAAGTGACTTTAGAGTTCCTATTGGTCTGCTTTCATCCTACAGAAATATTGGTTATGTCCCACTCTACAGAAAAGTTCGTATAAGAAACTATTGAGTCAAAGAGTAATTATAAATAAGAAAAAAGCAGATGAGACAAATTTAATGTAACTTTGGATTGGATGCACCCTATTGCTGGGAAATTAGGAGAAGAGAGGTTTTGCACAGACATCCTTTTCTCTCTCGCAACTCTGTCAGGATTTTAAGAGGACATGTAGAATTTTAAAGAAAGAGATTAATGTTTCTGTGAAATTAGTTTATTTTTTTAAAACATTTATTTATTTATTTTAAAGAGAGAGAGAACAAGTCGGAGGGGAAGAGGGAGAGAGAGAATCTCAAGCAGACTCCATACTGAGTGAGGTGCCTGATGCCGGGCTCAATCTTGTGACCATGAGATCACAACCTGAGCTGAAACCAAGAGTTGGATGCTTAACGGACTGGACTACTCAGGTGCCCCTAGTCCATCTGTTTTTAAGGGAGAAGCTAAATATGGATGCTTATCATCACAAAGTAATTTATTATATCATTTTTGCCAACAGGTAGGCAAAATGGTTAGATATTTTACTGTACAGTCTAAACTCTATAAATTGTAGAGGAAAAGATTCACAATAGCAGTGGATCAATGAGTAAAACAATCAATTATGCCTTGCTCTTTGTGTTTTAAAAATTTTTGTATGCGGGACGCCTGGGTGGCTCAGTTGATTAAATGTCTGCCTTTGGTTCAAGTCATGATCCCAGGGTCCTGAGATCAAGTCCCGAGTCAGGCTCCTTGCTCAGTAGGGAGCCTGCTTCTCCCTCTCCTTCTGCCCCTTCCCCTATTAGTGTGTCCTCTCTCTTTCTCTCAAGTAAATAAATGAAATCGTTAAAAAAACTTTATATGCTTTTAATAAAAGTATGTTTATTGAGGTATAATTACATATTATAAAACTTAATCTTTTTTAAATGTATAGTTTGAGTTTTGACAAATGTACACTGTCATGCCATCACCATTTCAGTCAAGATATAGACCATTCCCACCACCCTAAAGATCTCCCTTGTGACCATTTGTGGAAAACCTCTGTCTCTCACTCCCAATCCCAAGCAACCAATGATCTAATGTCTATCCCTAAAGTTTTGCCTTTTCCAGAATATTATATAAATAGACCCATATAGTATGTAGTTTTTGGTGTCTGGTTAATTTCACTTAGCATAATATGTCTGAGATTTGACCATGTGATTGCACATATCAGTAGATTGTTCCTCTTTGTTGCTGAGTACTGTTCCATTTTAGATGGACCTGGATTTGTTTATCCATTCACTAGTTAAGGACGTTTGGATTGTGACCAATTTTTGGTGATTATGAATAATCACATATGTACATATGTTATGTGAACATATATACATTTTCATGTATGTTTTCTGTTTTGTGGGGTAAATACCTAACAGTAGGATTCTTAGGTTGTAAGTATATATTTTAATTAATAAGAAACTGCCTAATTGTTTTCCAGAGTTGGCTGTACCATTTTTTTAATAATATTTATTTTGTTATATTAGTCACCATACAGTACATCCCCAGTTTTTGATGCAATGTTCCATGATTCATTACTTGCATATAATACCCAGTGCACCATGCAATACGTGCCCTCCTTAATACCCATCACTGGCCTATCCCAATCCCCCACCCCCCTCCCGTCTGAAGCCCTCCATTTGTTTCCCAGAGTCCATAGTCTCCCATGGTTCATTCCCCCTTCTGTTTAGCCCCCCTTCATTCTTCCCTTCCTTCTCCTACCAATCTTCCTATTTCTTATGTTCCATAAATGAGTGAAATCATATGATAATTGTCTTTCTCTGCTTGACTTATTTCACTTAGCATAATCTCCTCCAGTCCCATCCATGTTGCTGCAAATGTTGGGTAATCGTTCTTTCTGATAGCTGAGTAATATTCCATTGTATATATGGACCACATCTTCTTAATCCAGTCATCTGTTGAAGGGCATCTCGGCCTCTTCCACAATTTAGCTATTGTGGACAATGCTGCTATGAACATTGGGGTGCATATGGCCCTTCTCTTCACTACGTCTGTATCTTTGGGGCACATACCCAGTAGTTCAATTGCTGGATCATAAGGTAGCTCAATTTTTAACATTTAAGGGACCTCCACACTGTTTTCCAAAGTGGCTGTACCAACTTGCATTCCCACCAACGTAAGATGGATCCCCTTTCTCCACATCCTCTCCAACATTTGTTGTTTCCTGCCTTGTCAATTTTTGCCATTCTAACTGGTGTAAGGTGGTATCTCAAGGTGGTTTTGATTTGAATTTCCCTGATGGCTAATGATTTTGAACATTTTTTCATATGTCTGTTAGCCATTTGTATGTCTTCATTGGAAAAGTGTCTGTTCATATCTTCTGCCCATTTATTCATTTGATTATTTGTTTCACGTGTATTGAGTTTGAGAAGTTCTTTGTAGATCTTGGATACCAGTCTTTTATCTGAAGTGTCATTTGCAAATATCTTCTCCCATTCCGTGGGCTGCCTCTTAGCTTTTTTGACTGTTTCCTTGCTTTGCAGAAGCTTTTTATCTTGGTGATGTCCCACAAGTTCATTTTTTCTTTTGTTTCTCTTGTATTTTGAGATGTGTCATGAAAAAAGTTGCTGTGGCCGATGTCAAAGAGTTTGCAGCCTATGTTCTCCTCAAGGATTTTGATGGATTCCTGTCTCACATCGAGGTCATTCAACCATTTGGAGTTTATCTTTGTGTATGGTGTGAGAGAGTGGTCAAGTTTCAGTCTTTTGCATGTAGCTGTCCCAATTTTCCCAGCACCATTTATTGAAGAGACTCTTTTTTCCACCGGATTTTTTTTCCTGCTTTGTCAAAGATTAGTTGCCAATGAGCCAAGGGCCCATTTCTGGGTTCTCTGTTCTGTTCCATTGGTCTATGTCTCTGTTTTTGTGCCAGTACCATGCTTTTTTTTTTTTTTTTAAGATTTTATTTATTTATTTGACAGAGATAGAGACAGCCAGCGAGAGAGGGAACACAGGCAGGGGGAGTGGGAGAAGAAGAAGCAGGCTCATAGTGGAGGAGCCTGATGTGGGGCTCGATCCCATAATGCCAGGATCACGCCCTGAGCCGAAGGCAGACGCTTAACCGCTGTGCCACCCAGGTGCCCCTCCATGCTGTCTTTGTGATCACAGCTTTGTAGTATAGCTTGAAGTTTGGCAACGTGATGCCCCCAGCTTTGTTTTTCCTTCTCAACAATTCCTTGGAGATTCGGGGTCTTTTCTGGTTCCACACAAATTTAAGGGCTGTTTGTTCCAGTTCTTTGAAAAATGTTATTGGTATTTTGATCGGGATGGCATTGAAAGTGTAGATTGCTCTGGGTAGCATAGACATTTTAACTATGTTTATTCTTCCAATCCATGAGCATGGAATATTTTTCCATCTTTTTGTGTCTTCTTCAATGTCTTTCAAGAGTGATTTGTAGTTTCTAGAATATAGATCCTTTACGTCTCTGGTTAAGTTAATTTGGAGATAATATATGATTTTTGGTGCTATTATAAATGGAATGGATTCCCTAATTTCTCTTTCTTTAGTCTCATTGTTCATGTATAGAAATGCAACTGATTTCTGAGCATTGAATTTGTATCCCACCACATTACTGAATTGTTCTATAAGTTCTAGTAGTTGAGGGGTGGAGTCTTTTGGGTTTTCTATATAGAGTATCATGTCTTCTGAGAAGAGAGACAGTTTGACTTCTTCTTTGCCAATTTGGATACCTTTTATCCCTTTTTGTTGTCTGACTGCTGTTGCAAGGACTTCTAGTACTATGTTGAATAATAATGGTGAGAGTGGGCATCCTTGTCGTGTTCCTGATCTTAAGGGAAAGGCTTTCAGCTTTTACCCGTTGAGAATGATACTTGCTGTAGGCTTTTCATAGATGGTTTTTATGAAATTGAGGAATGTACCATCTATCCCTACACTCTGAAGTGTTTTAATCAGGAAAGGATGCTGTATTTTGTCAAATGCTTTTTCTGCATCAATTGAGAGGCTCATATGGTTCTTGACTCTTTTCTTGTTGATATGATCTATCACACTGATCGATTTGCAAATGTTGAACCACCCTTGCATCCCAGGGATGAATCCCACTTTGTCTTGATGGATAATCCTTTTAATGTACTTTTGGATCCTGTTAGCTAGGATCTTGTTGAGAATTTTGGCGTCCATATTCATCAGGGAAATTGGTCTGTAATTCTCCTTTTTGATGGGGTCTTTTCCTGGTTTGGGGATCAAGGTAATACTGGCCTCATAGATTGAGTTTGGTAGTTTTCCTTCTGTTTCTATTTTCTGAAACAGCTTCAGGAGAATAGTTATTGTTTCTTCTTTGAATGTTTGGTAGAATTCCCCAGGGAATCTGTCAGGCCCTGGACTCTTATTTTTGGGGAGGTTTTTGATCACTGCTTCAATCTCTTCATAATTAATCGGTCTGTTTAAATCATCAATTTCTTCCTGTTTCATTCTTGGTAGTTTATAGGTTTCCAGGAAGGCATCCATTTCTTCCAAGTTGTTTAGTTTAATGGCATAAAGCTGTTGATAAAAGTTTCTAATGATCCTTCCTGTTTCATTGGTGTTTGTCATGATCCCTCCCCTTTCATTCATAATTATTAATTTGGGTCCTTTCTCTATTATTTTGGATAAGTCTGGCCAATGGCTTATCGATCTTATTTATTCTTTCAGAGAACCAGCTTCTAGTTCTGTTGATCTTCTCTACTGTGCTCCTGGTTTCTATTCATTGAGCTCTGCTCTAATCTTGACCAACTGCCTTCTCGTGCGTGGGTTAGGCCTGTTCTTCTGTTCCAGCTCCAGCTTCTTGAGGTGAGAATATAAAAACTGCATTTTAGATGTTTCTGTTCTTTTGAGTGAGGCTTGGATGGCTATGTACTTTCCCCTTAGGACCGCCTTTGCAGTGTCCCATAGGTTTTGGACCGATGTGTTTTCATTCTCATTGGTCTCCAGAAATTGTTTAAACTGATTTTTAATTTCCTGGTTTACCCAGTCATTCTTGAGCAGGATGGTTTTTAGTTTCCAAGTGTTTGAGTTTCTTCCAAATTTTTCCTTGTGATTGAGTTCCAGTTTCAAAGCATTGTGGTCTGAGAATATGCAGGGAATAATCTCAGTCTTTTGGTATCAGTTGAGACCTGTTTTGTGACCCAGTATATGGTCTATTCTGAAGAAAGTTCCATGTGCATTCAAAAAGAATGAGTATTCTGTTGTTCTGGGGTGTAGTGTTCTATATATATCTATGAGGTCCATCTGGTCCAGTATGTCATTCAGAGCTCTTGTTTCTTTGTTGATTTTCTGCTTAGGTCATCTGTCTATTACTGAGAACGGAGTGTTGAGGTCCCCTACTATTAATGTATTATTATCTATATGTCTTTTTATTCTGGTTAAGAGTTGGCTTATGTATCTAGCTGCTCCCCTGTTGGGGGCATAGATATTTATAATTGTCATATCCACTTGTTGGTTACATCCTGTAAGAATAATATAGTGTCCTTCTGTATCTCTCACAACAGTCTTTATTTAAAATCTAATCTGTCTGATATGAGAATTGCTACACCAGCTTTCTTTTGAGATCCATTGGCATGAAAAATGGTTTTCCATGCCTTCACTTTCAGTCTTGATGTATCTTTAGGTTCAAAATGAGTCTCTTTTAGACAGCAAATGGATGGGTCATGTCTTTTTATCCAATCTGCAACCCCGTGGCGTTTTATGGGAGCATTTAGGCCATTCACATTGAGAGTGATTATTGAGAGATATGATTTTAATGATGTCATGTTGCCTGTGAAGTCTTTGTTTCTATAGATTGTAAATTTCTGTTCTCTATCACTCTTGGGCCCTTTTTACTTTTATAGAACCCCTTAATATCACCTGTAGGCCTGGTTTGGTGGTTACGAATTGCTTCAGTTTCTGCCGATCCTGAAAGGTCCTTATCTCTCCACCAATTCTGAATGACAGCCTTGCTGGATAAAGGATCCTTGGCTGCATGTTCTTCTCAGAGCTTTGAAAATACCCTGCCAACCCTTCCTAGCCTGCCAGGTCTCTGTAGACAGGTCTGACTTTATTCTGATATTTTTCCCACTGTATATAAGGATTTTCTTCCCCCTGGCTGCTTTCAATACTGTATCCTTGGATCTAATATTTGCGAATTGCACTATGACGTGACGTGGTATAGGTCTGTTCTCATTGACCTTGGGAGGGGTCCTCTCTGCTTCCTGGACACGAATGCTTGTTTCCTTTGCCAGATTAGGGAAGTTCTCAGCTACTATTTGTTCAAATATCTCTTCTAGACCTCTCTCTTTCTCTACTCCCTCGGGGATGCCGATGATTCTGACACTGGAACGTTTCATTGAGTCAGTGATCTCCCATAATCTACATTCTTGGGATTGGATTTTTGAGGCAAGTTTCTGTTTTAACTTTCTCTTCTACCATCCCATCCTCCAATTCACTAATTTGTTCTTCTGCCTCATTTACCCTGGCTATCAGAGTTTCTAGTTTAGACTGCATTTGATTCATAGCATTTTTAATTTCTGCCAGACTCGCTCTCATTTCCGCCCTTAGAGAGTCTATATTCTCGTTAATATTTTCATTAATTGTTTTTTCAAGCCTACACATCATCTTGACCATTGTTACTCTGAACTCCATTTCTGACAATTTGGTTATATCCATATCTATCAGTTCTGTGGCAGAGGCCACAGACTCATTATCTTTTCTTTGCTGGGGGGGGGATTTCTCCTCCTCGTCATTCTGATGAGGAGAGGATGCCCAGAGCCCAAGTTTTTGACCAGGACACAGGCAGTGTGCACTTGTTTTATAGGGACCTTAGGGATGTCAGCTTCCTGATTTTTCAGCCTGCCTTCTCGTGAGGGGCCTGCTGCGCTGATAGGCAACCCTGTTTGGGTAGAGTTCCCCTGTCCCCTGTGAGGGGGCTGGGGATGGGCACAATGTGAGCTGGTATTTCCAGGCTTTTGTTCTCTGGCGGCTTTCCCTGGTGGTTTTCTGTGCCTCTTCTGAGAGTCAGAGCAGCAGTGGGCATGTCCTAGCCTCTGTCTTAGAACAGAGAGATCACAGTCTGCTCTCCACTGAGCTCCCTTGGCCACTTTAACTCTGTTTCTGTCAGTGCTGCTAAAAACCCTGCAGCGTCCCAGGATGTGCACCCCACAGCCTGTGTCCCAGCTCTCACTTCCAGGGCCAGCACGTCTCTGTCGTTTGTGCTTCTAACACCGCCAGCCACCCCCAGTTCCCACATGTGCTCCCTAGCTCCCTGTTTCAGCATGGTTCGCATGTGCTCTGGAGCACCAGTGTTCAGTCTGGTTGCACGCGCACTCCCGAGCTCTTGGTTTCAGTCTAGTTCGAGCGTGCGCTCCGGAGCTCTGGTTTTCAGTTTGGACACACACGCGCTCCTGAGCTCCCAGTTTTAGTCCAGTTCCAGAGAGCGCTCCAGAGCTCCGGTTTTCAAACTGGTCACGCGCGTTCCCGGGCTCACGGTCTCAATCTGCTCTCTTGTGGGTGCCGGTCCATGAGTCCAGCCCGCTCCCCAGCGCAAGTGGCTACTTCTTCCCGGTGCCCCAGAATGGAGGCTCCCTCCCCCTTCCGTTTATCTTCCGATATCTGTGCGCAGATTTATGGCTCCCTGTTTTGTTTTGTACCTCAATACTCAGTGCTGGAGATGTTCATTTGTAGAGATCCAGGTGTATCTTCCTGCGTCTCAGGCTGATTCTGTGGGTTTTCAGGATGGTCTGGTAGGTATCCAGCTCGACTGAGGACCAGCTGAGAAAGGGTCGCCTACTCCTCTGCCATCTTTAATCCTCCTTGCAGAAAGTGGTTGCTTTTCTGTTCATAGAGTTGCTGCTATTCTTTTCTTCATTCTCCAGTTGAGTTTGTAGGTATTCAGAATGATCTGATAGCTATCTAGCTGAATTTCTGGGACCAGATGAAATTTAAGCCTCTTGCTCCTCCACCATCTTGGACTCCTCCAGGCTGTACCATTTTTATTCCTACCAACAATGTAATGTATGAGTTTCAGTTGCTCCACATCCACACTGGCACTTAGTTTTGTCAGTTCTTTTTTTTTTTTTTAAGTTATTCTTCCGGAAAGGTATGGTGTCTTATTGTGTTTTGAATTGGCATTATCCCTAAGGACTAATTATATTGAGCAACAATTTTATATATATTTTTTCCTTTTGTATATATTTTTTGGTGAATTCTTTTTAAAGTTTTTGCCTATCTGTATTGGTTTTTTTTTTTTTTTGTCTTAATAAGTTGTAGAAGTTTTTCTTTTCATTTTTATTGAGAAATAATTGACATACATCACTATATAAGTTTAAGGTGTACACTGTCATGATTTCATTTACATGTATTTGAAATGACTACCACAATAGGCTCAGCAAAGATCCATCTTCTCAGATAGATACAATAAAAAAAAAAGAAAGAAAAAATAAAAAAAGGAAAAAAATCTTGTGATGAGAACTCTTAGGATTTACTCTCTTAACAACTTTCCTGCATATCCTACAGTAGTGCTAGCTTTAGTCATCATGTTGTCACATTACAATAATTGTACTTATTTATCTTATAAGTGGAAGTTTGTGTCTTTTGACCACCTTCCTCCAGTTCCCCCTACCCTACCCTCTGCCTCTGACAACCACAAGTCTGATCCCTTTTTCTGTAAGTTTTTTTTCTTTTTTTTAAGATTCCACATGTAAATGAGATCATATGGCATTTACCTTTCTACCTGACCTATGTCACTTAGCATAATTAGCATAATTCCATCCATGTTATCACAAATTGTAGGATTTCCTCATTTTTATGATTGAATAATGTTCCATTGTATATATGTGGATGTGTAGAATGATAAACATACATATCTCGACTTCTTTATTTAGTCATCCATATATATACACTTAGGTTGTTGTATGTCTTGGTTATTTTAAATAATGCTACTATGAACACAAGGGTACAGATATCTTTTTGTGTTAGTGTTTTCATTTCTTTTGGATATATTCCTTGAAGTGGAATTGCTGGGTAATACTGTAGTTCTACTTTTAAGTTTTTGAAGATCCTCCATACTGTTTTCTGTAGTGGCTGTACCAAGTCACTATTGCCCCAGCAATGCAGAAGGGTTCTCCCTTTCTTGACATCTACACCAGCATTTGATCTCTCCTGTCTTTTTGATGATGGCCATTCTAACAGGAGTGTGGTGATATCGTGATTTTAATTTGTATTTCCCTGTGATGTTGGGCATATTTTGATGTGCCTTTAGTCTTTTGTATATCTTCTTTGGACAAATGTCTATTGAGGTTCTTTGCCTATTTTTAAATTGGGTTTTTTTTTTTTTTTTTGCTATTGAGTTTATGAGTTCTTTATGTATTTTGAATATTAACCCCTTATCATATATATGTTTTGCAAATATTTTTCCCATTCTATAAGTTGTCTTTTCACTTTGTAAGTGGTTATTCTTCACCGTGCAGTATTTATTTAGTTTGATATAATCCCACTTGTTTATTTTTGATTTTGTTGCTTGTGCTTTAGGTGTCTTATCCAAAATACCATTGTCAAGATCCATGTCTTTATTCCTATGTATTCTTCTAAGAGTTTCATGGTTTCAGGTTTTACATTTAAGTCTTTAATTGATTTTGTGTTAATTTTTGTGAGTGGTATAAGATTTGGGTCCAGTTTCATTCTATTACATGTGAATGTGCAATTATCCCAGCACCTTTTATGGGAGAGTCTGTCTTTTTTTCCATTGAGTATTCTTGAGTTCCTTGTCAAATATTAGTGGACTGTACATCCTTCAGTTTATTTCTAGGCTCTTGATCCTGTTCCATTGGGTCTATTTTTCTGTTTTTATGCCAGTACTGTGCTATTTTGATGGCTACAGATTTCTAGGTTAAAATCAGGAAGTATGATGCTTCCTGCTCTGTTTTCCTTTCTCAGGATTTTTTTGGTTATTCAGAGTCTGTGGTTCTTTATAAATTTGAGGGGTGTTTATTTACTTCTGTTAAAAATGACATTAGAATCTTGATAGGAATTGCATTGGATCTGTAGATGTATGTCTTAGGTAGTATTAATATTTAACAATATTAATTCTTCCCATCCACAAACAAGAGATACTGTTCCTTATGTTAATTTTGTATCTTGCAAACTTATTGAATTAATTAATGAGATCTAACAGGTTTTTTTTTAACTTTAGGGTTTTTTATTTTTAAAATCATGTCATCTGCAAATAGAGATAGTTTTAATTCTTCCTTTCCAATTCTGATACTTTTTATTTCTTTTTCTTACCTTATTGCTCCACCTAGAACTTCTAATACTATGTTGAATAGGAGTGGTGATAGTGGACACCCTCGTCTTTTTCCTGATCTTAGAGGAAAAACTTCCAACCTTTCACCATTGAGTAGGATGTTAGCTGTGGGCTTGTCAGTTATGGCCTTTATGTTACGTGAGATATGTTCCTTCTTTGCCTAATTTGTTAGATGTTTTTATTATGAATGGATGTTGAATCTTGTCAAATGCTTTTTCTGTGTCTATTTAGATGATCATATTCTTTTTTTAATTCTAGTAATGTGATATATCACATTGATTGGTTTGCATGTTTTGAATCATCATTGTATTCCACGGATATATCCCATGTGATTATGGTGAGTGATCCTTTTAATGTGCTACTGAATTTGGTTTGCTAGTATTTTATTGAGAATTTTTGCATCTATCCATCAGGGATATTGGCCTGCAGTTTTCTTTTCTAGTAGTGTCCTTTTCTGGTTATGGTATCAGGATAATACTAGTCTCATAAAATGAGTTTGGGAGTGTTTCCTCTGCTTTGATATTTTGGAAGAGTTTGAGAAGGTTTGGTGTTAGTTCTTCATTAAATAATTTGGTAAAATTTACCAGTGAAGCCATCTAATGCAGGGCTTTTATTTGTTGACAAAGTTTTGATTACTGATTCAATCTCCTTACTAGTAATTTGTCTATTAGATTTTTAAAAGATTTTATTTATCTGAGAGAAAGAGAAGGGGGCACAAGTGGAGGGGAAGGGAGGGGCAGAGGGAGAGGGAGAAGCAGATTCCTGGCTAAGCAGTGAGCCCTATGTGGAGCTTTTGATCCCAGGACCCCAGGATCATGACCTGAGCCAAAGGCAGATACCCAGCTGCCTGAGCCACCCAGAAATTTTCTGTTTCTTCCTGATTTAGTCTTGTCAAGTTGTATGTTTCTGGGAATTTTTTTATTTTTTCTAGGTTGTCCAGTTTGATGGCATATAGTGGTTTCTGTTATAATCCTTTGAATTTCTGTGGTATCAATTGTGATTTCTCCTTTTTCATTTACAATTTTGTCTATTTGGGCCCTTTCTCTCTTTACCTTAATTGGTGTAGCTAAGGGTTTGTAAGTTTTGTTTATCTTTTCAAAGAACCAACTCTTAGTTTGGATAATCTTTTCTTTTGTTTTTCTGTTCCCTCTTTTATTAATTTCTGCTCTAATCTTTTTAATTTACTTTCTTTTGCTAAGTTTGGGCTCAGTTTGCTCTTCTTTTTCTCATTACTTAAGACATAGAGTTAGGTTGTTTATTTGGGATCTTTCCTGCTTCTTAATGTAAGCACTTAATGCTATGAACTTCCTGTTTACAACTGCTTTGCTGCATCCCACAAATTCTGGTATGTTGTGTTTTTGTTTGTCTCAAGCAACTTTTTAATTTCCTTTTTAATTTCTTCTTTGATCTATTGGGTTGTTCAGAAGAGTGTTGTTTAATTTTAATATGTTCATGAATGTTCTAGTTTTCCTTTTGTTATTGATTTCTGATTCATGCCATTGTGGTCAGAGAAGATAATTGGTGTGATTTCAGTCTTCTCGAGTTTGCTAAGACTTGTTTTGTTACCTAACTTATTGTTGATCCTAGAAAATGTTCCATGTGTACTTGAGACAAATGTATATTCTTCTGTTGTTGGATAGAATGTTTTGTATATGTGTTAGGTCCATTTAGTTTATAGGGCTGTTAAAATATTTTGTATTCTTATTGATTCCCTGTCTGGATAAAATATCCATTGTTGAGAGTGAGGTATTAAATTCTCCAACTATTATTGTATTACTGTTTATTTCTCCTTTTAGTTCTGTTAGTTTTTGCTTTATAGATTTAGGTGTTCCAATGTTGGGTACATAAATATTTGCAGTTGTTATATCTTCTTGATGGATTGATCCCTTTATTGTTATATAATGAGCTTCTTTGTATATTTTTACAATTTTTAGTTTAAAGTTTATTTTGTCTGATGCAAGTATAGCTACCACTCCTTTTTGGGGAGTTGCCATTTGCTTGAAATATCTTTTTCCTTCTCTTCACTCTCAGTCTCTATGTCTTCAAGGCTAAAGTGAGTCTCTTGGTAGGTAGCCTATTGTTGATCTCATTTTTTAGTCTGTTCAGCCATTCTGTGTATTTTAATTGGATAATTTAATCTGTTTATATTTATTTATTTATTTATTTATTTATTTATTTATTTATTGTGTGCATAGTGAAGGAGAAGTGATGCATAAGGGGTGAGGGTAGAGGGAAGGGAGATGAAGTGAGGGTGGAAATAAGGACAAGGTGAGTCAAGTACAGCCGTACTCCTCAGGAAGTTTGCATTTAAAGTAATTATTGTTGGGAAAGGACTTACTATTGCCATTTTGTTACTTATTTTCTGGTTGTTTTGTAGATCCCTTTTTCCTTCTTATCCTGTTGCCTTTTTGTGTTTTGATGTCTTTTGGTATCAGTATACTTTAACTTCTTTATCATGGTTTTTTGTGTAATTACTACAAGATTATTCCTTATGGTTACTATGAGGCTTACATAAAGTATCTTAAGCTTATATCACCCTATTTTAAACTGAAGCAAGTTAGCTTCATTAGAATTAGTATACTTTACAATTTTATTTTAGGTTACTGCTGTTACAATTTACATGTTTTTTATATTGTGTAACTAATAACAGATTATTATTGTTATTTTTACTGCTTTTTAGAGTTCCAAGTGAATTATGCACCGTTATCAGCATATTGCAGTATCTAACTGTGGCTATATATTTACCATTACCAGTGAGCTATACCCTAACTTTTTGTGTTTTTAATGATGTTAATTAGCATTATTTTACTTCCACTTAAAGACTCTCTTTAACATTTCTTGCAAGGCAGGTATAGTGGTAATGAACTCTCTCAGCTTTTGTTTGTTTTGGAAAGTCTTTATCCCTAATTTCAATTCTGAAGGACAGCTTTGCCAGGTATAGAATTCTTGGTGGACAATCATTTTCATTCAACATTTTGAATATTATCCCTTTTTCTCCTGGTCTGAAAAGTTTCTTTGAGAAATTTACCTTTAGTTATGAGGGTCCTCGTGTATGTAACTCTCTCTTTCCTCTTTCAGGCCTTAAAATTTTTTCTTTGCCTGACTATTGACAATGTAATTATGTATCTTGGTGTACCCTTTTTCATGTTTAACCTATTTGGCATCTTTTGGGCCTTGTGAGTCTGGATATCCATTTCTCTTCAGGTTTGGGAAGTTTTCAGCCATTATTGCTATACTTTGTGCCTTATAAATTCCATAGCCTTTCTTTACCCTTTTTCATTTTTTTTTCTCTTTGCTCCCCTGATTGGGTAATTTCCAATGTCCTATCCTCCAGGTCATTGATTCTTTTTTCAGCATGACTGAGTCTATTTTTGAAACTCTCTATTGAATTCTTCAGTTACTGTATTTTTCAGCAGTTATTGTATTTTTCACCTCCAGGATTTCCTTCCTTCCTTCTTCCCTCCTTCCTTCCTCTCTTCTTCCTTCCTTCCCTTCCTTCCCTTCCCTCCACTCCCTTCCCTTCCTTCTCTCCCTCCCTCCTGCCTTCCTTTCTGCCTTCCTTCCTTGTTGAAATTTTCATTTTGTTCACGTATTATTTTCCTAATTTTGTTTGGTTGCCTGTTTGTGTTTCTTATAGTTCACTAAAATTCCTTAAGAAGATTGATTATTCTGAATTCTTTGTCTGAGAGTTCATAGATCTCCATTTTTTTAAAGGTTAGAGTTTTATTAGTTTCCTTCGGTAGAGTCATATTTACCTGATTTTCATGATTCTTGATTCCTTACCTTGATATCTGTCATTCGAATAATTGGGATCCTCTCTGACTTTACAGATTTGCTTTGGCAGAGAGTTTTTCACCAGTCAGCTCAGTTTGGGTTTCTGAATATGTCTTCTGTTAATGTCTTTGGGCTGGTGGGGCCTGCTATTATGGTCTATTTTTGGAGTGAGGCAATTTTTCAAGCTCTGAGGATAGGGATGGGGTTGTGTCTATAGCTGAGAACAGTTGGGTAGGATTGCTGGCTTGGTTCCCTGTTCATGTGAGACTATAGGATGAGCTTCACAGTCACTTGGATTATCTGGTAAGGCTTACTAGATGTTAGGGACTGGGTACTATATTCACTAGTAGATGGGGGTAAGAATTAGCTGCACTGTTCTGTCAGGGCAGCAGGATAGGACCCAGGGCCTATATAGCTCATTGTTTAGGCACCTGAATCAGTGCAGAGTGTGCACTGAATTCCCTATTCAGGTGAGGCCACCAGTTTTGCTCTGCAGATTGGGGAAGCCACAAGCTGTACGCTCCAGCCAAGTGCCAGTGAACATAAGACTGTTGCATGGGCTATGTATCTTCCCATGTACTTTGGTTAGGTTCCCTGGTTTGTCAGGCTGAAGGTTGTATTTTTCAAAGAGCAGAACTATGAATTAGATTCCTTGCCTGGATGCAGTGGGAGAAGCAGCTCTAAAATCAATAAAGTTCTTTGTTGTCTTAACTCAAGCCAACCTGCACCCCAAGTTCCCTGATGAAACAGGGACACTGGCTTGCTTTGCAGAAATTATCTCCTGCTTTTCTGGTCAGATGGGGTCCCTTGCCTGTTGGTAGCATAGTAATACTCCATGCCTCATACTGGCTTTTCTTGGGCGGGGGCAGTGGGGACAAGTTTGCTTGCCTGCTTGCCTCCCTCTTGTTTCAAACACTGCTGGGCCAGCAGAGCTTCCAGAAGTTGTTTCCAGCCCTTCTGGTCATATGGGGCTAGAAGACACACTCTGCAGTGGATTAGTCTGTATTTCAGCTTCTTGGGCAAACCAGGCTTCTAGGGCCTACAAAACTTATTATTTGAAGATCTGAATCTGGCAGATCTGTACCCTGCCAAATTCTCTGGTAAGAGTATGCCATTGACTTGATTCTGCAGATGAGCAAAATTGCTGGTTGGGATTATTAACTTGGGTACTGAAGGTATCAATTCCATCTGACAAGATCCATGTGCTGATTATCTCAGGTTCCTCCCTGCCTTCTCTCATCATAGATTTCCAGCAGTTGAGCACGACAGATTCCTTTGTAAGCCTGTAGTGCAAGATCAGATTAGGGACTCCAGCAAAGTGGCACAAAGTTGTGGGGGGTGGGCTTGTTGTACCTACTGGGTTCTTTTTTTTCCACTGGAGAAACTCGAGGCTCAGGGGAGACCTCTCTGCATGGTGCTGCACTGGCCTAGGGAAGGAGCAGTGTGGTCAATATGTAGGTGCTTCTCTTATTCTAATGCAGTCTGTCTTGGTCTATGTGGTGCAGGGGTATACTTTAGCATCATCCCTGTATTCTAGGATTCTCTCAGTGTTGTCTTGTTTTTTTCAATAGTTGTTGTTCTTGTGAGGGAGAGTGAAGTTGGGAACAACCTATGTCACCATCTTGGTGACAACACTCCAAGATTTTTAGAATATATTCTAGATTCAGGTTTTTTATCAGATGTGGGTATGGCAAATATTTTCTTCCTGACTGTTGGTTATGTTTTAACTTTTAAATTGTCTTTTGAAGAGCATAGCATAAGTTTATAATTTTTGTGAGGTCTAATTTGTCATTTTTTTTTCTTTTATGGTTCAGGTTTTAAAAAAATAATTTAGGTCTACAATTCATTTGGAGTCAATTCTTATAAAAGTTGCAAGGTAAACATGAAGATTCTTTTTTTTCCCCTTGTGTCATATAAATGTCCACTTGTTATGGAACAATTCTTAGAAAGAGTATCCTATCTGCATTGAATGATCTTGGCACCATTTGTCAAAAATAAAGTGACCATATCTGTGTGGGTCTATATTTAGGTTCTCCATTCCATTTTGTTGATCTGTAGGTCTAATCTTTATGACAGTATCACACTACCTTGATTTCTATAACCTTATATAAATATTAAAGTAGGTAGTATGGATTCTCCAAATTTGGTTTTCTTTTTCAAAAATTTTTTTTTACCTATGCTATGTCCTTTGCTGTTGTATAAGTTTAAAATCAGCTTGTAAACTTTTACAAAACAATCTGTTGCAATTTTGTTTGGGAATATGATAAATCTGTTGGTTGATTTGGAGAAAATTGATCTCTTAACAATATTGAGTTTTCCAATGAATGAACACCATATGTCTCTCCATTTATTTAGGCCTTTTAAAATTTCTCTTGGGATTTTTTAAATAGTATTCAGCATAAAAATCTCACACTTATTTTGCTATATTCATCTCTAAGTATTTCTCATAAACTATTTCCAGGTAACAAATACCTCGTGATTTTAGAGTGTAGTGGTCATCAGGTATGCTCACCAGTACTCCAGTTCTCCTTTTATTGGGCTTATGTCATGTTTGTCTTTCATTGCCTCTTTGAAGATATGGCTTGTGTAGGCCACTAAAACATTTCTAAGTTTAAGTCTAAGAGTTAGTGAGCAATTCACCCCTTCATCTTGCCCCCCCACTATGAAAAAATTACAGGAAAAATGATGCATGTTCATGATATGCATACTTGACAGGGTGACTGGAATGTAGGGTACAGGAAATGTGAGGAAGCCTGGAAAAGTAGTGATCAAGGTCATGATGACATTTAGTGCTGAGCAAAAAGGGTTTGAGCTTTATTTGAAAAGTAGTGGAGGAACTTCTAAAGGTTTTGTGAACAGGGGAATGAAGCTAACCTGTAGAATGGCAAATCTAGGATAGGAAGGAGTAGATGGAAAAGGAGGAAGTACTAATGATGGAAAGAATGTTTAGGAAACTATTCTACTAGTTTGTTGAGATGAGGAGAGTCATCTGTGTTTGTAATAGAGCAAACAGAAAGGTCAAAACTAAAAAGAGTCACTGCTAGAGAAAAGATAAGAATTGATATATAATTGAATGTAGTAAACAGAGAAGAGAAAGAACCTTTCAAGGAAAACCTTCTGTGGCAGTATTGTAGGTAACTTTTCTTTTGGTGGCACTCTTTGGAAAATATTCATGTTTACCATATCAATATGGAGGGATCTATCATGTAATAATCACCTTGTAAGAATTTCTACTTTTGCTGAGATGTGAGATGGGGTTCATACTTTCTTCATGGGATGGTATGGAGGGAAGGAAGGAGAGTGCTAAAGAGATTCCAAATTCCAAGACTCAATAAGAAATAACTTCCTGACTTGGTAGATAAAAGTAGTGAAGGTGTTTTGTGTGATATGCTCTTTTACTTGGCACTTCAAGTACTCTGTGAGCATTCATGAGCTGGCTGTCCCCGGAGTATTTCTAACTTTGAATCTAGGACCTCTTATGAGACTGAGTTTCATTTTTCTTACTTTTCTAATCAGAGCTAGAGGGTAAGTTTTCAAAGACTTCATTGGCTTGCAAACGTAAGAGACAAACTGTGGACAAAACTGTGTTTATTCTCACTGGAGAATGAAAATTTGGTGCTTTCCCAACCTTGCTTTTTCATGTGAGAGACAAACATATTTTCAGTTTAAGTGTCCTTTCCTTCCCCTGTTCTGCTCAGACTCTGTAGAGCTTAAAACTGGATTGCCTGTAAGAATGATTGTGACCTGCTGCCAGTTTTCTGAACATCAGTTTTGCTGTCTGGTGCATGGAATTTCCTCCCTAGATTTTGGAATTACAGAGTTCTGGTAATGCCCCAGAGTGGAGTCTTGCTGCACTTTATCCATTTTGCCTCATAGGTCCCTGTGCTTTGAGATACATTCATGCACAATGAAGGAGTTTTCACATATCTTGTATTATTTTCCAGTTAGCCTGGAAAGCACACACATCTAAAAGGCCCTTCATTGCAGTTGCCAGCTTTGTCAGCACTGTATGCCCTGAGGACTGATCTGACTGCCACCAGTATGCTGCTTAGATTTGGCTTGGGGAAGCCATGTCTGTTTTACATTTTTAAAATGAAGTTCTGTAGTATGTAATGGGCAGTAAAAAATGTGGTTAGTCAAGAATCTAAACATACCTATTAGATAAGAATATATGAACACTGGAATCTACCACAGCCATGGAGCTAAATCTAGTTGCTTTTCCTCACTGCTGAAGAATGTATAAAGAATGACTTTGGAAGTACCCTAGCTAGGAGCTAGTAGTTTCAGATAATCAGTTCTCATCATAATAAAAGTAGGTCTTCTCCCTTGCCTTTGCTCATACAATTTAGTGATTAATATTAATGAAAAGATATACAGTGAAAATAGTGTCCTCAGCTGTTGTTAAAATCTGTTGTCAATCTAGTATGTTTTAAAAATTGAAGAGAGGACTGCAGCTGTCTCCTATGTCTGCCAAGAGCTATCCAGACACCATGGTGGACTTAGCCACCTGTAGGCCAGGATTTTTCATGAACTCCCTCTTCCTATTCCTTCCATTTCTGTTATTCTTCTTGATCTCTGGTCTCTCAGTGTACCTTTTTTTTTTTTTCATTTAGAGCAATTTTTAAATTTCATTCCTTTTTCCCTGACAAAATGATAGTGATTTTATCTCCTATCATATAGAATTCTTATGAGAAATGAGCTGTAGGTGCTAATTGACCTTGATATGTTTATTTGTCCATTTTTGGTTTTCATTTCAATAGTATATTTATGTCTTTGGGTGAATTTGGGACATTAAGGTACCACTTAGGGTATTTTTCCTGAAGCTCCTGAGCTACCAAATTTCCCCTATCTAGGAGTGGACATAGCAGTCCCAAGAGTCTTTCATCAATATAATAACTCAATGCTAAAAATGACCTATTTACTACATTAAGCATTGAGGAAAATGGAATGAAAACTGACATAGAATTTGGTTCAAAATATAAATCTAATAGATGTATATATTTTTGTCAGTGGAGACTGACAAAAGAAGATTGTTTCCTAGAGATTATTGTGGTTATTTGACTTTAGTTGAGAATATTTTTAGACTCTGTAAAGTACAAGTGATATAAACTATATGCATTTGTAGATCCAGAAGCCATGCTATCAGGTTTCAAGTGTCTATTCATAGGAAGAAATATGAACTTCAATGGAAGCTTTCATGTGAAGAAGCAGTTTGGATGAACAGAAAAATGATGGACTAGAAAAGGCTGAATTTAAGGAGGAACAATAGTATACCACCACTTCATTTTTCATAAGGGATCATTAAGAGATGTTTAAAAAAATAAAAATTTGAAGTTAGAATTTCTAGACACCTGAATGTTGAATATGATTTGGTGACATAGATTCTTTTGGTATTATCCTAGTTGGTAGATAAGTTAGATAGCTATAGATGTAACTTTAACACTTATAATGATATAAATACTTCTAATGCTTGGTATTTTTCTAGTAGGTCTGGTAGATAATGGAAAATATCTCTGTAGGACTGAACTTACAAGACTGCTTAATTTATATGAGGGAGTAACTTAGGTGCTGGGAGAATCTGGTTTTCATTTTCCCCTCTTGTTCCTGTATTGTATATCAATGTAGAGGGTATAGTTCACCACTCAATTGGATACAGTCCCTCCCCGGTGGGTTTAACACTAAAAATAAATAGATTTCCAATCAGCATGTGGTGCTGTTCATTCATAAAAGGAAAATAATTTCAAGTAGGAGCATGTGTCTGTGCAAACTCATACTGCTGATATATATATATATAGCACATGTTTTTTATTGCCACACAGGGATACAAATGAGAAAATTAGACTATAAGTCTTGATTAAAGTTTCATTATATGAGCATTAAAAAAAAAAAAAAAAAACAGTGCCCATGAAGCAACATTCTGACATTTTTCCCTGGCTTTGCTATCCTTTTGGGTAGCAACATGTTCCCTCTGTAACAAACAAGCTTGATGCTATTAGTGCCACAGGCTCTTCCCATGTGGTATAGATCTGTCTCATTTCTCTGAAATGTATTCTCTTGCATTCTAAAGTCTTTCCTATATTTCCTCTGAAGAAATCATTTCTAATTTAGAAAACTTTGTAGATGGAATCCATATATCGTTTTACTATTTAGTGGTGAAGGAACGCTCTTCTTTGGATACTGGATAATAATAGATTTTGTGGGTATTTCAGCAACATGGCTAGATTCGCTGTGAAAGAATTGCTTTCATGCTGTTATTTGAAAGAAGAATAACAGCCTTTGTTACTGAAGGAATTGCTTCTTTTCTCAAAAATTCTGATGTATCTAATTGACTCTGAGGATATTCCCTTTCTGTCCATGCTGAGATTCTGCCTCCAGCACATATGTTGAGACCACAGATGTCCACTACACCAAACCAGAAGCATTATTTTTCAAATAGTTTCTTACTTTCTAGCGTCAAAATTGAAGATATCACAAATAAAAACTCGGCTTTGTATAATAGTTTAAAAATGGAGAGACATTTCTGGCAAAGATGGTATTCTACATTTTGAGCATTTTTAGGGGAGATGAGAAGCAGATTGTCATTGATTATTCATAATATGTTCTTAGAGAAGAGTTTAATAAGCACAGTGTTCTAGAAAACACAGCTTTAGAAGGGTCACGTTGCCTGGCCACATGTTACATGTTAAGGAGAATTAATACGATTGGAGATAATTTCTGCTATGGTGTTACTGCTGCTTGTTAAAGCAAGAGCTGGAGGGTATGTGAACTAAATGTTCCTTAGTTCACAGGGTGGTGCATGATACATTTTCTTGGCTCTCAGCACAAAGTCATAAATTGACTGAATGAGCTGAAAAAGAAATCCAAAAGAATTTTCAGAGGGCAAGTACTTATTGGGGGCTATTCTTGATCAGATGGCTACTTGGCTGTATTATTTGAAGAATATCACATAATCTCTAACTGCTTCAATTACTTCATAGGTCGTGTACAACTCAGTCTGTGTCTACATGGCACCATTGCAGCTATTTATTTATTTATTTATTTATTTATTTATTTTTTTTTTTTTAAAGATTTTATTTATTTATTTGACAGAGATAGAGACAGCCAGCAAGAGAGGGAACACAAGCAGGGGGAGTGGGAGAGGAAGAAGCAGGCTCATAGCGGAGGAGCCTGATGTGGGGCTCGATCCCGTAATGCCAGGATCACGCCCTGAGCTGAAGGCAGGCGCTTAACCGCTGTGCCACCCAGGCGCCCCACCATTGCAGCTATTTAAAATCAAAGCATTGTCTCTTAAAATGAGTTCAAATGATTCTGTCTTTCTCTTGAGTTGACAGGTTTGTTTGAATGCTGTATAGACAAAGTCTCATTTATCAGCAGTAAAACCTCATCCATTTAAACTCTGCTGATACATAATTTGTGTTGTTTTGACTTGGATGGATCCGTATGCTAATAGCATAAACTAAATGAGACTGTAGAGGAGATTGAATCAAGATGGAGAAATGAGCACATGATTTTATATTCTCCTCCACCTCAAGTTCCTAGATTAAACAGAGAAAATATTTAGATATTTTAAAATAATAAGTCCATAATAACACTATAAAACAAAGAGAATGAGTATAATAAAACATGAAATTAGTTGACTGAGGAAACTACAGCCCGCAAACTGCACAATAGGATCATGCAAAATATATGGGGGAGATTCCTAAGGGGTCTCTACATTTAAGAACTTCTGATCTAAGGGACAGAGGAATCCCTGAGGGAAGGTCAAAGCAGTTAATTGGGATGTCATCCTGGGGCAAGCAGATGAATTGTTCCACAACCAATTCTAGAGTTCCAAGGCACTGATATTTTTTCCTAGAATAGTGAGTGTGACATTTTGGATCACAGATTCAGTCTGGTCCTTGGTGGCTTATTATAGCCAGATAGGATAGAAAGCCTTCACTCCTGGGGGTGCCTGGGTGACTCAGTTGGTTACATGTCTGACTCTTGATTTTGGCTCAGGTCATGAGATGGAGCTCTGCGTCGGGCTCCTCGCTCAGCAAGGAGTCTGCTTGAAATTCTCTCCTTCTCCTTCTGCTAGTCCCTCCCACATGGCTCGCTCTCTCTCTCTCAAAAGAAATAAAATCTTTAAAAAAAAAAAAAGAAAAAGAGAAATTAAAGCCTTCACTCCTGTAAAAAGGCTTGCTGGTACTTCCTTGTTGGGAAGATTGTCCTACTCCTTTACCATGGTGGCAAGATACAGATCATAGTAAATAGAAATAATATTTATAAACAGGTGAACAAGGATAATCAGATAAAATCTTAAGCATGCATCCAAGAATCATCATGCATTAGTGGCAGTGAACTAAATAAATGTAATACCCGAGAAAAGAAAGCCAATGAGGTACGCAGAAAAGGGCTTGGAAATAAGTATAAATAATACTCCCAGTGGGATGAGAAACTATATCTCATCTATGAAACAAGAAATCTTGGAGATTAAAAACAGTATAATTGATAAAGAATTGAATAGATAGATTTAATAGCAGGTCTACATGACTCAAGCAAGAATTAATGAGCTGTAAGATTAAGCAAAATAATTCCAGCATATAGTATAAAGGGACACATAGATGCAAAGTATGAAAAAAACCTTGAGATAAGCATAAGTTTAAATATCAATATTATAGAAGTTTCTGAAAGTGAGAGATAATTGAAGAAATGATAGATAAAAAATTCCAGAGATGAAGATAATTATGAATTTTCAGATGACCTATGTGAATGAGCTAAGTGAATGAAAAAAGACCCACATGCAAACAGGTTTAATGTGGTGAAATCCCAAAACTAAGGAAAAAATGTATTTCTTATGATAAATGGAAATCAGATTAATGTTCGATTTCTCATTGGAAACATTGGGAACTGGAAGGAAATGAAGAAATATCTTCAGAGTTTAAAAAGGAAATAATTTTAGATCCATAATTCTATACATTCTTAAGCTAGTTTATAATTTGTGGGGGTAAGGAGTTAATTTTTTTTTCCAGATGTGCAAAGGCTCAGGATGTTTATTATAATCACAGAAACATTCTAAAAGAAGTACTAAGTAACAAAGAAAAGATTGTTAAGCAAAGTGAAAGAAAAACACAAATACAAAGGGCACAAGAAATAATGATAATAATGGTAAACTATTTAAATAGTGTTAAAATTGTACTCATGACTGCTTAAAGATTTATTTAGCACATACTGTTTTTCAGGTATTTATTTATTTATTTATTTATTTATTTATTTATTTATTTATTTTAGAGAAAGAGAGCACTAGTGGGAGGGGCAGAGGGAGAAGAAGAGAGAATCTCAGGCTGACTCCACACTGAGCACAGAGCCCAATGCAGGGCTTGAACTCACAACTCTGAGCTCTGACCTGAGACAAAACCAAGAGTCGGTCACTTAACTCGACTGTGCCACCTAGGTGCTCCCAGGTACTGTTTTAGAACTAATAATTGATAGAATGTTTAAACATTCATGTTACAAATGTAAGGAGGAACATTGGTGTACCTAACATTAATATGTATATCTCCCAAATCACCAAAGGAAAAGAATAAAATGAGAAGATTTAATCAATCCAGAAAGAGTAAGAAAGGTACATGGGAAGCATCCAGAGGCATGGTTTACTAAAAATGACAACAACAAAACAAGATGGAGGGAACAAGTTCAAATATACTGAAATGTATTGTCATAATCACATTAAAGTTATAACTGCATTAAAAGATTATAATTCTCCCATTTAAAGATGAAGACTTAGGTTTGGCTAAAGAAGAGATCAGTTTATTTGATATGCCTGACAGCCTTGTATTCTTCTTCAGAGTCATTCAGATGTTTCCTTCCCTCTGAATATACCACTTATCTCTGTACTAACTCACTGCTACTGCCTTTGTGGAGTTCAGAGAAAGAGGGATGTCTCAAAAAGAATTGTAATGTGGCTTTTGCCAGATGGAATGGAGTGTAATCCAATACACAGAGATCCATAGAGAGGCCAAAAAAGTTTTTGAGAGAGCAACAAAGTATCATCAGCATGGATTAAAAGAGACAGTGACTCTTCAAAATATTTAACAGGACTTTTTGATCCTCTAACTTTCTACAACCAGGAAGCAGGCTGAGAAGGCTGCTTATCGACTGATGATGGGATATTCCCCAATGCCTTCTTCAGATATGGCCAAGGAAGAGGAAGGACATCCTAAGAATGGATCCCGTAGCCAAGGAAAATAATGGACTTGGAAGCTTCTCCTAAGAAGTGGGACTTGGACCTAATTAAGACACATTTTCTGTGCCAGGGTAGGGGTTCCTGTCCAGAGTGACTTAGAATAGCTATAGACCAGTGGCTGGTATTTGCCTTCCATTCTTCCCCTTTTGAAATGGTAATGCATATTGCAGTTATCTTGTCCCATTCCCACCATTTATGTTGGGTGTATGGAATAGGGGAAGTAGATATATTGTCTGTATAGTTTCACAGGTCTTTAGGTGAAGAGCAACTACACGTGGATCCAAGGTAGATCACAAGATCTGGGACTTTATGCTTAATGCTATTATTGAGACTTTCTGGCATGTCTTAGAGTGGTAAGTTTTTTTTCTGTGTGAGGAAGTGAACATTTATGGCCAAGTGGGTGGGCTGTGGTACATTGGATAATTGCCATCAATTTTCACTCCTTCTCTGTACCATGCTACCTTGCAGTACCTTCTGGAGGAGCAATCATTGACTTTGGACTCAGTACAGACTTAGTTAGCTTTGTTAGAAGTGTGGTAAAAACAGAGGGATTAAATGTGCTTGTATTGTTTAAATGGCTTCTTGCATTTCTTCCATCTGTCATGAGAAGAAAGTGCCTTAGGCAGGTACTGGTCCTAGAATGAGACATGTAGAATGATCTCTGAGCGCAGACCATAATCTTGTGGGTTGAGAATATCCCAGCCAAGTACAGGGTTGTACAGCCAAACTTCAGACCCTTGAGTGAGAAAAGAGAGCTTGTTATATAAGGGTGCTGAATTTTAGGGCTGATTATTATACAACATTATTGCAACAGAAAGCAAATATGATGGAGATTGGTTAGAAAAAGTAATTAAAGATATATCTGTTAAGATGGGCTTGGTTTTGCTGTGACAACAAGCAATATCTCAGTGGGTTATGTCCACAAGGATTTATATTTTACTTATGCTGCGTGTCCACTGAGGGTTGGCCGTGGCTTTACTTTTGGACCCAGGCTGATAGAGCAGCTTCAGTCTGGAACATTTGTAGTCTCATGGTGAAGGGGGAAAATGAGGATGGCAGAGCATATGCTAATTCTCAAAGCTTCCAACCAAAAGTAACCAGTGACAATTCTGTTCATATTTCACTGCCATAGGAAGTCACATAGCTACTTCTAAGGTCAACAGTGGGGAAATGTATAATCCTTTCATAGGAAGATCAGCCATAACAGGTTAATAACAATTTAAAAAAAAAGAAAACTATATTGTTGTTGTGCTAAATGCAGTCTGTGTCACTTCTGCATAGATTCTGTAAGTTGGTATAAAAACATGTTGGTTATTATTGTGATTAAAAGAGAAAATATTTTCTATAGTGAAGTAACTTCAACTTTTCACATACTCGCAACATGTATCATGGCATGTTCCACATTATGTTGAATGTTCGGTGATTGAAAGTAAAATCCTCAGTGTGCCCATTTGGCCTTTAAAAGCTTTCTGAATTCTTAGGATTTATCAATTGCTTGATTTCTGTGGTAGAAAGAGGACTGGTTTTTGGGTATGCAAATTCTGATCTCTTTTTTCCTGTTGTTTGAACTCTTTGAATCTGTTTTCTTAACAGTAAAATGGGGAGAATAATAGCTATACTTCTTTGAGTATCTGTGAGGATTAAAAAGGTGTACTTTAAGATGTCTGATGATTGGGGTATTCAGTAAATGATAATTACTACTGTTACTGCTTTTCTTGGGGTATTATTCCTATCCAGGGAATTTCTTAGATAATCAGCCCTTTGCAGATTAATTCTTGATTATTCTATTCTATATATGTGTTCTATATGTACTATTCAAATAGATGACAGTAACATGAGTCTTTTTTAGTATAGTGGTACCCAAGGCCCAAATAATGGCAACCAGACCCAGAAGTTTTGAACTATCCATCTATTTATTGTTATTGTTGGTAAAATTAAGAAATTTAAAATACTTTTCAATAAAAATAATTTTTATGGAGACAGTCATTTGGAAACTACATTATTATTAGGAGAATGATATATTGGACCAGTCATGAAATTATGTTATCATAATTATCCAGCATCATTCCAGGGAGTGTACTCAGTAATACATCCTTTAGAAGGCAGCAGGTACTGTTTTCACAGCTGGCATATGTAAAATGTTGTCAGGATCCTTAACAGTGTTGTTTCTTCTATTTTTCTATTATTTGAGCTCTAGGCAATATATACTATAGAATTCAAAATCTAGAATGTTTTTGCTCAAAAGGAACCCCTAAAATCCCAGAATGCTAAATCTTCTTTGAACTCAGGGGAAGATTCACATGGACAATGCAACATGAGAAGAACTATCTATTTTTTAGGAAGGCAAAAGATTTGCCCAAGACTTATGAACCTTTGCTCTTTGGGACAAGATGTGATAAGAGCTGGGTTACCTCTGGAAAGACTTTTCATGAAATCAGCCAATCATGTACTACTCAACACTGTGCTGGGAGGTGTGGGGTGTACGGAATCATGAGACTTCATGGACTCCATCTTTAAGTAGTTTCCAATAGATACTAGAAGTTAGAAAAATACATATGTAAAATTATGATGTAATACTGTGTCAGACTAAGCATATGTGCTGTAAAAATTCACAGAAGGGTACAATGAAGATTTGAAAGAGAAATGAAATATCAATTTAGCCTTGAACAATCAAAAAATGTTTCAAATTATGGGAAGATCATGAGTAATGATTGGGAGGTGAGGAAGAGCTTGCTTTGTAAGAGTGAACAGACCAGGGTGACTAGAACAGGGCTGGGAACTTAGGGAAATTCATCTGGATAGTGTATCTTGAGAGTCACATAAGGTTTTAGAATTGATTTGGAGATACATAAAGAGGAGAAGGATGGAGTGAAAAGTGCAGTGGTGTTGAAGGCAGGAAACCTAGGATCCGATTTTTTTCTATTATTATTATTATTATTATTATTATTATTATTATTATTATTATTATTATTATTTTAGAGAGAGAGCAAGCATACATACATGCTCGCATGCTCCTGAAGGAAGAGGGGGCAGAGGAGGAAGGAGAGGAAAGGGAGAGAGAATCTGAAGCAGACTCTGCACTGAGCGGAGAGCCTGTCCCAGGGCACAATCTCATGACCTGAACTGAAACCAAAGTCTGATGCCCAACCGTCTGAGCCACCCAGGTGCCCCTTTGTTCTCCCTTTAAGTGGCTTAATGATTAAGAATACAGGATCTTTATTGTTATGGAGTTCAAGAGTAGTGGCAAACACATATATATGAAAACAATAATTCTCAGATAAGTACATATTTAAAATTATGATAAAGTCTGAAGGATAGAAAGAAGGTGAATTTGAAGCACAATGAGCAGAGAAGGGCAGCATGAGACTGAGGAGTTAGGTCTTGGGCCGGAGTCAAGTTACATGTAGGGGCTTTCATGCTAAGAGTCACGGAAAAGACATTTTCTTTACATTAGCAATGGGTAATCTGTTTAGTTTTGCATTTTGTCATTGTCATTAAAACTCCATTATTAGAGAAGTTTTAGGCTTACAGCAAAATTGAGCAGAAGATATAGAGATTTCTGACGTACTCCCTGCCCCTACACATGCGTAGCCACCCCCGTTGTCAACATCCCCCACCAGAGTGAGACATCAGTTATAATTGATGAACCTGCATTGACACATCATAATCACTCTAAGTTCATAGTTTACATTAAAGATTTGCTGTTGGTATTGTATATTCTGTGGGTTTGGACAAATGTATAATGACATGTATCCATCATTATGGTATTATACAGAGTATTTTCACTATCCCATAAATCCTATGTGCTCTGCCTATTTATCCTTTCCTCCCTAATTCCGAATCAGTGGTGACCACTGATATTTTTACTGTCTCCATAGTTCCCTTTTTCCAGAATGTCATATAGTTCGAATCATATAGTATGTGGCCTTCTCAGATTGGCTTCCTTCACTTAGTGATATGCATTTAAAGTTTCTCCATATCATTTCATGGCTTGATAGCTCATTTCATTTTATCACTGAATAACATTCCATCATCTGGATATACCACAGTTAATTCATTTACCTACTGAAGGACATCTTGATTGCTTCCAAGTTTTGGCAATTATGAATAAAGCTACTATGAACATTCACGCACAGGTTTTTGTGTGGACATACATTATCAGCTCCTTTGGGTACCTACCAAGGGGCTGGATTGTATGGTAAGAGTATGTTTAACATTGTGAGTAATCACCAAACTGCTTTCAAAGTGTTTATACTATTTTGCATTCGCACCACCAGTGAATTAGAGTTCTTATTGTTCCTTATCTTCCCCAGCATTTCGTGTCATTAGTGTTATGGATATTGAACATTCTAATAGATGTGTAGTGGTATCTCATTCTTGTTTTAATTTGTGTTTCCCTGAGGACACATCTTTTCATATGCTTGTTATATGTATATTTTCTTTGGTGAGTATGTGTTCAGGTCTTTCATCCATTTTTGAGTCAGGTTGTTTGTTTATTGTTAAGCTTTAAGAATGTTTTGTATATTTTGGATAATAGTCCTTTATAAAATGTCTTTTGCAAAATATTTTCTCCTAGTCTGTGTCTTCCTGCTTTTGATAATGTCTTTTGCAAAGCAAAAGTTTTTAATTTTAATAGTCCTGCTTATCAATTATTTATTTCATGATCATGTTTTTGGTGTTTATTAAGCTTGCAATTTTGAAAAAGCATTCTGGTTGCAATATGAAGAAAAGTTGGGAGGGAGGGAGATAAAACTGGTGTAGTAAAAATGGAATGCCATTATAAGTATGTAGGGGAGTTCCACAGAAAGGCAGAACACAACACCTACTTGATTCTACTTCCTTGTGACCAAGAAGAGTATGAATTAACCTGCAGACCACTAAGGCAATGTCACATTTCTCTATGGTCTACTTCAGTACAAAAGGCATCTTGACAGAGTTTGGAAAAAGCAAAACACGTTTATTCCTATCAGGTAATATATGCTTACATTAATCATTGTTGTCTCTGTTCCTTTCTCCAGAAGCTTTAGCAAATGATCAGAAACTCTTTTGACTCAGTATTTTCTTTCTTTCTCTTTATTTTCTTGGAATAATGTCCTATTTCTAAAATATAACAAAAATTAAAATAAACATGCAGGTATGAATAAAGAAGCAGACTTCCAAAGTAGGATTAGGAGTCATAGGAGTCTCACATTTTAAAAATAGACTCATTATCTTCAAACATGCTCTGTCATACTCACATGTGGTACCAGGCAATGCCGTGATGAGTTGTCCCATCACGTGTGCTCCAGCCTTGGTGGACACACACCAGACGCACATGACTTTTGAATCATGCAATAATTCAAGAGGCCCATTAGGTCATTTCGAGCATTCTGCTGCCAGGGTTGCATTGTTCCTTTGCTAAGAGCTGTAACCTCCTGGCCTAGTTGAGATTTAAACAGCTCATGTGAAACAGCTCTTCCCTCCTATTAGGGTCCCTCTTTATCCTAACTGAAGATTATGAAAAATTTTTTTCATTCTTTATTCTTTAAGGCTTTTTCTTTTTCAGTTTTCTTTTTCATAATCCCTATATAGAATTTAATCTAATTCTTTTATATTTTGGCATGTCTGAGGCTTATGCAAAAACAGGCTATTGCTATTTTCAGCAAAGCATGTCAAGGGAGTTTGCCTTTGAAATATTCCATTTGCTAGATGGTCATAGGATCTGGCCCATTGTATCAGTATTTTATACCAGATAGTCCTTCAGAGCTACTCAGAAGCCTTCTGTGTCCCTCCTGTTCACCTGCACACCCAGAGCAAGACTACTCACTCACATTCTCCCTTTTGTAAATGCATCTTCTGGAACTACTCTTTAGAAAGCTCTTCTATCATGGGTAGCCAAAATGAAGCTGTTTATGAAGTGGGGTCCATTTCTCTATTTTAGATAAGTGTAAAACACCACACACTTCAAAAATCTACAGCTTCATCCTGCCCAACTTGATTTGCTTGGATAACTTTTATATTCTATTCAAAAGAGATATGTGTGTCTTGGAATAAAAATTCATCAGTTCATGTGCACTAAAAAGAACATTGGTATGATGTTTATTGGTTTGTAAATCTGCCAGAATGTAAAGAATGAGGTGTTGCTTTCATGTTGACCATCATTTCTATCCTTAACAGAAAAGAGAATGGCATTTCTGCTCATCAGTACCTATAACAGCAAGTAGTTCTGTATTTAATTTTGGCTAACTATATAAGACAATATTTTGATATACTTATCTTTTATATATCAATTTCATCACCATATGAAAAAGTATATAGACACCTTATTCTTGTGTATTCCTGAAACTTATCTTTCAGTCAACACTCTTTGAAAATATTCTTCGCAGTGGACCTTTTCGAGGTCAAACATTAAAAAAAACACATAAAAACTTAAGTTTTGACTTTAGACCATTAGTGGTTTGTTTTCTCTCTTTTAAAACTAGGAACTCTTAGTTGAGCTTGTGTTTAGTTATCTGGTTCTGTGATATTTTGAGATATTAGTCTGTGAGTTTTTGTCTTCTGCATTTTCCCCCTTCATCCCATTACCTACTTCCCGTGGACAGTGATTATGTAATGCCTGAACTCAGGGAGGCCTGTGGCAAGACAATAGAAATAGTCCACATGTCTTTAAGGACTTAATGGATGGCAATTACTGGTTATAAAGTAGTTCTCTTAAAGAATCGTGAGATGAAAATGATTTCCCTCTGATGTATCTTTAACATTTACTTAGAGAAGGAAAATGGGAGGGGTGTATGGCCCCAAGAACATAGCAGAGCTGCCTTGATTTTTGACTGCCTATGGGGTGGATCTAAGGGAGTAGAGACTTTGTAGGGTATCCAGTTTGGCAAGACAACAGGCAGCCTTGCAAAAGCTTTCCAAGCATGGCAGAAATTATCAGAGGCTGCTGGATATGAAGAGGCTGAGAGAGTCATAAGACATCTATCTCAGTGCTAATCTGGGTGTACCAGACCCACTAATTTATTTAATAGGCTCTATAGGTAACCATAGCTCCCCAACATCTTGGTGCTACATCAGCCCTTTGGTATAGCATCTCTAAACATAGGCATGGGCCATAGAACTTCTTTAATGCCTGACCGTAAGTTTCCCATTGGCTTATGGGGAAGCTTGAAATGTAAATTAAGTTGCTTTATAGAAGAGTTGATTATTTCTCACATGTTTGAATTTGTGGCCTGATATTTATATTCTCTACATATATGAAAAGTGTTCTCTTGTCACTACTCCTATTAGAAGAATCTTTTTCATGACACTTCTCCAAAGGCAAAAGAAACAAAAGAAAATAATGAACTTGTGGGACTTCATCAAGATAAACAGCTTCTGCACAGCCAAGGAAACAGTCAAAAAAACTAAGGCAGCCCACAGAATGGGAGAAGATATTTGCAAATGAAACTACGGATAAAAGGCTAGTATCCAAGATCTACAAAGAATTTCTCAAACTCAAAACACGAGAAACAAATAAGCAAATCAAAAAATGGGCAGAAGATATGAACAGACACTTTTCCAATGAAGACATACAAATGGCTAACAGACACATGAAAAAATGTTCAACATCATTAGCCATCAGGGAAATTCAAATCGAAACCACATTGAGATACCACCTTACACCAGTTAGAATGGCAAAAATTGACAAGGCTGGAAACAACAGATGTTGGAGAGGATGTGGAGAAAGGGGATCCCTCTTACATACTGTTGGTGGGAATGCAAGTTGGTACAGCCACTTTGGAAAACAGTGTGGAGGCCCCTTAAAAAGTTAAAATTGAGCTACCCTATGATCCAGCAATTGCACTACTGGGTATTTACTCCAAAGATACAGACGGAAAAGAAGGGCCATATGCACCCCCAATGTTCATAGCAGCATTGTCCACAATAGCTAAATTGTGGAAGGAGCCGAGATGCCCTTCAACAGACGAATGGATTAAGAAGATGTTGTCCATATATACAATGGAATATTACTCAGCCATCAGAAAGAACGATTACCCAACATTTGCAGCAACATGGACGGGACTGGAGGAGATTATGCTAAGTGAAATAAGTCAAGCAGAGAAAGACAATTATCATATGGTTTCACTCATTTATGGAACATAAGAAATAGCAGGGAGATAGGTAGGAGAAGGAAGAGAAGAATGAAGGGGGGTTAAACAGAAGGGGGAATGAACCACGAGAGACTATGGACTCTGGGAAACAAACTGAGGGCTTCAGAGGGGAGGGGAGTGAGGGACTGGGATAGGCTGGTTATGGGTGTTAAGAAGGGCACATATTGCATGGAGCACTGGGTATTATACGCAAATAATGAATCATGAAACACTAGATCAAAAACTAAGGATGTACTGTATAGTGGCTAACATAATAAAAAAATATAAAAAAGAATTAGTTTAAATCTTATAAATGCATAGCCTAGAGTCTTAAAAGATATCAAATATTGCCAATATGTCCTCTTTACACATTTTGTACTTAGTTATTTTAGTTTTCTTTAGGAGAAAATAGGAAAGAAAGCCACCTTTCCTTCCTGTCCTGTATAATTTCTCTGTAATTCTGGCTGTAGGAAAGCCAGCAGTGGGAACAACTGCCATCATTGGAGCCATCATCTTGGAGCATCAGTCTTTAGAAAAGAGGCAGAAGAAAGCAGGTATTATTTCTAGGCTATTTTGACTTCTGGCTTTTTAGAGAATTTGTTTTTTAGGAAATCATTTTTATCCATACATTCACTAAGAAAATCCATGATTTACTGATTATTTTGGTTGAACTGGCATTTTAGTGTATATTTTCTAATGTATTTTTTTCTTTCAAGTTGAAATGTGTGTGTGTGTGTGTGTGTATGGCATAGTATTTTCTTTCTGGCTCTTCTCCTTTCTTGTAGCTTTAATGCAAATGGAGAAAGCTCAAGGAAAAATGAAAATTGAGGGAGACAGCAATTATTGGCTTCTTTTCTTTTTTATATTTAGAGTGTTGACAAAATGTGTAGAGTTTTGGATAGGTCAGAATGTTCTAACAGAATATTTAGTTTAGGACTTGACTATGCCAAGTCAAAATCTGGGCAATTTCTATTTACCAGGTGACAATATATGCTTGGATCTGGCTACCAATTCAGCTTGCACAGTAAGCCTTACCAAAGAAGGCCTTGTCTCTAGTACTATCTTCTCAAGAGCCATATTGACATAAATTATAGAATGAAGGACCATTTTGGAAGAATTTTCTGTTGGATGACATGGAAAATTATAAGAAAATTTTTGAGGGGCACTTGACAGTGTCTTCTCCTTCAGCCCTATGTTATTGTGGTTATTGACATCAAACTGTTTTGATTACATGTGTTTGCTCATATGTACTCATGCACATACATTTGTGTCTTTCATAAGAAATCCCCCAAAGAAATATAAAACAATAAGGAACATAGGGCCAAACAGTTACTCCAGAGAGAAAAACCTAGAGGAAAATGAAGTAGAAGCTTTCAAAAGGAGGGAGGGCTACAAGTAAGGATTGTTAGATTTACCAAATAAAAGATACAATTAAATTTGGAATTACAGGTAAATAATGTATATTTTAAAAATATAAGTATGTCCCAAATTTTGCATGGAACATAGCTATAGTAAAAAAAAAAAGTTTTCATCATTTATTTGAATTTCAGATTTAATGGAAACCTGTATTTTTTCTGGCAACTATAGTACAAAGTAGGCATGGTTTGTGGATCCTCTTGTGGGGTAGAGGGGAAGTGGCTTCCTCAGAGAAGTCAGATGCAGGGTCCAGAAATAGTGTCTAGTCCCAGTAAAAATTCAAGAAAATCCTGCATCCTGGGAGGAGTATGGGTGAGGCCTAGTATCCTAGTTATTTCCTGCTTTGAAGGAATTTCTCTGGATTCTCTCTCAAGAGAAAGAGGTCAGTGGATTGGTAAGCAGAAAAGCAGAAGCTGATTCTTAGAAATTAACATTTAATTTAATTTAATTTAATTTTTTAAAGATTTTATTTTATTTATTTGACAGAGATAGAGATAGCCAGTGAGAGAGGGAACACAAGCAGGGGGAGTGGGAGAGGAAGAAGCAGGCTCATAGCGGAGGAGCCTGATGTGGGGCTCGATCCCATAACGCCAGGATCACGCCCTGAGCCGAAGGCAGACGCTTAATGACTGCACCACCCAGGCACCCCGAGAAATTAACATTTTAGAATCGTTGAACACTGCTGGCTAATTGAACATTTAAAAAAAAAAAAAGACCATTTTAGAAGGAAAGAACAACAACAATCCAAAGGTAAAGAGTTTTGAGAGTGATAGAAAACCTGATGTGAAGAATGAGCGGAAATTATGAAAATGCCCACCTTGGTTATTACTGAATCCCCATCTTAGCTCTCTATTCCATGTGCTTTCCTGGAGACAAAAGGAAGATGTGGATAGAACCGGATTTCCTAAACTTGGCAATTAAGAGTGAATGGAGAGAGTCTGGGATTTCTTTTTTCTCAATTATTTTCTTTGCATTCAGGTATATTTATACTCAGTACGTATGTGTACTCCTGTAGTGAAAAGTAGTATAAATGTAGCTTTTAGCTTGGTGATTTAAGTAATAACTCTAAGATTAGTGAAGAATGTAGTATGCATTTTAAACGTAATGTAGGCCAATATTTTGGTCATTTTTATTTCTCAGTTGCATTTCCTTGTTTTTTACTCTGGATTCTGCAAACGTATAATTCATAGTAATTTAAATTTTCTTTTGATGTTGATCTTCATTGGCTCTTAGTTTAAATACCAAATATTTCACACACCACAGATTCTTGTTTTAATCCATGAATGTAACCAGCATTTCATATTTCCCTTCATGTGCTTGCTATTAGTAAGCCTCCAAATGCTGTTCTCAATTACCACAGATATGCTAAGTGTATGTATAGCAGAAACTTGCTAATTTGTAACTTAAAAGCCTGGAAAACAATGGGCTTAAATTAATTGGGTATCTGGTATTTTTTAAATTATAAAACAATCGAATGTTAGCTAGGTTGGAAAAGAACAATTACTGTGCTTTATATCATGCACTATTTTATATGAACAGATCATGGCTTACCTGAGACTTCTGAGTTAGCTCAGAACTCTAACTATGTGTGTTTGACAGCTATGTATTTAGGTAGTAGTTGTAGGTCAGTTTGCCAGAAGTCAACTTACTGAATGACCAATTCACTGAATTACAAGAAGAATTTCTTAGAGTTGTACTTTTTCCTGTGTCTCTGCTCTTGCCCTTGCCCCTACATTATATGCAAATGGGTGTTTTCCCTTAAGTGCAATTTGCTGAATTCTCTGAGTGCACTTATGTTTGCTCTTGCCTCTGGTGGCAAATGGTTAAGTTGGACATTTGCATTAAAATATTAGGCCAAAACATTAGTTTGGGCCTTTGGAACTCAGGAATGGTAAACAGAGCTAGAAAATAATGTTGGCTGGATGAGGAGGCCTGGAATCTGTCTTTGCCATTAGGGAGCTGTGTGATCTTGAACAAACAATTTATCTTCTAAAGGCTTAGGTTTCCTGATCTTAAGGTGTTATCAAGTGTCTCAACTGCGAAATGGATCTGTGGGAAAGAAGTGGACTTGCATTGTGCATACAGTGAACTGAGGAGAGCTTGTGGTCCCCTTTACCTATGGAGAAGTGTGTTATTCATGTAAATAGTACCTGTTGTATGTGTGCTGATGGACATGGCTCTCAGAAGTTGAGGACATGGCTATCAGATCTCTTCCAGCCCTGATAGTCTATGATTTCATGACAGGCAGGTCTGGAACTGCTGTTTTTGGTGTTGGGTTTCTGTGCCCATGATTTAAGGGAGTTTCCACTCGATAGTTCTCCAGGAGTTTTACAGTGAAGGTTTGAATAACATGCTTCAGCTAATGGGATATAAAAGCAGATACTTACAACAATTTTATTAATAAAATAAACTTTTCTATGTCAAAATAAAATTCTTTAACATATGTCTGTGTACCCTTAAATCATTCATTTATTCAGCAAACATTTACTGTGTACCTGCTATATTAGTGTAGATCTGTAGCAAAGAGGATAAAAGTTTTCACGAAGAGCTCACAGTCTTTTAGGAAGATAGTCATGCAGTCAAGCAAGCAAGTGTAATAATAAGTGTGATAAGTCACAGTGTGATAAGTTCCTTGTAAATTATATACAAGGTTATATTGGATATGGCAAGTCTCAGAATGCTGCCACTCTACAACCCCTGTATGAGATTCTTTCACCATCGATCACATGCTGCTATCCACTGGATTTGCCACTCTGGCTTCAGCTGACTTGACCTGCCGCTAACACAGCATATCTACAATCTGGACAGTGTCCTGTGGGGCAGGGTGGTAGGAAAGAAGATCTCAGTAGAGATCGTGGTGCCTAATTGCATTGATAAGATCTTCTCTTCCAAATAGTTCGAACTCAATATATAGAAGAGGTGAGGCAGTTGATAATGGGAACAGAAGCTGGAATATACTGTGGTATAATAAAGACAGGATATGAAAAAAGAGCTTAACATATTCTTGTTTCTGAGGAGGATGAGATGACAAGTCAAGGAGCTGCCCTGGGTTCTCAGTGCTGTTCTGTTTCCTGAACAGCAAGTGCTGTCTCCCTGAGGCCTGACTGCGTGGGTATTCTGGCATTCCCCTGGGGCCTCTCTTTCTCATTTATATTCCTGTCCTTACAACAAATGCCCATTTATTTGTACACTGAGCCTCTCTTTTTAGCAATGTGAAGTACAGGACATAAAGGTACAATGAGATGATGAAAGAGAGAGCCCTGACTCTGCATCAGGAAGGACATCATAGAGGAGAATATGTTTCATATGAAACTTGATGGGCATATAGGGTAGACCAAGGGGAGGATGGGAGACCAATAGTGCAATACAGGGAGACAAGAGATCACAAGTCAAGTTCAAGGAACAAGTAGTAGTTTAGCATGACTGGTGCAGAGGAGCTGTGTGGGGGTAGGATAGGAGCATGGACTGTCAGGTAAGGATCAAATACTTCATTTTATACTGTAGGTAGTGAGAAGTGACCATGGGAATTTCCAAACAAGTAAATTGTAGCATGTGCGGGATTTATTAGCTAGGAATAAATCTGGGGGACAAAAGTAAGTTAGTGGGTTGTTTCAAGGTATAGATGAGCTCTCAGTACCTTAATTAGGGCAGGAGTAGTGTGTTTGTGGGGGGGGGTGCGTAATTTTGAAAGAGATTCTAAAGCAGTAGAATGAACAAGAGTTGGTAACTGAGTGGGTGAGAAGGAACCAGGGGTTTGGATCTGGGTGATTGGTAATGGTCAAGGTAATGGTTTCTTGAGCAAGAGAACATGGGAGAGAAATTTGAGGGATGAAGATAATAAATCCAGTTTTAGTTCTTTTGGATTTGAGGCACAAAAATGTGTTACCGTCTTTTGATTATGATGTCTAAACTAATGATGGATGACCCTAGACAAAGCAAGATGATATGGAAACAAATTATTTTAGGTTCCAAGTGAATCTGGCGTTGCCCTATTTTTTCTTAATTACCATTCTTTAATTATGGGGCTTTCTCAGCGTAAATTTACAGTAGTGAGAGAGAGGCTCTTCAGGGATTTCTGATTCTGTAGTTCTTGCCTTCAAGGTGACTCTGGGAGGCAGCTGGTTGGGGCACACTCATTTCAAGCTACCTTTCCCTGTTGAATGCCATCATATGCTATGCAAGACCATACAATCATGGGCAAGAGTGGGGGGCGGGGAGGAACCAAAACAATGGCAAACAAAAACTTCTTTTGGTTTTTAATTTCCTCTTGTTGCTCTCTCACTGACTCTAAAGGTAAGATAATGGTCTTTATTCTCCATCTTGTCTAGATTCTTTGACTCAGAGAGAAGTCGAGCTTGTTTCTGAAGGAAAGGTGCCTTATATAACTTTAAAGCGCTTACCCTTGTCTTCTCAGCTTCCTTTGTCCTCTCAATAGTTTTTAGGTTCCCTTAGTGGTTCTTTTATTATACAGTGGTGAAATTGTTTACCATTAGAAGGAGTTCAGTGGTGAAGTGTACCCAGGGCTCACTTAAAACTGATGCTGCATGCATGCATGAACTGCTTCCAGGGTTACTCACTCCTTTAGCTTTTGCTAAAGAATCTGTCAGTCAATGAGTAGCTGCTGACAGCAACTTTTTAAGACTCTTTTCTCTTATCCATAACACATTAAACACTTTGAAAAGAGATAAGCAAACGTTTTCTCACAGTCTGTTGTGCATGTTTCCTTGCTGCACATTTCAGTATAATGAAATTCATGTTGTACAAAGAGAATTTCAGTGAAATGGATCAAATTTCAGTCTTTACCATTTTGTCCATATGGGTATGGTTTCCTATAAATTCATGACGTATAGGGTTAGTGTGATTGTAAGTTTCCATTTTAAAGATTAAGGGTCCTTATTATGTTCCACAACTCAACTTAAGTTCTCCTTGTGAAAAATGTTATGTTTCTGTTTGCATCTATTGTCTTTTGTTTTGTTCATCTTCTCCATTATCAGTAATCTAGCATTTTGAAACCAGAAGAGCCATCACTAGTGGCTTTTTTTAGGGGAATACCCTCACTGTGATGCAATACCCAAGAAACTATGTGGAAATAGGCTTTATGATGATGAATTACTGTTGCAAAAAGGACTCAGTGACACTGATAAATATTAAAGAGCCACTCTTGCCCCCATGGAAACCATTTTATTTAGTTGCTTCTAAAATCTATTCTCTGTGCTTCTCTTCCCTTTTATTTATGAGCTGATTTACATGACAACAGAGTCTCTGGTCCTTGGGAGTATGTGTGCCCTTGCCCCTGTTCTCTACTTTGAGTTGTCACCCTCTTTTTGCTGAGAAGATGAGGGACAATGAAGTGAGGAGTAAATGGCTACTGGAGCAGATGAACTCTGAGAAACAAAGGTCCCCTTTTCATGCAAATGTCCATAGTAATTTAACATGAAGGAAGCAAAGAAACCAGGGTACAAGATATCAAGAGAACTAGATGGTATTCGAGGTTGTTCTCTGAAGCCTTGACATCTCTTTAAGAGTGTCATCTATCAAAGCATTTTTTCCCCTTTCATATAAAGTGGAAACCCATTTCCATTTGGAAGGAAACATGGAGGAACATAAAATCTAACCTCAATCATAGGCTCTGGGTGTACACTCTCACTACCAGTCCCCTCAATGTCATTTTTAACGTTGTCACTCATTCCTAACCAAAAAGAACATAGCTGTGTGTGCTTACAGCCCACATTATCCGCTCTGCCTAGGAGGTCTGCTCCTCTTCCTTTCTTACTTAATTCTTAAATTTTCCGCACCTTTCAAAGCTGAACTCAAACCCTGTTCTATCATCCTTAGAGTCTTTCTCTCCAGACCGATCATTCGTTTTTCAGAATTCCCATTGAATTTTGAATTAGTGTCTATCACTTAATGACAAATTTCTTTCTGTGAACTGACTTTTTTTCCCACCAAAATTTGTTGAGGAGAGTGACCATGTATTATACTGCATTGTTTTTTATCTATAGCTTTTGGTGTAATAGCAGATATATAATATGCAGTTCTTAGATGGACTAGCTGCCATTTAAGAATCATGAAACTAAGAAGGATACATTTATATGAAAGATACATCTGTCCACAATTGTTTTTCTTCTAACTTTAAAATTCATGACACCTCTCCTTAAAGATAAAACATGGCCTCCTTTTGATTAGTTCACTATTCAGGGATGCCATTGATCCCAGAATGGCCAATCTGTACATTTCAGTTAAAATAATTGTTAACTCAGAGACTGGATACCTACTGACATGTTTTTTTGTTTTGTTTTGTTTTTTGGTGGGATATATTATTGTTAATAATATTTATAATAGCAAGTACTCAGAACTTACCTTGTGTTCAGTACCAGCATTTTAATATAGGCTCATTAAATCCTCACAATAACTCTATGAAGTAAGTAGTATTGTTATCATCACCATTTTATAGAAAAGGAAATAGAATTTGGATCTCAGCAGGCTGGCTCTGAGGTCTGTGCTCTTAATTACTATTCTGTTCTGCCTCTTTTGCTGCCATTGGGTTTCCCTGCACTATCATCCTTTCTTGTGTATGGTGTCCCTCGCCTTCCCAACTCAGGGACCAGAGATCCCGAGACTGTTTCTGACAAGCCTTTTATATCTTAATACTCAGCACACAAAACTCAGGAATGGATTGAGTTGGATAACGAGGTTCACACTAAGTAGGTAGTTTAAAAATTAGTGTGAATGTGGTACTAATTAAAACATAAACAAAGACCAGTAGATCAAGTAGTTTGATTAGAATTTTTTTTAATCATCATTTCTTTCTGTTAGTTGTTAAATTATGGAATGGATGAGTGAAGATGAAAATATGTATATAAGTGTTTATAAAGCTAAAAAAAGGGGGGTGCCTGGGTGACTCAGTTGTTAAGCGTCTGCCTTTGGCTCAGGTCATGATCCCAGGGTTCCGGGATCAAGCCCCACATTGGGCTCCCTGCTCTGCTGGGAGCCTGCTTCTTCCTCTTCCACTCCCCCTACTTGTGTTTGCTCTCTCGCTGACTGTCTCTCTGTCAGATAAATAAATAAAATCTTAAAAAAAAAAAAAAAAAGCTAAAAGAAGGGATATATAAAGCTGCTGGGAGAATATATGATATAAAGAAACCAATCCCTGGACTTATTTCTCTTCATGTTATAGGGAAAGATTTCCTAATTGAGAAGGAAAAGATTCTTCTTCACTCTCATACTTATTTATGGAGCCAAACTTGTGGTCTAGGACTGAATTACTGTTGTAGTAGGGTCTTTAAATAACTTGAGGAACAAAGGTTTTTTTTTTTTTCTTTTCCTTAAGTGTATGTGCATGTGTTTGTATGCAATTTTAAGAAGGTCATATGAACCATTTATACTATAGATGTATTTTCTGAAGTAATATATGGTGAAATTAAGGCTACAACTCTGTCCTGTCATCCAGAGGGATGATAAGAGTTACAGGTGAGAGCAAACTTTGACTCTATGTCCACAGTGCAAAAATGTGATTCCAAGGGCATTCCTTGTGGAATTTCAGAGACTTCTGCCAGCTGTTCACTAGAGAATTAAGTCCAGTCATTCATAAATCAGCCGTTGTTGGAGCAGGAAGGTGAGGTGTTATATATCAGCCAGTATTATCATCCTTACCAAGTGAGATACCTGTCTTTCTAAATCTAAATAAAAGAAATCAAGAACAATAAGCACAAGTCTAGAAATTATGTATTTATCTGTCATATATCTACTGGGAACCTTCTGTTTATAAAGTACTATACTAAGTATGAGATAGAAAAAGAATAAATCACACTCTCCGTCCTTTAGAATGTCATAATCTGGGGCAGAGGAGGGAAGGAGGGGCAGGATGAGGGGAAATTTGAAAACCAGTATTACAAATTACAATAAACATATAAAATGATGTCTAGGTTGTTCAAACATTAAAGAACAAGATTGGAGAAAGGTTTTACAGAGCAGGTAACATTTTGAGCTAGGCACAAAACGAAAATTACACTTGGCTGGGTAGAAGCATGGAGAGGAAGACTTTCCTAGAGGGGACAGGTTACAGAAAGGCGTCAAGGTATGACAAAGTTGGGCTATGTTGCGGAACTGCAGTTAGGAAACACAAAATATGGAAATGCTCTTCCATTTTGTCATGGCCTGTAGTTCTCATTAATTTATGGTATTTGATATGTTTTTCTTTCTTTTTTTAAGATTTTATTTATTTAGTTGAGAGAGAGAAAGAGAGAGAGCATGAGTGGGGGGTAGTGGCAGAGGGAGAAGCAGATCTTCGCTGAGCAGGGAGCCTGACGTAGGGCTCGATCCCAGGACCCTGAGATCATGACCTGAGCTGAAGGAAGACACTTAACTGGCTGAGCCACCCAGGCACCCCTGATATATTTTTCTTAATTCATCTTTAAAACTTCCTTCTGAGATTGTGTCTTGGGAGTTCAGCATGACATTTGAGCTGCTATGCATGATAGGTTGGTCTTGGTGAAAGGTTGGCCTGAGTGTTTCTAGGGGCACATGCCGAGCACAGGGGTGCCTATGTTGTAGACAACAGATGATGAAGGAGAATGTATGTGATTGTTGGATCAGAGCTGTGGCCTTTGGCGGAGCTGATGTGCTGTTCCCTGTATGTCCATTGCTCTTTTGCATTTCTATGTATTACATTCCCTGTTCCATCTGCTTCAAATGTCCTTCTCCCCTTTTCTGCATGAGAAAGTCTCATTCTTGTTTTGAAATAAAGTGAAAATTAAAGGCTACTCTGTGGAAAAGATTCTCTTCTGATCTGTGCATATTCCGCACATACACTTGCCTTGTGCATGGTGGAGGAACATATATAAAAGCTTTTCTTTTTCATTTTATAGTGTAAAGTGTTTGAATTTATTTTAGTCATCAGAATTAGTCATGAGTCAAGACAACATCTGACTTTCAGAAACCACAATCATCATGGTTTGGTAATAATTTCATCAGTATGAAGTGTGTGTGTGTTTGCGTGTATATATAGAGGGAGGATATAAGACAGTAGGTTTTTCATTCACAAGTACAAAATAACCTAAGGAAAAAACATTCTGAGATTTTACCCTGCAGTTTTTTTCTCCCCAAAAGCCACCGTATTCCCTCAAAATCATCCTTTGCAGAATGCTTGACAGGATGCTTGATGCCCTGCTGCAAGCACAGTCAATGCAGACACATTGTCTGTGGTGTTAAAGAGGCAAATAATATGGCCATAGCCACAGGTTTAATCTTTCAGTTGGCATCTGAATATAGGCAGTTGTTTTAGAGTAGTAATTAGCTGAACCTTCTGGGAATTTCTTTCCAGAATGCATACTAGTCCTTATGTGTCTCATTTTTTTGCTTATGCAGGCTGTCTTGTTCATCTAAATAAATATATATGGTGATTATCTGGTTTCTTTAGGACTCCTACTTTAATTTTTTTTTTTTTTTGAGAGAACAAGTGCGCGTGTGCATGAGTGGGCAGGAGGAGGGACGGAGGGAAAGGAAAAGAATTCCAAGCAGGCTCCACACTCAGTGAAGAGCCTGACATGGGACTTGATCTCACCACCCTGAGATCACGATCTGAGCTGAACCCAAGAGTTGGATGCGTAACTGACTGAGCCACCCAGGCACCCCCCCCCAATTTAATTTAGTTGACATAAAGAATGATGGTCATGCCTGCAGTCTGCACAAAAGTCAAAGATATGATGTAACACTATGAGGATATTTATTTGGTTTCTGAGGTTTATTTTTAATTTACGGAAGAATAGAAATTCAGATACATTTTTAGATTATAATGTGCTTATACCTGAGGAGATAGACTCTAGAGATGTATATACATGCTGGCAAAAACAGAAAAGACTAATTTGAGAATTTGCTTGGTAGTGAAGTCCTACTTTGATCCTCTAGTAAAATATATACTGAACTTATTTGTCCATTCCACAATGTCTGTCATAAGATGACATTCCAGCCTTCAGATTTGTTTTTTGTTTTAGTTTTTTCACCCTTGCTCATGAAGACAGCCAAAATATTCTGTTGGGATTGTTATGCTGTCTCTTCAAAGAGTGTAGAACAGGCAATCGGCCTAGAAATATGTGGATATACCAAAACTGCGCCTTATCCCTGGTTTCTTCTTACTAATAGGAATTAGTACATATGTAATTAAATGGACTATTCATAAAAATTACATGCATTTCTTCTTGAGTATAAACATCTTGAATTTCCTCAGTTTTTTGACGCATAGTGGTTTTCCACTATGATATATGCTTTATAATTTTCAATTCTTTACTTATAAACAAGAGTACTATGGAAAATAAAAGGGTCAAAGAAACATTTGAAACATTCTTTGCTCAGTTTATGGTGAGAGTCACATCAAAATGCGATAGGCTGTCCTTGCACCACTTGGGAGTTTCCTGTCCACGTAACAGACATATCTCAGTGGTAAATTAGATTACTGTGTGGATGATCTGACTTACTCATTGAAGGAGTCAAATTAATTGATTCCATTGTTTAGCCTTTGTGTTCATAGGATGAATTATAACTAGAAAAGATTTGCCATCCAGACGCCCTCTCCTACAATGCTATAGGCAATCCTGACCAAGCTCAGTAGAGGATAGTAGATCTCTTCAGGGATCTTTTAATGGATCTGCCAATTCCTCCGTGTTCTTTGTGAAACATACTGATCATGGCCCAGACCATGTGCAAGCTTCCTGCAAGCTGGCTCCTCTGTGGTGTTCTTATGTACCTTTGTTCCTATAAATTTTAAGTTATTACAATAAAGAGTCAGTTGTTTTATTCACAGTTAAGGTGCTTGGGAAGCAGATTCTGAGATGGAGATTGGCTTACCGGAAGTTTGTTAGGGAGTGCTATTAACATCTGTAGAAGGTGAGGGAAGGAAGCAGGCTTTAAGCAGAGGGAGAAGTTGGGCTACTTCGCAGTCTCAAAAAACCTGTGGTCCACCTCCACAAAAAAAGTGAATCTAGAATGTCTTTTTAGAGATTTTTCTACTTGGGGGCTGGCAGGCCCAGACAGACTTTACCCCCCTCCTGCCCCCCCCCCCCCGCCCCGCTGCTGTCTTGACTGGTCACTGGCTGTGGGCTGCCCCAGAAATGGCTTTCTCTTTAGCACAGGCAGTTCCCAAGGAGGGCTGGCTGCTGGGGGCTGTTTGTACACACTCCCAGGAACTGGAGGAATAAGGCCTTTAGTCCCAAAGGGGAGTCTGAACAGCATATTATAGATTTCACTAAACCTGTAATACAGATGGTGGTTATTGTCAGCACCTTTGTTTAGTTAAACATTATTTAAATCTACATAAGATACATTCAGAAAAAGATAATTTTTTTCCATGGAAACTAAATTGATTGTGTTTTAAAGAGAAAAATTAAAGTGTTAAAAATAAAATTAGTTGCAAATTATATAAATATTTCTGTTTTTGTAGGTTATAAATGAATCTTATAAAATGACCATTTTTTATAGGTCAAAATGGTTAAAAATCGACCATTCTATATGGAAAACACTAATATAAATGGTTGGAAAATGTCAGAAACATAGAAGGAGTCCACAAGCAAGTTATTTTGTGAGATTCTTCTAGTTTTAATTTTATTTAACAGAAAATGAAACTGAAAATTATAGACTCAATGGCATGGGTATAGTTTCTTGAAAAGATGTAGTTACACCAGTCAGTGACTTATAATCAGAGGAAATCCTGTGACCTTACATCAAACAAATGGTCAAGGATGTACTCTTAAGACCTTTCAAGTTAAAATGAAACTGCTATTCCTAATCCTGCTGATAAGAAGAGGGCTTCTACAGTCCTAAGAGTCTCCTCCCAAGCCATCTGTGGGGTTTGGAAATAATCTTACTACCCTAAAAATGGGATTATCTTTTGCCTTGGGTGACTGTGACACCTTTACACAATAGAATTCTGCATTTTCTTCTTCAAGTTAAAGGCCACTCTGAGAACCAGGAAAGCATCCTAGTTCCTGAGCCCCCTGCAGCTTGATAGAATTCTAATCATCAGTCTTTGGCTGTCTGCTTACTTTTGTCTCCTTTGCTGTCTGTTTCTTCCTGGTGTCTGTGTTATTTTCTGTTCCTTCCAAGTTGCTGATTGATGTACAATTTCAAAATAGGAATGGCTCCAGGATCTGTGTAGCCTAAAGTGCATGTAAGTTAGAGAATTCTAAGAAAAAGAATTCCAAATTCCAAATAAAAAATTAGGTATAAAGTGATTATTTATTTACAATGAAAAAATCACAAAAAGTTATTAAGAAAACTTACAAATAGTACAATCATCCTCCAAATTCAAAAGTATAATATTATATTTTTATTAATTGTCTGTCATACCTCTAAAATACTGTTTTCTTACATTTTATGCTTGCATATACTTTGATCACTTTTTCAAATGAAAACAATTTTGTAGTACTTTTCATAGAGGAAAATAAAGGGTAATTCAATCTTTCCTCTAGCGTGGTTAATATATATTATTGACAATTTAGAAGAACTTTCATCTTTACAAATCATTGTTGGTAATCTTTTGACAATGTTTAAGGTTGTTGTCAAAAAGAGGAAAACCTCTATCAAGTTTCATTGTTTAAGCTTTCTCAGAATAGAACAACTTTTTTTTGGTGCAGTATCTAATCTTAAATCCTTTGATTTCATAATCTTCATAACCAGTTTGTTACTGATGACATCATTGGAGTGTTTTATATTATCTGAATGTCAGCATTTTGTATAAAATTGGCAAACATAAGTATTTTTCCTATATTTCATTTGATTTATAGCTCTTTATTAATTGAAATTATGAGTCTGCATTGAAGCAGAGTTTACCTCCTATACTTGGCCCTGTTCCTAGTGTCTTCCTTTTTTTCCTACTTTTTCTCCTGGGATTTTGACATACCACTCAGCTGAGGACATATATAATTATAACAGAAAGTTTGTAAAACAATGAAAACTCAAGTAGATTCAAGAAGAAAAGTATGTGATGAAAGTATATTTGTTTGAAATGAAAATTTGTAGGAAGAAAGAACAACAAATAATATGTATTAGGAAATTATTGAAACTGGAGGACTATATCCCTCTAGTCCCTTACATAAAATGGTACTACATGGCATTACTAACATTCTTATCTGTTAACAGGTTAATGAGAATAAAAATCTTCTTCCACCTAAAACTGGATGATTATCATAATCTGGTTTGAGATTATTTAGTGTGAGTGAACAGAGTTAATTTCTCAGAACACTGTCAGAAACTATTCCACTAAGAATTCCAGACACTCTACCATGACATATGGACACTTTATTTATTTTAATTATTGGATGGGATGTTGCATGTCTAAGTCTTTATGTTATGTGCAAGTTTCTGTTTTACGTTTCTTTGGGTTTCGAGCTTCTCCATTGTTCTACTTTTCCCAGTGCAGTGGACCTTAGGTTCTTTAGCATCTGATACCATTCCTGATATTACTTGCATACCTTTTAGAGCTGTTAGACAGTTGAATTATTTGACACATATGGTAGAAACAATTTCAAACAGCTAGAGGTGGGCTGAGACAGGGTAAGTTGCTATATGTTATGTTTCACACATTTTCCCTGGTGTTCCCAGCATTCCAGAAGCTCTACTGAACCTTACTGTCTAGTACATGCTCATTGATGTGTTCAGAAATTGGAGGCCATTTTCTGAAATCTCACTGTCGGAATAGGAAAAATGTGGGACCCTAACAGGTGAATGGAGAAACATAGCATCATTATGAATGAAAAACTTCTTCATGTAAAATTGCAACTTGCAACTGCAGTGTGATAGCCTCTTTTTTCCTAATGAAACATGAGAAAATATTTGCTTAGTTTAAAAAAAATATTGCTCTTCAAAGAGCATTTCAAACAAACGTAAAATAGAAACTTTCACATTTATTCCACTACAAGTGTTTTTACCTTTGAAAAGTTGGTTACGATTTTTGTTCTCTGTCATTTGAACAATTGCATCAGGCCTCCAGAGAGACTTCCTTAAAGATACATGCCTGTTCCTAAGAAACTATGAGTCCATTATTCTCAAAATTTGGAACCTTGAATTAATCTTTTTACTTGGAAGATAGGATTTTTTCCCTTTCCCCATGTTTTAAAAGCAGTAACACCAATACCAAGTATATGTGTTTATGGTGTGCAGGTCTTTCCGATGAACCTATAAAAACCGAGGCCCCACATTTCCTTGTGAATTGATGATTTATTACTATAGTTGAATAGTTCTTTTCATTGGCGTAGGATTTTTTTTCAAGGTGTACTTGATCATGATTAATGAGCCTCACAAAATCCTAGAGTCTCCAAAATCCTAAGTGTGTGGCTTATCCTTAACAAGTGTTAATTACTTAAAAAAAAATTAATGAAACCTTAATTTTTAAAACTTTTATATAGTTTGTTCTAGAAAACATTTCTATTACATGTAGATAAAATTAAAGATAAGTTTCTTTTATTTGAATAACTTTAAATGATTTTAAAATGATAAATATACAGAAATAACTCATGAATTATGTACATATATAGAAAATTATATGTAACTACCCATTAAATTAAATTATACTCAAGAATAAATTTTCAAAGTAACTAGCCAATTATGCAGATTAGTGTATTCCAAATGATAACAGTCTTTGGTATAAAATTTCATTTAACTTTTTGTGGTCCCAAATGACAGTGATTCTCAGTGGGACTTTTTTGTTTTATTTTATCCTAAACCAAACACTGTTCTGATAGGTGTAATAAGCAAGAAGAGATTGAAAAATCACAAGCAAATTTGATAATTTATAACTAAGTTTACTTTCTGTATTTCTCTAATTATGTTAGTATGTATATTTCTTCATGGGAATATTTTTGTCTTGGAAATAAGTTAAATATAGAGTACTTCAGAAAAAAAGAGAGTGCTGTATCCTAAGAAATGTTCCTGTGATGCTAACATACAAAACACTTGGCTGTCTTTCGTTTACTGGTCAGATAGGTTACATAATAATATATCCCAACTGATTAGTTTCCATTATAGCTATTTAATTGGATTCAAATTAATAATTGATAGTCACAATCATATTATCTTATAGTCTAATGCTGCCATTGTTGAAATGATCTGCTGTAGTGTACATTTTGTCTGTCTCATTGTGAAGAAATGTTCTTTATAAAAATGACAAAGTTATAAAAAGAGAATTATACTTGGGAATTTTTTGAAGCTTTATTTTGTTAAATTTTGATTGTGCTCCATCTGGAAAGAAACACTTTTCAGGGTTTGCATGCTTGGTCCTTGGTGATTCTGCTGTCAAATTATGGAAAGCAAACTATGTGCTATGTTTGGGTGGAAACATTAAGCTATTAAAATTAGAAGAAGAAAGAATGGCAACAGGTTTGAAAGGATCATGAGAACATGAAGAAAGTATTTTATAAAAATCCTCAGTGGGGCCACTTAAATTTCAGCCATAATTATTAATAAAACTATCTGAGAAGTTGAAATTCAAATAAACATTAATTAGTACATAGTTTTTGAATTTCTATTTTGAGTATATAGCTGAACTGGACATTGGAAAAAAAAAAAAAAACAAGAGTGGTGTATATTATTGCATCTGCCTGTAGGAATTTAACATCCATTGAGTGAGGCAGAAGTAATCCATATAAAACAGCATAACCCACCTTTCATGGAATATATTGTAAGAATACATTTATTTGGTCAGCTGTTCTCACAGAAACCTAGTCTTTCAAAATATCAGATCATATCAATGCAAAAACAAGTGACTACTTGAGGAAATGCATGACGATACAATAGGAAGAATCTGGAATTAGGAGTCAAAAGACTAGCTGTGTCAGGTTCCTGTTCTGCTCAAAGTTACCTTCTTTCAGCCTACACCCCATGCCCCCTATTTGTTGCTATAGCAGCTAGCTGGGGCAGGAGTAACCTGACAAAAACTTCACCTCAATTGCATTGAGTATCTGTTCCCATGCAGCTCCTCGGGTGCCTCCACATGGGAGATATAGAAACCCACTCAACTACTCTGGTGGGTGTGCAGCCCTCAAAATGTGAGAAGTTAAAACTAAGTGGGGAACCTTTGATCAATGGGGGATGTGGATATGTATTTGTTTCCGCTGTCCCTAGAGTAGTCAATTCTGAGATGCATTCTTTACACACCTCAGAGGTACCAGTGGGATAAAATCCCTGTTGTTATCACTGAGACCAGCTTTTATAAGCCACCCTTGAAATTGCTTTCAGCTTCTTCTCTCCCTCACTACTACGACATTTTCTGTTCCTGTCTCTTAGGATCTATACCTAAAATAAATTACCTGCACACAAACCTTCCCCTCAGGTTCTGCCTTCTTTGGGAAATATAATGTAAGACACTGTTTTAGAGATTTACTAAGCGTGTGGACATGAAAAAAAAACAAACAAACCTCACTTCAAATCAGGAGGTAGCCTAGATTGCTTGGGTTCAGGCTCAAGGCTTGTTAGTGACTAGCTGTCAGACCTTAGGCAAATTACTTTAACTCTTCATGCCCTGGCTTTCACACCTGTAAAATGTCAGTAAAGTTAATGCCTGCATTATAAGGATTGTTGTGATGATTAAATATAATACAAATTCCTTAGCAGTACCTGATTCATGGTGAGTCTGCAATGATTTCATTCATGCAAAGCACTTATAATAATGCCAGGCACATTAGTGGTTTAAAATAATGCACATTATCTTAACAGTTAGGAGATCAAGGTTCCAGATTGCTGTGTTCCTTCTAGAGGTTCCAGGGGAGAATCTGTTTCCTTGCTCTTCCAGCTTCTAGGGGCTGCCCACATTCCTCACCTCAGGGCCCCTTCCTCCCAACTCTTCTATTGTCACATCTCCTCTGAGTCTGACTTTCCTGCCTCCCTTTTATTGGGTTTACCAGGATAATCCAGGATAATCTCCCCCATGTCAAGATCTTTAACTTAATCACATCTGCAAATTCCCTTTTGCCGTGTAAGGTGACATATTCACAAGTTCCAGGGATTAGGATGTGGATATCTTTGGGGAAAAATTATTCTGTCTACTACAGTTCTCAACAAAATTGGCTGGATAAATGCCTCTGAGCCCCAGTTACGTCATTTATTACAATCAGAATGGTTATAATCAGAATGACATGATATAGTAAGATTAAATAAGAACAGTCTATATTTATTATATAGATTTCTATCATTACAGAATCATGCTTTAGAATTGGGCTTTCAGTAATGTCTCTCAATCCTTATACTGCTTCATAGATAGCTTTATTCCACTTCATGTTAAGTTTGAGCCCTGGTCATACTAAGAGATTTGCAGTTTCCCAGACTCCCATGGTACTCACCACTAGCCCTTACTTTGCTGTGTTTTGTTATTTCTCTTTCTCCCTTAAAATGTTGTAAGCTCCTTGAGGGGCTGTGTCCTGTTTTTCAATGAATGTCCTGTGTGACCATGTCTAGAACAAAGTAATGATTACTAATTTCTGTTGAATGATGGCATGCTGACTGAATGTATTATGCATACATGAGAAAAGGCCAAACACACAGAATATCTAGAGGATAGTTATTAAATCTGAGATTGTTTCATCTATAACTCTTGAAAGGGTTGATCATAAATATTTTGCATTTAATCCACTAAACAACAGAGATACAGCTATCAATATTATATTACAATTGTTTTAAATATTTTGGTGGTAATATTTTGAATGAATATGCTAGAGAAAGCATTTTTAGAAAAGTATATACTACAAATCAGCCTTAATTGCTGTGGGCAGAACACTTAAATACAAGCCAAGGTCAACTTCCCCCTCAGAAAGCAGATACAGGGGTGCCTGGGTAGTGCAGTCCTTAAGCATCTGCCTTCGGCTCAGGGCGTGATCCCGGCGTTCAGGGATCGAGTCCCACATCAGGCTCCTCTGCTGGGAGCCTGCTTCTTCCTCTCCCACTTCCCTGCTGTGTTCCCTCTCTTGCTGGCTGGCTCTCTGTCAAATAAATAAATAAAATCTTAAAAAAAAAAAAAAGAAAGCAAACACAGAACTGATGATTTCAGAATTTTATTGTGTGAAGGATGGAGAAACAAGCCCTTTGAAGCCACTTATGTAGTAACATGCAAATGCAAGAAAATATCACTGCTCTACTCTTTATCTTCACAGCAAAAATATGCAACTGCATAGGCAAATTAGGTAGTGCTTAAGGCAGTCTGGAATTTTGCCCAGAGTGCCTCAGGTGACATGAGGTTTTGATGGTGCCCTGAAACTACATGCCAGAATGCTAGGAGTTTCCAGTCTTAATTTTGTAATGAAATTAGGTGTGAATGTGATGACTGATGTAATGTACGCAGTACTATCAGATTTATACTTGACATTAATATGTTGCTTCTGGGTACAGTAGTGACTCCCAATTTTCCCTGTCCCTTGGTCTGTTGGAAAGAAGCCATAACAACAGTATGATTTCAGGCCAAGGCTCTCTTTCCAGTTGCTGAAATGGCATATGGTATAGGACACTGCAGTATTTTGTGTGGTCTACAAATTCCAATTCAAGCTCTAAATGTCTTTCCTTTGCATTAGTGGTGTTGTTCATTATGTGAAAATAATTTTTGTGTAATCACTCAAGATATTCTGAGATTTACAGAATCATTGAAACCTTAAGATTTACTTAAAATTGAGGATAACAATTTAAAATACTTTAAATTGAGGACCAGTTTCACTAATATTGGTCTTCTGTGATGTTCAAAGTTCCCCAAATTAGAAATTTACACATGAGCAGCTGTGATGGTTAGTTTTATATATCAGCTTGACCAGGCTACAATATCCAGTTATTCAGTCAAACACCAGTCAAGGTGTTGCTGTGAATGTATTTTTTAGATGTGATTAACATTCACATCAGTAGACTGTATACAGAGGAGTATAGAGATATGGGAAAAATTGTGAAGAAGTGTGGGAAATACTGGCCTTTGTAATACCTGGAAGTTTTTATTCTAGAATTTCTACCTTTCAATTTAATATTTTAACTAATATATACAGGTTTTAAAATTTAAAAATGTGTATAAAAGAAAACTATGACTTGGATGTCAAGAGAGTTAAATATAATATCTGACAAGAAGATGACTTTGGAAGATTACTATAAAGTGTTATAGTGGTACCTGGCTGGCTCAGTCGGTAGAGCATGCGATTCTTCATCTAGTTGTCAAAAGTTCGAGCCCAGTGTTGGACATAGAGATTACTTAAAAATAAATAAATAAAATAAAATGTTATCAATTTGTGATATAGCTGTATAAAAGAATTAAGTATTAGAGTATGTAAATCTCAAAGCAATTCTTATTGATTCCAGTTGGAGGGATAAACAGTACCACGCATAAACTCATCTACACATATTCATTCACTCACTCAGTTGGGGGTATAAATTTACAGAGAATAGTTCAGTGGGTAATCAGGATATTTTACTCACTTAGGTCGAGTAAGGGAAATGTTTTCAAAAGAGTTATTCTTTAGTTTTAGATGATGGAGAACAACAGAAGAATAAACTAATCCAAGACAAAGACTATTTCAATAGGGAACTAAAGACATAGATCCCTTACTGATAATCAGCAATGTCTTCTTACATTTGTTAGGAATTAAAGTAGAATATTTATGGTTGTGTTATGTATAGAAAAATAATACAGTATAACAGTTTTGTGAATGAATTTTGGAACTAGGTTTGGATTTCGACTCTGCTACTTGACTCTGACTATGGAAAGCTTACTTAACCTCCTCATCTATAAAATAGGGATAAGTAACAGTAAATAATTCTAGAGGATTCTAAGGATTAAAGGACTTAACTATAAAAAAAATAAAGGAGCTACTACTGTATGTGAAGCCAATAGAAGAGTGGTTAGCACATAGTAAGTGCTCGATAAAATAATGATTCTCCAGTACTTTCATCTTCATATAGTTTTTAGCACAAAATCAAAATTTTTAAAAAGGCTGGGAAGGAGTTATTTTGTCTTAAAATTTTTCAAGTGCGACTAAAGCTGACAGTCCCCATATACTTGTGAAAGTCATCATGGTGCTATATTGACTAGAATGAGAAATGAAAGTGTCAAAAATGTGTTGCATAAATCCATCTCCATTTTACCCCTTAAATATGATTTCTGTAAGCTGTTGAAATTTCATAATTTCAATTTTGGGGTCCTCTTCCATGTTATTGCTTTAAGTGCTTATGAAATGCAGAGCAAGCAGAGCTGCCACAAGGAAGACTGAAGTAAAAGTAAAGGAGATTGACCAGAATTTTCAGGATGCATTAGACCTCAAAGACACCTAAAATAAATCAGTTCAGAGACAGGAAAATAATCTGGGTGCTAATAAATACGTTCTTCTTTATACTCAGAACACACATTCTGAACCTTCATTCATCCCTTCATGCAATTGTCATAAACCCATGAATAGTATTACTCTGCTATAAAGCTTTTTCTTGTGACATATAGGAGTCCACACAGCCTTTAAACACATGTCCCACTCAGTTCATTTTTATGGGAATTATTGCATGCAAATGAGGATGAATAATGCACATTTTGTTTTCATTTCTTGCTAGAGACCAGAATTCCTTAATATGAATTACATCACAAAAAGTAAACTTTAAATATATATTTTTTTGCCTAGTGATGACCACTTATTGGTTAGACTATTTTCACTTCATCTTTCTTCTTGACCATCTTTTGAATGGACCCAGTGTTTGTACCAGAATTTCTTTGGTCAGATCATCTATGAATGTATAATTCCTCACATAGGGCTTCCTGCCATCTGTTTTCACATTTTATTTCCCATGTATGCCTTCTTGTTCCATCATCTGTATTAGTTTTGAACTAATTCTTGAGTAAGAAGTAATGTTCTTTCCTGAGTGTATTCTGAATTGCTAAGGGTTTGGGTATTTGAAAAACCTCTTTTGAAAAAACAGTGAACATTATGTGTATTAGTGAAAGTTATCCTACTTTGAATATTTTATGCAGAATTGTTTTTGAGATTTAAGTTCAGCTAGTCTTAGTGTTTACTAGATCTAATTTAGAAGTCAATGTCTTTTAAAAAATATATGGGAGAATTGTATGTCAGTGCAATATTTGATAGCCATGATAACAAGTTCACAGAGAAAATTTGGAACTTGTGCATAAAGATTTCATAAAGAATCATGTTATATAAATAAGCTGATAACTAAGGTTTTCCTTCAGCCTTCATATAAAAGAGAAACAGCACATTGGTGGTATCTTCTAAGCATAGAGGTGAGTAGGTAACTGGAAGCGTTTTCACCTTTGCCTGTGACGTTTGCATTAAGAAATTAGAGCAACCTTAGTGATTAACCCTAAACATGTGGGGTAACAAGGCATTTGCAAGTCTATACTTCTTATTGAGTTATAAAGTATGTATTGTATATATGTTTAGTTACGAAATTTTCTAGGTCAGTTTTCAGAGTCTGCTCAGCCTTGGGAGACTTTTGGGGAAGTTTTAAGAGATGCTGATAAATTTAAGAATTGATGCCTTGACGATGTCTTGTCCTGCCTGGGTAGACTGGGAAATAATGGAAGTCAAGGACAGCATGTCCTCGTACTTACTAGAGATCCGATGGCTGCATGCCCTAGGGTTTTCAGGCTGAGAGAAGAGGGAGAAAAACATGAGTATGGTCTTGATCTTCTCTCCGAAAGGATGCCTTGGGCTTTTGAAAAGAAGACAACTCTTCCTAGGGATAATTTATTAAAGTTTTACATCCTTTCACAATGAAAATTAAAGATAATTTGCTCTCCAAGAGCTGTTAATTTTTGCCTATAGTGAGCGTTCATAAGAAAAGTTCTCATTAGACTGGGTCAGGTTTTCTGGGACCTGAACATAATCAGAATGCTCCACAGTGTTTGACGCCTGGATAAGAAAGAAATGTGAACATGGGGCGCCTGGGTGGCACAGCGGTTAAGCGTCTGCCTTCGGCTCAGGGCGTGATCCTGGCGTTCTGGGATCGAGCCCGACATCAGGCTCCTCCGCTATGAGCCTGCTTCCTCCTCTCCCACTCCCCCTGCTTGTGTTGCCTCTCTCGCTAGCTGTCTCTATTTCTGTCAAATAAATAAATAAAAAATCTTTAAAAAAAAAAAAAAGAAATGTGAACAGTTTGGACTGTTTGCGAGGCCTTTCACAACAGATAGTGCTGGAGGTAGGGGACTTTTGGAGCAACAATAGGAATGCCTCATGTAGGCATAGATTCTGAAATATAAAATCATTGTAGAGGTGGGAGCAATTTAGAAAAAAAAAAAAAGGATCCAGTCACGCTGGTTTCCATGAACCATACTGTGATGACTTAAGTGCCATTTTTTCCTGGTTAATTATGTGGATTTTTAAGAAAACACTGAATTATAAAGAACATATATTATTGCTAAATGGCATGGGTCTTGTTCATGTAGTTTATGCACTTGTAGAAAATAAAATTAACTCTATCCTTATACTATAAGAATGTCTCATTAGTAACGTTACCAACTCCAAGAAATATTTAATCATTTTTCTGTTGAATGAAGTTTGCCACATTACAACTTATTTCTGTACACCCGACTGCTCCATCTTTGAAAAACAAAATTTTTTTTAAAAAGGTCTTTTCTCCCTGGTGTATATTTTACTAAGCTGTTATATTAAACCTTCCCTGTGTCATATCTCTGCTGTCAGGTGATGCTAAAATAATAAAACTGCTCTGTGTAATTCAGCAAAATGTAATCCCTTTATGTTTGACTGAAGAGTCTTTAGAATAAATCAACAAGACATGTTACATATGTAATTATTTCAGGAAACAAAGTGGCCTGAAATACTGCCCTTTCCATTTACCCTCTTTCCTGTATAATTTCAGTTGTTTCCCAGTTTCATGAACTGGCAGGAGTAAACAGCTAAGTGCCTCCCTGCAGGGTTATAGTCTTGTTGGAGCTCTCATAACTAATGTGTAGAGTGAGGTTGCTAACTACTTATCTGCTGCTAATGGTTGTGACCCAGAGGAGTATTTTCATAAGATTTATATGTATGTATATACACACGTAAATACTATATATAAAGATACATATATTTTTAAGCTTTGTTGAAGATGTTAATGACACTTGCGATGTGATGAAGGGAGAATATACTGTGTGCTGCTTTTCATAGTGGTTGAGATAAATGACTATTACTCAGTCCTCAAATGCAAACCATCCCAATCTGAAAGCAGCTCTGCAGAAGAGGAATGTGCACCTCATTTTGGGGCAAAGAATTATGCAGAATGTGCCCAAGACACCTGCAGAAAATTAAAGACTTTACTTCTCTGTATGTGAAATTCTCATGAGGTAATTACCCTCAGTGTCAGACATAATACCGCTCCCATTAGACAGAACACATTGAGGGAAAATTGAATAGACTTTTTGTCGGGAGTGCTCCTAAGGATTAATAGGGCTGTCTAAAGCAGTAATTGGGAGGTTTTCCCCCACTTTGCATGCAGCCATCCTCACTTGTGTCTTTCAGGTTTATTATTAGGCCATTGCCATTCTATTTACCATGGAGGCACAAGCATCTTCCTTGTTAATATCTCCTGCCAGCACCTTTGTTTCTTCGGAATGGGCTGCTGCCTTTAACCACTTCCCCTTTTGTACTGGTCTTGCCTTGCCTCCCTTTATTTCTCTCCCTGGTCACAGTGCCAAGAGCTGGCAGGAAAGGGGCTCCTTTTCCATGCATCGCAAAGATGAAAGTGACCAAATAGGGCTTGATCAGCTAAAGCATCTCACTTTGTTCCAGGGCTCTTTCATCCTTCAGGGAACTTCCTCAGCGGGAATGGAGCTGAGAGCTAATCTTCCTAACTGTGTTTTGGCATCCGTAACACCAATATCCAGTTTATAGATCTATACAGCAAATGGTCTCTTTATTTGGATTTTTAGTATGCCTTTAATTATTGCATGGTAAGATTTCTAAGCTAAAAGGAGATTCAGAAATCTGTATCATATTATTTTCTCTGCTTCTCTGGTATATGGGGCCATGTTAAAGGATTCATACTAAATTGCCATGGATTAGATTCTATTTATCAGTGACAAAGTTCTGGTTCAGGTTAAAGTAAAAGTGGACTTAAAAGTATTACATGTACAATCAGGATTTTGTATATCAGAATGACTGGTTCAGGGTGTGTGTGTGTGTGTGTGTGTGTGTGTGTGTGTTTTGTCAGGAGGAGGGAGGGAGGTTGGGATAGGAAATGAGGAAGAATATTTAAGTGCGTTAATGATTTTGAGATTCCCCTTCTTAGATATTGTACTTGGAGCAAAACTTTTAGTTTACTACCTTTGCGTTTAAGTGCACATTTGAAGGCTTGTGTATCGGATGAAAAATACCAGAATGAAAAGTTTTCTGCTGGTTACACAGACAAATGCAATTAATTGTGCTGAAATAAATCAATGAGAATGAAGAGACACCACCTGTCCCTCATCCTTCTTTATTCCTAGGGGTCAATTTTGTGACTAAATAATGCTATTTCAACCCTCTCTAAGAACAGTTAGATGATTTAGAAGATTACTATTGCTAAAATGTTAATTTTAATGTATTTTATGTTAATTTAAAATATACTGACTTTTCTATTAGAAGAACTTAAAGACATTAAATATTTGATTCTGCTCAATTCTCATTATCTTCTACTTGTGTTTCTTACTCTTCTTACTATGAAGTCCTGAAAGTCCTTAAAGATACATACTGTCTGATCTCACTTTTGCATATCTCCTGCTTTTATAACACAGTAGACTTTCAATAAATACCTGTTAAGTAGAACCCTCCACGGTAATTGTGATGGTTTTCATAAATAATGTTATCAGCAGGTATGTAGATAACACTTTTAATTTAGAGGGGACTTTGCCTACTTTCCACTTTTATACCAAGCAATTGCTTTTTCTGATACTACGGGTAAAGAATAAAATAAAAATAATGACCAAGAAAAATTTTAGTTTTAAATATTGATCTTTCAAAAGTTTCTTTTATAGGTTAGTAGAATGATCAATCCCTGTCCTTCTGGCCAATTTCATATATTTCCTTATATATATAATTATTATAATATAAATTATATAAATATAAAATAACATAATAAATTATAATATATAACATATATAGGAATAGACATATCAATCATATATAATCATATAATTATATATATGTAAAATATATATAATTAATATAACTATGCTCCAGTTAGAGCAAAACATGGACATTTAAAACTATAAGAAATCTTTATTATAATAAAAGGATTCAGCATAGGCAGGTCTTGCTATACATTTAAATATAATTCAGTATATTAAATTTAGGCACAGAAGTATAAAGTACATAACACAATGCCTCACACTTAGTAGATGCTCACTAAAAATGGCAGCTGCTGTCACTATTTTTGGTACTAGTTCTAGGCATCCTGTGGTGTAGTGCATCCAACATTGTACTTTAACTTCTGCTCAGAATATGTCCTAATTCAGTCCTATATTATCTATCTGAGCTTGGGCAAAATTTTTACCTCTAAAATTAAAATTTTTCACCTCTGTGATATGTGAAATCATTTGATAAATTGTAAAATTACATAGTGGGAAAGTGTCATTATTTTGAGAATGTTGTTTTCTGGCCTGTTTTTTAAGACTACATCTACAGTATAACCCTAATATTTATGAAGCACATTTACCTGCTTATCTACTATCCTAAGATTCTTCTGATCTGTGGCTGGTAGATTTTTACTAGAATGTATCACAGTGAATTGTATGAGATGTCAGATATAAAGTTTATGGGACTGAGATTTTCAAAATGGCTGATTCAGATAAAGGCTTATTGAGCAATGCAGCTACATTTTTAGAATTTGTCAGTGCCAAGTGAATGTTGGTAAAGGAGCCAGACTGACAGATCCACAAGGTAATACCCCTCTTTATTACACCGGACATACTACATTTACCAGCCAGTCTTGGCCAGGAGCCTCTGTGCCAACCTGGCTAGGACCACCACAGGCCATGAATAGGCTGTTCAGTCAAAAGACCTCCTTGATTTCTGCCCTCCACTCCCCCGGGGCAGATTTTAAGCAAAAGCCTAATTAGTGTTCATGACACCTGCCCACCGAAGAATGATGGAAGACCATCAGCTCCTGTCTCAAAGATCACTGAATGTCTAGTAGGTTGTGAAAATATTTGGTCATGACTCATTCACCGCTTGGATTAGGTTCAAAGTGGGGAAACTCATTTCTAGTTTCTAGTCCCTTCAAGTAACCAGCTACCTTCTGTGAAGGAAATGCATAATACCACCTAAATCTAATCTTATACCCTCTAGGATTTTGGCTTTTTTGCAGGTTGACAGTTGTACACAGCCATATAAATAAATATTCTTTTACTATGGCAGATCTCTTTGCATGTGTTTGTTACGTGACATTAGTTTAAAAGATGAGGAAATTTTTAAGTATATTCATGTTGAAATATTCTTTTCTTCTTGCCTATGATTTTCACAAGGATGAAACATGACTTATGAAAACAGTAAACTTTTTCCCCATGAATACTTACAAAGTAAAGCTAGTAATTTTCCTCTGCTTTTTCTAAAAAAAATAGCAATTTTATTTTTTATGTGGTTTTTGAATCTTTAATTCATTATATTTTTGGAGGTGACATAAATAAAGCAACATGCAGAAAACATTGTGCCAATTTTTGTTAATACTTTGTTCAGTATTTTTTAATCCCCTGTATCCTCCTTCTGCTTTAGTCTATTTAGCCTTTTTTCCAAATTTATTCATTTGAGAGAGAGACAGAGAGAGAACACGCAGGGGGAGAGGCAGAGGGAGAGTGAGAAGCAGACTCCCCGCTGAGCAGGGAGCCTGATGTGGGGCTGGATCCCAGGACCTGGAGATCATGATCTGGGCCGAAGGCAGGTGCTTAACCGTTTGAGTCACCCCGGCATTCCCCCAGAATCTTTTTTTTGTGTGTGTGTGATTTTTTTTCCATAGTGGCCATTTTTGTTGGACTATTTTAGTTTTTTCTGAGCTATTTACTACTTCCCTATCTTATGTTAAGGGATTTAAAACGCAAAAAAAGTCAAACTCGAAATGTTCAAAGGGGCAAATAGTCTGTTGGTTAAAATATTTTTTTCTCATCAAAGATTCCATATCTTTTAAGGCACATGATATTTTCCTTAGAAACATTTAGAAAATACTTTATACACAGGAGTAGATAAATTCATATGTACTGTAAAATTACAATAATAAAAGAAACAGCCATGTACCCGTCATCCGGGTTAAGAAATAAAACATGCCTGTGTACACCTCCCAGATCACGAATTCTTTTCCCTCTGTGTTTTGTGTCCAGCTACATGTATATAACCTAACAGTATGTTTAGCTTACTGGTATTAAACTTTATGAAAGTGAAATCATAATGTATGATGTATGTTTTCCATGCCTTACATCATTTGCTTAACATTGTTCGAGATTCACTTTTGTTGCTATGCAGTAGTGTATCACTCATTTTCACTGCTGTAGGAAATCTCAAGGTATGAATGCACCACAATTTATTTCACCGCTCCACATAGCACACATAACAATGTAGCAACAATAGCTTAACACATTTTGTTGAACATTTGTTTTGATAAACATTTGTGGTTTGTTGTTAAGAACAATGCTGCTATGCACGTTCTTATACAAGTCTCCCAGTATGTAGATGTAAGATTTTTCTCTTAGGAGTAAAATTACTGGGCTGTAGCATATGCGTATGTTCAACTTTAAATGCCAAATATTTTCCAAAATGTTTGTACCAATTTACATAAGCACCAGCAGTGACTAAATGGACAAGTCCTCTTGTCCCACATTCTGAAAGAAATGGGTATTGACTCACTTATAAATTTTTACATGATATTTTACCTACCTCCTTGTGGTTTTAAATTATATTTCCTGATTACAAATGAGGACACATTTTCACGTGTTTATGATGCATTTGTTTCCTCTTGCAAAATGCCTGTTTATGCCTATTGCAATTTTTACTTTAGGTTGCCTTTTTCTTTTTGATTAATAAGAAATTTACCTATACTAAGTGCTAATCCTTGTTTACAGATTCTGCATGTATTTTCTTCCAAGTTACATCTTGTCTGTTTATTGTCTTCATGATATATTTTCAGAAATTCTTAACTTTAATTAAATAGCTGAATTTATCATTTTCTTTATGATTGTATCTTTTGTATCTTGTTAACGGATCTGTTCCTTCCCCAAGCTTGCTAATTGTCAACTAAACGTTTATAGATTTTTATTTTATAAAAAGGAAGTACTTAATATATCTGGAATTTCAGATTTGTGTGTAGTGTGAAATAAGGACCCTATTTTTTCTGGGGTTTTTTTGTTTGTTTGTTTGTTTGTTTGTTTTCAAGTGAATAACAACTCTCCCAGAATTTGTATTGAAGAGCCAGGCCTTTCCCCACCAACCTGCAATGTGAGCTTAGTTAGAAGTCATTTATTTTTGTGTGGGTCGATTTATTTCTGTTCACTCATGTTCTTTATCTTGATACTTTATATCTGTTATATTTATGATACCTTATAATAAGTCTTGATACATGACAAGTTAGCTTATTATTTTTTAGTCTGTTTTTGTTGTTTCTAAGCCTTTTTAATGACATGGATTTTAGAATTTGTTTGTTTTATCCCAGTAAAAACTCTGTTTGGAATTTGACTGGAATTGCTTTTAATCTGTAAATCAATTTGGAAGAATATGCATCTCAACAGTTCTTGATATCCCTATCAAAAAACATGATATGCCTTCCAAATAGAGAGGATCTTAAAAAGAACTTTCAATGGGGGTTTGTAAATTTATTCACACACATTTTACAGACTTTTTTTAAGGTTTACTCTCTTATGTTTCTTTTGTAGTTTTAAAAATATATATATTTTAAATTGGCAAATATTATAAACAAACAAAAATGCACAAAACGTAAAGTTCAGCTTAATTATTTGAAATACTAAGAAACCATGTGACCATCCACCAGGTAAGCACAGAATATTGGGAGCTCTCTTATGTACTTTGCTGGTCATAGCTCCTTTCTAATGCTTCTTTCTAGCTACTCTTCTATCTCTATTTTCTCCTTCATAGTTAAACATATGAAAAGCATTATCTAAATTTGTTGTTCCACTTCATTTCTTTGTTGATTTCTCAACCATCTGCAGCATGGCTTCTGCCCTTCTCCTAACTGCTGTCACCATAATTGGCAATGACTGTAAATCTAAGGAACATATTTTAGGTTTTATCATAATTTTTTTCTCAGGCTTGTATGATATGATCGACCATTCTTTTCTTCATGAAACTCTCTCTGATTCAAAGCTCAACATATGTTCTCCTGCCTACTGAGCCACAACTTCCTAGACTTTTTTTTTTTTTTTTTTTTTTTTTTTTTTAGAATTTTCATATTCTACTCAGTGGATTCTGTTCTGGGTTCTTTATCATTCACTCCAAATATGCAGCCTGGGTAATCTCATCCATTCCAGTACTCTCAATTATTATTGTTAGACTGATGACTCATCCTCATTTCCAATCTCCTGAGCCTCAGGTGTGCATACCCTATTGCATATGCCATAAGTCTTCTGGATGTTTCCCAGGTACCAAACACTCATTGTCCCAAGTTGAACTTACCATGTTTTTTCCTATCCTGCCATCCCTCTGCAGTCCCAATCATAGCAAATGCCACAACAACTCAGGCAGTTCCCAAGGCAAAAACAAAAACAAAAATAAAAAAAACCAAAAAGAAAAACAAACAAAAAAACTCCAAAACCCCAAAAATAAAACAAAAACCAACTAAAAGTCATTCTTGATTGCTTCTCTTTTTTTCTTCAGCCCCCAAATCTGATAAATTATTATTTCCTCTTGATTTTAATGCCTTTTGAATCTCTGTACTTAATTTCATCTCCACTAACATCATCCTAGATCAGCCTCCATCATCTTTTTCTTGAATTTCAATATGGGATTTCTAAGTGATTCCCAGCTTCCCACAGTCCTCATTCTTCCATTGTTGTCTTTCATCCAGCCAGAGTAGTCTTTCTGAAGAAAAATATGAACATCCTCCCCTTTTTTAATACTTGTGTTTGCTTCCCATTTACTCAATTAAAAAAAACCCAACCAACCAACCAAACAGCAACCAAAATCCTTTACACAGTGAACACAGACAAGTACAATTTGGTATCCTCTCCTCTCCCCATTTCCTCTTCATTTCCTCTTTTAAAAAATTTCCTACTGCCTCCCCCAACTTTCTACTTCATTGCTTCCCTAATGTTCTACATTTCCCCTCTCCTAAAACTCAGTATACTCTCTCGTATCTACAGGTTTACTTTTCTGAATCTCCTTTTATTAAGCTCTATGAGCAGGATTACCAAAGTAGTTTTTTTAAATAGGTTTTTCTAATTTTATTTAAATTTTACTTATTAAATACAGTGCAATATTGCTTTCTGGAGTGAGATTATAGAAGTTTTTAACAAAAATGCTAAACAAAATGGTTTTGACTAATGTTAAAAAAAGTCATGATGTGGAAAATTTAATGACAGTAATGTATATTTTATATTATAAACTGATATTTTGCCATAAATTGCATTGCTCGATTATTTATCATAACAATAATATACTTAATCTGAGAAAAATTCATTTATGAGTTTGATTTTTTTCTCTTTATTTTCTCTTTATTTAAATATAAGACCATGTGGTTCAAAATTTATACCTGACAAGCCTTTCTGTGAAAGCTGACCCACGTCCATTTGTTCACCATTATATGCTAAGTGCCTAACATAGGGATTGACAAGTATTAGGTACTTGTTAAATAATTGGAGTGTGAGTGAATGAATGAGAGAATGTAAGGGAGCAAGAAGAAATAATTAAGTATCAGTATTTATCTGGGGAAATTAGGAGGGCCATTACATGTTTATCAAGATCAAGCATACAGCAAAAATAGCAGGTGTAGTATATGGAGAAAAGTTTGGGGATATTTTGTCTTGGTCATTTTTTTTTAGAGTAGACTCCACGCCCAGTGTGGAAGCCAATGAGGGGCTTGAATTTACTCATAATCCTCAGGTCAAGACTTGAGGTGAGACCAGGAGTCAGATGCTTAACCAAATGAGCCACCCAAATACCCCTTTCTTGGTAATTTTTGACCTCCTTTTCAAAATAGCACTTCAGTGAAACTCTCACTTTTGAAAGAAATTATTTTGTTAAGAAGAATAGAATTGTTTTGGTGATCAAACTATTTATTTCTCCTGCAGCAGTATTCAGATAAAATTTCTCCTGTATCATGCTGGGCATCGACCACCTCTGCTTCTACCTGCCTCTACTGGTAACAATCACTACTGAGGCAACTCTCACTATTCTCTAGATCAGTGGTAAGCAAACTTTATTTGTAAAGGATCAGATAGTAAATATTTTTAGCTTTGTGGGCCCAAGGGTGTCTTCGCAACTACTCACCTTTGACTTTGTAGTGGGAAAGCAGTTATAGGTGTAAATAAGCGTGTGTGGCCATGTTCTAATAAAAAATTGTTTAGAAAAGCAGGTCGGAGGATGTATTAGCCCATGGGCCATAGTTTTGTAACCCCAGCTTTAGAGGAAATATTGAAGGGGGGTGGAAAGTTTATGAGAATAAGCCTAGATTAGAGCCCAGCTCTTTATTTGCAGTCATTTTCCTTCTTTTATAAAGGATGGGAGACAATGAACAGAAGGGCCTACGTCAATGGGAAGAGGAGGAATGCAGCTATACCTCTAGTCCCTATTCTGCACTGGTAGTTTCACCTAACACATGACTTCGCATTTCCAACCTCCACGGTGACACCTTTGACTTTCAGTTTGAAAAGCAACTGGTTTAGAAAAAACAGTTTCTTTGGAATAATGGTTTCAATATTTATTTTACATGAGCAAGATATGTTTGAGATAAATTTGGGCTACTTCCAAGGTAGCTCCAGGGACTTCTGTGGTAGATCTGTAAGTGTTTACAAGGCAGAGTTTGCAAATTATTTTTAAATCGGGAATAGCTTGGTAACTGAATGTTTCCTCATTGAAAGGGCACTGGATTTCCCCAAGAAAAAACAAGCACAGTAAGAACAGTCTGACCACTTCAACAGAATTTTAATAAGTTCCAGGATATGTGGCAAGTGTGGATATGGCAAAGAAAGCAGCCGTTTTTCTGCCATATGCTTCTACCCAAGTGCTATATGTGTATATCTTAATACTGTGTCATCAGTACTATAATCTAGTTTGGGAAAGAAATGTCAATAAGAAATCTTAAACTAAATTCATTTTTATGTTATAACATATTTTTGAAAAATTCTATTCCATGATTTTCTTGATGCAGTAAGAATTGAACTATTTCATTCAGGTCATGCTTGGCAACCTACTGGGACATTTTCCCAGCATTGTTTTACTCTACCCACTTGGGTTACATGACAGCCTATAGTAAGAAACTGGTCCAGTTCAAAAACATGATTTGTAAGTCTTCTTCAAGGGAACATCATTGGAGGCTGAGAGTTGTAAGGACTCAAGATTTTAAAACTGAGAAAAATAATAGGATAGTTCCTTTTTTTTTTTTTAATTTTAGATTAAGACTTTATCTTTTAGGGGAGTTTTAGCTTCAATGACAGTGGTTTTTATAATTTTAGAATTACCAGGTGAGCATGTGCGGATGCTTGGGATTTACGTCTAGAAATTATGGGAGTGTAAATTGGAAGAGGTGCCTAGGAATCTTCATCTCTTACTCATCACTGCAGATAATTCTGAGGCAGTTGTCACGAACTTCACTTTGAGAAACCTTGCTCTTAAAGCTTTCTTTTGTGTCTCATGGGTCTGTAGGAAATAGCTCATTGGGATAGAAATTATATATCACCTTTGGGTTGCCTCCAAAGTGTTCTCTGGTGTATGAAGAATTTTATGATTTGAGTTGTGCACTTCATTCAGCAAGATCCTACTGGCTCACACATTCAACAATAATACCATGGAAGCTATGCTGAAGAAGCAGATGCTTGGATCCTGCTGTTCATGTGATAGAAGTGATCGTATTCAGCAGCAAAATCCAGAGAGACTGGATGAAACCTAATCAGTCAAGTCAGTTTCCAGAAATATAATCCATTCCTAAGAATGAAGAACAATAGTATGCAAGTCATTAAAATCGTTACATCAGTCTAGCAATTGAAGAAGAGGTTTTTATGTTTCTGCCTTGTTTTATATATAGCCAGGGGTCTTAATCCTATAATTCTCTCCACTGACTGCCAAGACGATATTCTAAGAATGAATGGAAATGACATTTCATGAGTTTCACACTTGAAATGATTAAGCGTATTTGGTGATAAAAGCTAAATTATTAATAAACAAATAGTCCGGAGACATATACTATCGTGATTAAAGAGCTATTGTTATTTCCCTAAAAGCTCCATTGTATTCTTTGAATAATATCTAGTAGTAAATACTTAGGAGAAATATAGCTCATCAAATTATAGTTTCATATGCCTGCCTTCCTTTCTTCCTTTCCCCTCCTCCTCTTCCCCTTCTCTCTCTCTCTTTCCTCTTTCATACTTTTTCTTCCTTAAAATGTATGCACTTAAGGAACAGCTTTGTTTGATTTTGTAACGGCACGGGCTAGTGAAATTCTTTCTCTAATTTTGATCCTGTTATTGACTAGTGTAATTTTGAACAAATATTTTAGTTTGTTCATGACTGATTCTCTATTTCTTATCAAGAGTAAGATGATATTGGCTGTGCAGCTAAAGGTACATAGGCAATGGAAATAACATAGAAACCTTAGCTTATCCTAAAGTACTAAATAGGTAAACACGAACATTCCTATCTTCTATAAGAGATTATGTTAATTTAGAGTGCTTTTTTTTTTGAAATTGACTTTTATAGGATGGTTTAAATCACCCTTATATTGCTGAGGAGGAATTTGGTAAATGCCAAAGAAGAAGCCCCTTCCTGGAGCTTATATTGACTGTAATGGCGCCTGACCCTCTAGTGAATAACTGCCCATAAAAATAAATTGTTGACTTGTGAAGAGAGTATACTCTTTCATGGCTCTGGCAAGCTCTATAATTTATATCTGATCCACCTTAAAACTGGGTCTCTGCTGCGCTATCACAATATTGGCCAATCATTATTATTTTTAGCTCCTTAACAATATTTAGAAAATATTTAATTGTACATCATGCTAAAAGGATAGAATAATTTCATTTTGGCAGCACAGGCATAATTTGTGCTCATTAGATGCAAACTGTAAGAACATCTGTCAATTTTTCTTTGTTAATAAGAGCCCCAGCATTTCTTTCTGATGCTCTCAGGAGATCAACACACACCAGCCTCAGAACCTGCTTTGTGACTCCCACATCCGTCCTGTAAATTTTGCTGTCCAGCCTGTGACATTGAAGTTCTTCTAATAATTTATTGTTAAAAGGATATCAGGAAGAAGATAATGTTTAGATGAAGAAGACCTAGCCTGTTGAAAAACAACTGAATATTGTCAGTCACCATGTTCAAATTGTGTTAATCTAATGAAATTAGTATTAACCTCCAGGAGATAGAGCATAAGAGACTAGACCAAGAACCAGAGACCTGGCAAGGTCACTGACTGATGAGGGCAAGTAATTTAATCTCTCTGAACTTCATTTTTCCTGTCTGTAATTTGAGATAATAATGGATTTTTCTTATCAAATGAGGTAATCTGCTTTATAGTATATCGTGAGCTGTGAAGTGCTACAAAATATATGGAGTTACCATCCTTGGTGTTGAATTCATATTTGTTAGATTAAGAATGTTATGAATTGGAAACTTTAGTCTAAAAGTTGACCAGTTTCCAATGAGTGAATGGTTTACAGTTTATTTCAGCAAAAAGCTTTTTTCCCTATTGTTCTCTAGAGAATAATTTCTGCACATTTTTTCACTACCATAGAATACTGAGCAGTCTGGTAATGTGAAATACTTTATGATCAGATGGGTTATGCTGAGAATGTTCTCTTCTCTGTATGGACCAAGTCCTAACAGTGGAAAAAACCAAGTCAGTTTCATTTGATCCTTATGATAGTATTTCTCTGCTCTCACACCACATTCCCAGAAAATGATTGCTCCTCTGTTAGGTTGAAATAATAGCTAGATTAGAGATTTGCAAGTATCAAGGATAAAGTGTGCACAGTGGTTAAAACACTAATTAGTCTTTCAGAGAACCTTGACAAGAGATGATAAAACTAGGAACCCTTCTCTTCCTTTCTTAGCCTAGTCCATGTGAAAAATGTGCAGTTCACAATTTGGGATGTAGGATAGAAAAGAAAGGTGTATATATTTTGGAAAAGCTCCCCTGATACCTTGGTGATCCTCTTGTTAAGTCGTTTTCCCCTCCTCCTTTTTATTGTTCCTCTGTTCTGTGGCTATATTTCTATTTCAAAAATTTATAAAATACAAGTTTGTATCAGAGAGAAGGACATTCTCTCCAGTGAGAAACAGATGAGAAATTTGATAAGCATTTAAGAAACTGAAATTTGTTGAACCCTTGGTTCAGTACAAAGATAAATAGCAGGCAAATATGTTCCTTCTATTAAACCAAATTTGTAGTTTTTATTTTGCTAGGATGAGTTCAAGGATGAGAAATGCTAATGCCTGGATTATCAAAAGAGGAGATACACCTTTGGTCAGGATTTAAGAATTTGTGAAATCTGTGTACCTTAGTTATTTCCTTCCAACCCCAAACACTTGCAACCAAAAAGCAAGTAGTGTATAAGAAGAGAATTCACTGGGCACCACAATGTTTTGTGATTTTGAGTTGTAGAAAAGAGCTGAGATGAGAAGAATAAAAATGAAAGAAGAAAAAATGGTACCACTGTGGGAAAATAGACAAGAGATTTCTGCTTTCTGTTCATTTCATGATAAATGCTATACCATATGCCTATGCTAATTTCAGTGATCAGGTTAGTGTCATGAAATATGGATTCTGACAAGGATTGGGAGCTTGGCACCATGATGTTGATAGCAGGAGTTATTGCTGAGACATTGGGCTGGGAGCTGCAAGGAGAAGGGACACTTTCTGAATCCCTATGAAACATGGGTGTATGTCTGGGTATTTTATAAAATGGGATATTTCAGTTCTCAGATAAAATGGGATTCTGAGTTTCTGTATTCATTCTATGGATTTGATGTTTGCTTTGTTGATGACAGTGTCATTTGAAACTCCTTGTATAGTCTTATTTGACAGAAGAGGACAGTGTTGGCTACCTTGTAAATTACATTTTCTGGATGTCTTTTATAAGGTCAATATTAACAGAATTGAGATAAACTAGAGTGATCAGGGCTGTGAGGTTTTATGGTATAATTCTATAGGAAAGATCTAAATAATTAAATAATTGTACTTCCTTTTATTTCAAATCATTTAAAATGACTTAAAAACTACGGAAAGTAGAACAAATTAGAATCTGATAAAAGTATTTGCAAAAGAAGAAAGTAAAACCACTGTAAGGAAATGACTTAAGATGGAGAGGGAGTTGGCACAGCACAGAAATACTGATGTCAGAAGTTACTCAGTTGCTTTGAGTGAGTGCTAAATGTGGCTCTAACATTTCTAGTAGCCAATAAGAAATGTTTAGTTATTCAATTTCAAGTGTCCATTAAATAAAACAAAAATTCCTCAGGAGAACATTAGATTATAATAGAGCAACAATGAAAGAACTATTCTCTTTCCTTATCTTTTTTATTTTTTATCATTTTTATTTTTTTAAAGATTTTATTTATTTAGGAGAGAGAGAGAGAGAGAGAGCATGAGCAGGGTAGAGGGGAGAGGGAGAGGAAGAGAGGCTGACTCCCCAACGAGAAGGACCCTGGGATCATGAACTGAACTGAAGGCAGACACTTAATCGACTGAGCCACATGGGTACCCCACCTTTTTTAAAAAATAAAATACAATGTTATAGAACTCTAGTCTTCAAAATAGTCTAATATTTTATAATTTGGAAATCTCCAAATTCACTATATGAGGCTCTGATACCAAGACAGCAGAGTGACAAACTCCAAATCAGATATGCAGAATTTCATCCACATGTTAATTCTGGGCTCTATTATCATCAGTTATTACTAATGAATACCTTTGTTATTCCATGTTGTTGTGCAGTGATAAAAAATAAAATCCATACTCAAATTTGAAGAAATTGGTTTCAGTCATCCAGTGAAGGCTCATATTTTATAATCTCTTCTAATCTGGGAAGATATACAATATTTTTCTTTTTAAAAAAACATTCAGTGTTCTTCACCTGGATGGTTTTTTCTGCCTGACCCTCTGTACATTCATTTATGACTCTTTGCAGTGAAGGGCTGCGTGACATCTGTTTCAAATCAGATTCTCCCTAATTTTTATGTATGCCCTCTTGTTCCATCGTCTGCATTAAAATTCACAAGCAGACATGATCTATTCCACGCTGGATTTCATCTTTTGTACTACAGATCTATAAAACCTATCTTTACTGCCTTGTTTCACAGGTCTCTTCTGTAAGCATTTGTCTTCTTGGCATTTCATTCTTTCACCTTTGACCTGAAATCAGGCAAGTTTTGGGTTTTCCTTTTGGCGTGTCAATGGCTAAAGCATCTTTCCGTAAAGGAGAAGAGCTAATCAAGTTGGCAATCCAAGAGAGGTCTGCGTATTCTCACTTTTCAGATTTGCAGCACCTTCTCGTCGTTCTTCTAGTGCCTTTTCTTGTTTTAAAAATCATTCCCCTGCACAGTGAAGGCGTCTGGACTTTCTGAATAAGTGTCTGGTTGTATGTTGTGTATGTGTTTTCTTTTAAAAGGAGGCAAATTCCAATCCTTCTGCTGTGTTCATTCTTAGAGGATTGGTAAAATTCTTACTTTGAATGGAGTCATTCTTTCCCAGCAAGGTAAAGCTTTTGGAAATTTTGTTGGAAACATCTGTGTGACATCTCTTTTATCCTGGAAAGCAGCCTGCTCGCTCAGTGCTGAGGGATTTGTTTAATTAAGAGGGACAGGAGCCTGCTTTGAATTGCCAAGTAGTGCAGCTCTAAATTTTCTGGTCTTCTAGTAAGAAATCTGGTCTTTGCAGAACATCATTGAGAAGTAGAAGACAGGGTTTTACACTTTTCAGGGAATATCTTGCTATTTAGATGAGTGGGTTTTGAGATAATAACATAAGGAGCAACTCTGAGGCTTCTGTAACTCCCTTAGGGCTAGTAGATTGAGTGTACTTGAACAATAATTTGCTTAGCACCTACTATTTTTTTCTTAACTTTTGTCAGTATACCTATATTACTCATAGCTTACACTAATAGAGATGGTGATCAGTATATTGTTCATGACAGTTGAGTCCACAATCTAATAAGAGAGATATTATTGACCAATTAGAAAAAATGAATTGATTGTTTTAATGCTGATCTTTAGAAAGACCTTTAGTACAATGGTAGAAAACTACTCGACCATCTTCACGTAACAATCTTTTACTTCTTTAAACTTTGTTTTCCAGTCCCGTGGTTTGAAACATGCTTTGTGGAGGAGGATTACCAAATGTTTTGCAGTATCTTTGTTGTTCTCTCCATTTGTTCAAACATCTAAAAATTCTTTTGCATTTGTAGAATCAGTGATTTATAATGCTCTGGCTTAATCCTATTGCAAGTGGGTGGACAAATTAAAACTATTTTGGTTTGGTTTTTCATGTGGTCTCCAGCTATTGTTGTTACCTAGTGACAATTTTCTGTTATTCTTGCCAGGTTATTGGCATAACTTTTAACTGGCATACCAGTTAATGACAAATTATTATGTGGAATATTCTCTTGATTGACTGGAGTCTCAAACTATGGGCTTTGGGATTGGAAGATGTATTATATCCAGTTTTTATGCTAGTTAGGAATCATGCTATTGTTATAAATTTAGCCATCTTCCTTTCTTGGTCCATTCTTCTATATTTTTCTAATAAACATTTTTAAGAAGAAGAATATGATTAGAATCTATACCTAATCTTCAATATACAATTGTTCTTTTAATATGTTCTCTAAACCTTTACATATAGTTGTGACTATCTTGCTGACTAACAGGAAATATCAGGAATATAAGAAATCATGTAAGTGGTAATTGATTGAGTATTGAGAGATCATCAGTATTAAACGGGTTGGAAAACCATAGGCTGTGAGTCAAACCTGGTCCACTACCAATTTTTGTAAATAAAGTTTTATTGTAATGCAGCCACACCATTTGTTTATCTCTTGTCTATAACTGATTTTGTACTGTGTCTGGTAGTTGCAGCAAAGGCTGTGTGGAATGCAAAGCCTAAAATAATTATCATCTGGTCTTTGCCCTTGAGGACGGCTCTATTTATCTCTGTGCAGCTTGTCCAGTGCAATGGTGAAGTCAGAGTTCAATTTATTTTTCTTACAGTATCTGAACACTTAATTGCCTTTGACAAACTAGGATATATGAAAATCTAATATAATTTACAAAGTCACTGATTTCACATATATGAATATGTTTCAAACTCTTTATAGCTTGCTGTGACAAGATGGCCAACTCTTGAGTGATTTAGTATTTTGATACTCTCAGTATGTAATGATATAATGATATAATTAAGTCATTAATTTTAATGACCTCTCAGGAAAAGGAAATAAAATCAGTTGTGTACCTCCTATGATTCAGACTCTGTGCTAGCTTCTGTCCCCAGGTGGCATTTAAAATCTAGAAAGTAGACTATCAGCGACAGAGAAAAAAGCCGTGCTGGGGTCCAAGGGAGACACTTTGCTTCTCATATCCTCATCCATCCAATTCTCATTTTACCAATGAGAAAATTAAATTCACTACGATTAAATAGCTTGACTGAAATTAGAAATTAGAAAGTAACAGAGTTGGATATATGAATATATGGGTTCCAAATCCCATGCTTCTTATGCATGTTGCCTAGTATTTTATGTATAGTACATCGGGACATAATGTGTCTTCAGAAAAATCTACTTGATTTTTTCCCCTTTTTTTTTTTTTTT